>NC_143384.1:73841409-74180576 GCF_980474605.1 Leiobunum rupestre | reverse complement strand
TCCTGTTGATGGGATGACCGGAATCGACATAGGAACGGGCTCCAACCCCTAGAGATGGAATTGCGAAAGCGGCACCGGTATTGCGCAATGATTTTTAAATTCCAAACATTCAAACCGAGGCCTAGCACAAATACAGGTCCCAAAGGCGGGGAATTCATTTCCTCGCCTTAAAATTTTCGTCGATTTTAAAAGTAGATTACAAGCGAAATAATTAAGGGAAAATTATGAAAGTAGTCTTAAATAAAACCTGGAAACTTACTAAAAATCATATGAAAAATTCAAAGTTGAGTACAAACACTAAAATTATTAAAATGTATCCGAATTGCAACACAGTTAGGAAAACAAATTCCCGCAGGAAAAGCATTAGGAAGAAAAAACAATTTTCACGAAAATTCGTCCGCTTAGACTCAGTTCGTGTCTCCGCCGTTCTGCAGAGCCACTTGATTTTTGAACCCCTTCTCTTCTATGGAGATGTCCGCTCCTATTGACTGAACGCAGTATCAGTCACGTGCTTCCTCCATGCTCCAACGTTGTAGCTTGTAGAGCAGTGCTTGAGGGTGGACACTGCCGGAGGCATCCTTTAGGTCGAGGAACACTGCAAGACAGTGTTGGTTCTTGGCCAAAGCGTACAGTAAGGTAAAATTTTTAGTACCGTCTGTCGCCTTTAGATGTCGCTACTTTTCATAAAATCCATCGATGGCATCGTTTAAAAAAATAGCGTACAGTAACTTTTGACGTCACGATGCACATGGGAAAAATCGCAATCGTTTTTTTTTTCGCATCGGTTTTTAACATTTTAAAGCAACTGAACGTACACATTATATACGTAAATGTGGTCTCCCTATTGACTTTAGCAAGAAAATATTTACTTATACTATTACTTAGGGATACAGTGGCTTACAAGTGTACAATGAACCCCTCTTCAAATTGGAAAAGGGTGCGAAAATGGTAGTAAAATATATTATTTTGGTTATTTTTTATTCCCTATTCAAGTTCTAATCAAAAACGTTCCTACACGTCTGTAGGCATAATGACTAACAAGGAGACCACCCGAGGTGATTATCACCGATTTTGTTTAAATTCGGGGTATAAGTAGACCTTTATGTAATTAATTACCCAAAAGGAAAAGTTTCGACGTGGTTTAGTATAGCCATGGCAACCAAAAATGTTTTTGATTACTTAAAATCTACTTTACTTTAACATTCAGAGCGCCCTATATATGTTTATTAGTTTTACTGATATCGGCAGATTTCCGAGTATAGCCAGAGTTCTTATTTACCGAAATGTACATATGCATATACCTAGTTACACCCATTTTAAATATTATAACCCAAATTTACTTGTATTTACCCAATTTCCTTATTTTTTCCCTAATTTACACGCATTTACCCAAATGTACTAGTATTTACCCAATTTGCTTATTTCCCCCCCTAATTTACTAGTATTTACCCAAATTTACTAGTATTTACCCAAATTTACTAGTATTTACCCAAATTTACTAGTATTTACCCAATTTGCTTATTTTTTTCTCTAATTTACACGCATTTACCCAAATTTACTAGTATTTACCCAATTTGCTTATTTTTTCCCTAATTTACACGCATTTACCCAAATTTATTAGTATTTACCCAATTTGTGTCGGGTCTTCTCCTTGTAAGTTGAGATGGTCTAATTTTTCAAACACGTAAGGGTAAAAACAGATTTGAGAAACAAAGGTTCCAGCTGTTTAAATACCGAAAAAACGTTCGTGAAGTAGTTAAGTTGGAACTCACCGTTAAAAACAAGGCCAAACATTTCCCGCTTATGAAAAGTCTTATGCAAATATTTGAAGGAGGTGTAGCGGGTGATTTGAGAATTATGCCTGCTTTTTTCCTATTTTCCTACGAAGATTTAAAAGAGCGCCAGAGAGCTTCATTAGGTGGTTTTTTTTCGCCTGTTCTGGGTTTTTTGAGCAGGTTAAAAAGTGTAGCCATATGACGTCATTTTACTACAATTCTGTCTTGACGAAAAAAACGAGTTGGAGTAGAAAGGGAGTATTTGAAGGTTAAAGGTTATTTATAAAAAGTTTCCCATCATATTTTCGTGAAACGAAATTTAAGCAGACGACAAAACTAGATTACTCTCTCTACACCTCCTTTCAAGGAGGAGTAAAATGTGTAACCCTAATACTCCGGAACAAGCGAACAAAATTCGGGACAGGGTAAATCTTACCCCGAGAACAGGCGAATAAAACGTTTTAGGGTAAAAAGTTTACACTTTTTGTCCCCGGACAAGCGAAAAAAAACCACCTATTGTGCGGCCTACTAGCCCCTGGAAGCAGGCATTGGTAAAGGTCCGTGAGACGGGGATGCGCCGGTTCGTGTACGTTTCCTGGTAGAGACGTTGAGCCGCCATCCGCTCGTCCATACACGAAATGAATATCCGCCAGTTCTTCCGAAGTGAGCTCCATTGTTGCAGTTTCAAAGTGATGAGAAATCGCGGTCCATCACGACTTTAAATACTGTTTTCTTTTTTACACTGGTTACCTCGATTTGTTTACAAAGTCCTTTTTCACCTATCACACGAACCCAAAACTTAATGTTCGCATTTCTCAGTGCTTGGTCTTGCGCTTGTTGCAGCCTACTTCCAGGGGCTAGTAGGCCGCACTTTGAAGCTCTCTGGCGCTCTTTTCACTCATCGTTGTAAAATGGGGAAAAACATGCATACTTCTCAACTCACATCCTACAACTCTTTCAAATATTACAAAACGTTTTGAAACACCCTGTATATCATTATCGGATATGGCACTCTCTACAATTCTTCAAAAAACCCCCATCAAGAACTCCTTTGTAATTTTCGTTGATATTTAACTAGTCAAAATATTTTATTTCATTATTTAAATAAATCAAATATTTAGATAATAAAATTATTGTTAAATTATTTAATAAAAATTCAATTATTAAATAAATTATTTACAATGAAATATTACCGACTTTATTTTAAATCAAAGGATGCCACCCTTTGATTAGCTCTTTTCCAAATTAATCAACTACTAAATAAGGCTTGTCTCCTAAGTAGTTTGATAGATCACATTTAATCCAAAACGTTGCTGGGCTTGATAGCCTTTCCTGCCCCATTGTTGTCCGCTGACGTGGTATAATTCTGTTGAGATAATTGAAACTCGTTTCGGATTTAGTATTTGCCACTGGAATGCGTAAAGTAATTATGTAGTATTTTACAAGATCCTCAAAGTCATCTTGTATTGCCCATAAATAATTAAAGAATTAAGCCAGTGACGTTACTCAAGTTTTTTTATTTAATCTTTGGCTATTCTTATCTTTCTCTTTAACCAATGGAGATTGGATTGGAACCGGTTGTATGATTAAAGGGAATATAACCTCTGGTATTTTTGTCGCCCTCCATCGGTTTCGCCGTTGGCCGCTCCCTCCTATGGCTTTAGAGGTTTCGGCGCTACTTAGTCGTTTACTGGCTAATAATTGTGGGGGCCTTCCATACAGATGGCACTAGATTTTGTATTCCCTTTAACAATGGGCTAGAACATCATTTTCGTGAAGAAAAGTTTCCAGGTGGGAGTCAGACGCCATGAATGCTTTGAAAAGGCCAGTGTTTTGTTATAGTGTTGTTTCCATTACTGATAAAGTAAGTGGTTCTCATCCACTCAATTAGGGTATTTGCTTCTGTTGCTCCGCTTTCAGTAGTGGAAATATTGACGCAATGTTTTAGTCTCCTGTAAGCCTTGGTTTCCACTAGCGCGCGTAATGTCGCGTCATTCAACTTTGGGACCTACAAAAGATTTAATATGCGTGAATAAAAATGCATTATGACGAGTGCTAGTGGAAAGCCAACATTAGGTATTATCATCCGTTTGCGTAAACTTAAAGGTTCGCTGCTAAGAGCCGGTACCCAGTGCCGCATTCTCCATAGGACTGACTAAGCTAAGACTTAGGGGCCTACCAAGAGCAGGGACCAAGCAGGGGCCCACGCGTCACGAGGGGGAGGGGGATGTTGAAGGGTTGAGGGATCAAAAAAATCTCGAAGCCTAGGGAACCTGACATGGGTTAATACGGCACTGCCGGTACCTGAACATGGCAGGATTTTTCTAACTTTCAGCTTCATTCCAAATTACGTCTAACCGTTCAAACCTTCTTACACCTAAGCTAGCTACTGTAGCTTCGCAAATAGCAACGGTTTCCATTAATACGACTTAAGATAATTGGTATCACCTAACATTTCATCTATAACCACAATTTAAGTCAAGTTGTTGAAGCTATTTCATTGGGAAACATAAACGCGACACTCAGCGGCTTCCTCGGGTTATCCGTTTTCAACCACATTCTGCAATGCTCTAATTATGGAATCAAACCTATTTCTTTAAAAATTAAGACCTTTTTATCTCGCTCCACCACCTAGTGTCGCGGCGTTGTGGCATTTTCAGAATTATATCATAACCCTGATCTTTCTTTCTTCAAAACATTCACATGTAATAACTTAATAGGCGCTTAAATAAATCATCCTCCAAGGAAATCGCCAAGAGGTAATATTTCCGAGAGCCAGGACCCGCAAAGTATTGTTTATATAGTGCTGGTTGAAATAATGGAAACTTTTCACCTGCTTAATATGTCAAAAAAGCTACTTGATTAAAAGCGAACGCTTGTTGCTGCTGTAAAGGTTAAAAATTTACATTATTTTAACAAGCACTATAAAAACAGTGACTTGCAGGTCCTAGCTCTCGAAAATATTACTTCTTGGCGATTTCCCTGAAGGATGATTTATTGAAGCGTCTATATATTGCTTTGAAAGTTGAAGATACGTTGGCGCTCCTAAGGAGTGACCAATTTTGAAATACGGCCAGGACTTCAAACTATTTAAGGAGCGCTTAGCGGGTGTCCCTCCAACAATGTAAACAAATCCCCAACATAACTAAAACTTTGAAGGAAAGGGTCGCCCAATGAGGATTCATTTTTAACCAATAATATATTTTCTAAAAACAAATTTAAAGGTTTCTCATCTTTTTAAATACATGAATTTTCATGTAGTTGGTTCAAATATTAGGCACATTTCAAAATTTGGAGGCCCCTAAAGTAGGCCCGAAATATTTCAACGTAGGCACGTGCCTACCGCTGGTGGGGTCACTGGGAAAAAGTGTTTTCTCGTTTTAGAGAAGCCAAAACGTACCCGTATTTATTAAATATTAAGTAATAATCAGCTTAGGCCTAACACATCAAGATACTTTTAAATTCAGGTGGCCGGGTTACAATGCGTAGTAGTGTGGTGGAAAGCCCTTCATGCCACAAGAGCTAGTAGCTCCCTACACTTACTAGTACCGTTAACCTCAACAAGTTCTTATGGAAGAGGAAACCGAAGAGCTCGGGGAAAACCTCTTTAACCAGTGGGGAGATAATTCACAAACGTAACGCCGAAGGAACTGGTCTGAGTTATCAATCAGTGCCACAAGCTGGCATCGAACCCGGCTCCTCTTGTGGCGAGGAGAAAGTGCTAACCACTCCGCCACCCCACTTTTCACTTCGCCACCCAAGCAGGCACCTAGGGATGCTCAGCGCCCCCAAGTGCCGACTTGGGCATCCCCAATTCGACCGACCAAAGAGGTGCCTCAAATGAAAAACAAATGACCTCATATTTGATAATTTCTTTAAATACGTTTTTAGGGTTAATGCATTGGCCCCCATTAAAATAATTTGAAGATATGGGCCTGCAGCTGCAGTCCAAGCCGCTAAGGTTGAATAAAAGTACCCCCGTTCCTCCGCCCATGGCTTTACCCAATGGAAGTTATTCTTATTTCCTCCTAGTGGCGGATTTTGGAAGCTGATGAATAGAATTGGGGAAGCAGATGATATTTTAATAGGAGGATATAAGAATAACGTCCATTAAGACATTTACAAATAAATAACTTTAGTACTGTAAAAGTTGTATTCGAATATCCCAAGTTAAAGAAATTCGCCTTCAAAATGACCATCGTTTCATTTTCGTTAAATAATGTTTGTTTAAAAATAAACATAAACAATTCAAAATAAAAATTGTTTAAAGACCGACGTTTAAATAACTTTAACATCATGAACACAGTGGGTTTTGAGAAAGAAATTAAATGGACTTTTTTGTTACGCAAGACACACGGTCCATTACGTATAACACTTTGTATATTAAACTGCTTTCGGGAAACTAAATTCGGTAAAGAAAATCTGAGTTGTTGGTCCAACGATAAAACGATAGCGAACGCACAGAAATTCTTTAAAACACGATTAGATTTATGAAAAAAGCCAGTTTTAAGATTTTGTTTGGAAAAGTGATTTTAACCCTCCTTAAAATATGTTACTACTTTCGTGTATCTATATGCGAACAAGCCACAGAATTAAAGTTGTCAGGATAATTCTTAATGTATTTTTAACATTATTTTAATTAATTATTAAAATAATATTGATAAATTTTTAAATTGAAATTTAATAGTGTCATACTTATGTTACTTATTCTGATAGTAAACAAAGTATACACTGGCTAACTAACAACTATACCAAGTTAGTTAGTGGAGTAACGTAATTAATATATTTTCTATTTTTATTGGTAAGCCCGAAAATAATTTTTAAATTCTAATATATTTTCATGTTGTTAAAGCGAAAGTGGACTCAGTGCTTCAGCTAGGCTAGGCTAATACCCAAGGCACTACCTTAGTCCCAAGTCATCTAGCGACTTATAATGCCTTTAAACAGGTGGCCGGGTTACAATGAGTAGGAGGGTGGTGGCAAGCCCTTCATGCCATGGGAGCCAACAGCTCCCTACACTAACTATTACCTTTAAGCATAAACTGTAAAATACCTTTTTAACGTACTTAAATTCTTAAAATAAGGTTGGAATTTAACGTAAATTTTTCATAAGCAAATATTTTATCTTAATTATAAAAAGCAACAAAAGAGTACATATTTATGTTTTTATTATAATAGCATTTACATGAGAAATAAAAACATTTAGTTTTTGGGACCTCCGATATTATATATAAAATAATTGGGCCCAAAAAAGACAACTCTAAAGGTAGGCCAAACGATTTACAATACGGAATCTGGTTTGGTGTTAATTTCCAAAGACGGCAGAAAAGAAACACCATGATATCGATACAACACAACAAAATATGCAAATAAACAAAATCGCGCGAACTAACTAAACTTTTGTATACTTAAATTAAATGCGGTTACTTCATTTTTTTACATTAAATCGTGATTACTGTTAATCTTACGACATACTATAACAGATATATAGTATTTAGAGTATTTCTCGCGCGAAATAACTCTCGGTACGATAAATGTTAAACATCACTGTAGATATAAAAAACACAGAAAATATTGTTTTGGCATCTTGCCGCGGTATGGCAGCACACTTTAAGTTTCTAGTGTTTTTTTGTTTGTAGTTTCTTTGCGAAACTAAACAAAATATAACGGCGAGATGTAATTAAAACGTCCGTGTAAATATATTTACTGGGAAAAATTCTACGATGTTTTTTCACGTCCTACCAATGAATGGTTTTTGATTGGGCGCGTACACGCGTGCGCAGTTGGGGAATCGCTCCCCGAAGCCGATCACGTGACTTAACGAAACACGCGCACTGTGGTTTTTCGATTATTATTTTTTCATACTTTAAGGGAAAACAGAAAAAAATAAAAAATATATTAATAAACCTTATTAACTGAGTGGTGGCACTGTACATTTTGAAAAGGGCCCAGAGGGTTCTGTTTTTCTATAACTTGCTTAAAATTCGTGACAATAAGTGCCAATAGAATAGATATTATTGTAGAAATAACCGAAAGATTTTCAAATGTCATAACTAAATTATCAAAGAATAAAATTAACTGAGCAGGTACCTTATTATTATCAAAATTGAAATTTCAATTACTAATTTTCCCTCGAAACCCCCCGCTTTTGCACGTAATTAAATTTGCGTTTTAAGCAAATTATCGTTTTTCCTTAGAGTTGGAAATTGCGATGGATAGATGGCGGGTTTCCATAGTTGTCGACACGGCTGCCAGATCGGCGCGAGTACTCGGAGAATCGTTCCGGGTCCACTGAGTTCATCTAGTTAGTAGAAAATGTCAGTCAAAATGATAAAATAAAATTATATATATCTCAAATATTACGTGGTGCGGGTGTCCAGGGTGGTGCAGACCGGGTGCGGGTGGTGCCGGCATTAAAAGCACGGGTTGCACAGATTTTCGAGATACTACCGATTGAGTGTCGTTCAAAAATGCGGTATTAACTTCGCCTAAAAAACATGACGCAAAAATTAACAACCAGATTTACATAGTCAAAAAGAGCAGAACGATATTGGGGTCATTAAAAATCGAAAATGTCATTTGTTTGATTTAAACGGGATTTTTGTATATATTTGATTTGATTTTGTTAATTTAAATTTTTATTCATATTTTCAAACTTTTTAATGTCTCTTTTCGTTGCCAAATATATTGATAAATTGTATGCATTTGAATTAATCTGAATTCAATTTGATTAGTATTTTTAATTATTTCAGAATTTTCATTGCTTCAGTAGTAATTTTTGTACATTTTCATGAATACATAGAAGTATAATAATAATAAATAATATTAATATTAATCATCTAGGCTAATACCCAAGGCACCACCTTAGGCCTAAGTCATCAAGTGACTTTTAAAGCCATTAATCCAGGTGGCCGGGTTACAATGCGCAGGAGGGTGGTGGAAAGCCCTTCACGCCACGCGAGCCAACAGCTTCCTACAGTAACTATTGCCGTTAATAGATGATTTAAATCAATGATTTTTTTAATCATTTGATTTAAATCATTCAACCCTAGTTTCTTCCAAGTAGTTAAATCAAGTAGCGGAAATCCGGAATATAGGTCAAAGGTCATTTTATTAAAGCATTTTATCAAACCTCCGTTGGTAATGTAGTGATCGGGTAGCAATTTCACGTATCGAGTTCCAAGAACGAACGCCAGGGCGGCCAGAGTAGCGCAGTCGCAGACGCCGATGATGGCCAGAATATACGCCCAACGTATTCCGCATTGCGCAGGCTCGTAGCTGTCGGCTTCCGGTCCACATACGTCCCTAACTTCCGCCGCACCCCAGCCGGCCGGGAAGGCCAATACACCAACGACCAGACACAGAGCTATTCAAAAACACAAACAATTAATAAACATTCCAAATTGGCATAGGTTTACAATTTCGTTTTCAACATTCTCAAGTCGATCTTTCCCGAAACTCAGTAACACTCAAAGCGTTATAAATATACAACTTTTCACCTTGGGCTAAACAAAAGATATTTACATTTCAACGCGTATAAGGCTACTTAAAGAAAGCAGTTTTAATGAAATTTCAAAACGCTGTCAGGGACAAGCGGGTTATTTGTAATTCACGAAGAGATTTAATTTTCTATGCCAATGAAAATAATGGCTCACACAATCGTTCACAACGTACTCGAAGAAATACATTATTTCGATTATGAACAAAAAAATGAATTGCAATTTCGTTAAATAAAAGTTGTTTCAATTCTACGTTATTAAAACTTATTATTGAGGGATTCAAATTTTATTAAAACCTAAAACATGATATTCCAAGTTTAATAAAAACTAAAACAAGAACTATTCTAAGAATCTAAGTTGATTGAAAACTAAAACACGAACTATTCTAAGAATCTAAGTTGATTGAAAACTAAAACACGAACTATTCTAAGAATCTAAGTTGATTGAAAACTAAAACACGAAGGATTCTAAATGATTAAATTTTAAATTGTCTAAAAATTAATATTAAAAAGATTCAAAAACTGAAGTTAGCCAACGAATTCACGAATTCCGAAAACAATTGGTTATAATTGAAAGGTTCGCTTCGTGCTGGAATTCACGCTCATAAACAAAGTCATTGCAGCTCCATTGTCACGTTATTATCTGTTTAATTCCACGGGCAGCCCTCTTTTCTCAAATTGCACCAAAGCGAGCGAACGACAGAAGGGTGTGGCTCAAGTTAGTATCCCCCTAAAATAAGCCTTACAAACATTCCACCCGAAACATTCTTGACCCCAAAAATATGAACTCATCGCCAAAAATTAGCCTGAAAATGATCAAGGGCCCAGCCCTTCCGAAGTGGGATAGTCTTTTGCAAAAGATCACGATTCTTAACGTTCGATACACGTTCGTAGAGTTTTAAACTCTTTTGTGGGTGAGAGAAGCGTTTCTATTCTACCGCCAAAAGTCACCTTTCATAAAATAAGGTCGCAAAGGTTGAACTAACACTCCGAATATTAATTTTCTCGGGCTTGCTAAGACTTCAAACGATCAGAAATATTTTCCAGTCACGAATAATCAGAATTTTTTGATAGATGTCTGAATATTAAAACGTAAAATCTTAAATATTACTTATTTCTACGGTTTACGAACTTGTCACGTTGAAATTGAATGTATTTGTAACTAAATTGAGGAAAATTCAAATAACTTAAAGGGAATAGAAACTAATGCGAAAAAACCATCTGATATAGTACGTGCTTTTTGAACGTAACTATAGCGCCAATCAACTCTAGCTTCTTTCCTACACCTGGTGGCTGAAATATGGAATTCGTTGATCCGTCATAAATACTTTCTTTAAAAACTTAAATTAAAATTTTCCAAAACATAATCAAGGGAGGTAATGAAAGGATTAAACAATTATTCTATAAACAAAAGGTTTGGTTCAGTAAACAACAGGAAATTCGAAATTAACCCACAATGTACCTCTTTTTCAGGTGACATTTAAGGTTAAGATAATTTGCAAAATATTTACTTTTATTAACTGTAGGCGTATAATTGCGAAGATAAAACCTTAGGACCAAATCATTTCATCAACGCGAAACAAGATAGACTGCCTAATTTTGAGAACCAGTGATGAGCTAATTCCCACGTATAGCCATGGACCAGTTTAACAAACAATAGCAAACTAAAGAAGACGACCATTTCAAATATATAAAATAGCGGAATTTAACAATGAAAATCCTTGATCACCTCTTTATTATACACTTGAAAAGTGAAGTCCCTGTAGTCGAAAAATCCGAGTCAAGTAAACAAACACAGTTCTTTCGAATGCTTGAAAGTTGGGAGATCGCAAATGAAGTTGCGAACCAGTTCACCGCGGGTTGCAGTCAAAAAATTATAAAGAATTCATCGGAATAAGGTTGTCATTGTTAGAGATTTAGATAGACACCATGACTTCGACTAGAAAATCAACTGCTATAGTAACCTCAAATTTCTGAAGCAAATCGTGTAAAAGCTATTACAAAGTTAAGGAATGTTTTAAGTCTTATAACGAAAGCTATTGGGAAACATAAGTCTAAACGCGTGGCTTTATGATTTTAAAGTATCTTTAAATAATTTGAAGTTTCATTTAAACCAAGGAATATATTTCAATAGTTTTGGCGCAAGTTTTGAAATTTCTACAAACGTTCAAGTACGATATCGTACGCTGTGGATAAAGTTCATTATTTTGCTCATATTTGAATGACGCTAAATTAAATTACACTTTGAGTTGGAAAAAATTCTTCAAATGTATTTCTCAGATGTGCAACCTTGGCTATACCATATGAAATCGAAAATAAGCTTAGTAGGTTTACAATAGAAACGCACGAATTTAAGTAATAATTGAGTCGTTGCAATGCTAAGGTTAATTCCTGGAGAAAATGTGGGAACCACCGCGTAATGTTGAAAAGGGCGGGCGCAAACACGAAATAGCGACGGAATCAATATAATTTCACCCTTTAATGACCGAACAAGAAAAAGAGAGAAAAACCGAAACAATTTTGTCTAAATGAAAAAAGGAGTACTTTCGATTTTCAACGCTGGGGACAGTGGCTTCGAGCCATTAAACTTGATGCGTGGAAAGGGAGTCGAGGTGAACAAAAATGCGCTTTCGAACGCTTCACGCTCGACTGAAATTGTCATCTATTCTACACGCCCACTACAAGAGTATCTAACTTTCCTAGTCAGCCACCCACAGCCGTACACGGCTAGTATTGTCTCTGGTGTGGTGGCATGTGTGTTTAAGGGTTACTAGGCCCACGGAGAGGGGCCACGCGAAAGGGTTCCACGCTCCGCCTGCCCTAACGGTCGTTTTAATCCGTGAACAGACACCAGACCAACCTCCCATTCCTAACATCATTAGGAAGTTCGTCGTACCTTCTAACGACGGTATTAATGAATTTCAACATCTTGGCAAAAGGGGTTTCAACTGCTAACGAACCTTAATAATGAACTATCGAATCTCCAAAACATTCAAACGATAATTTTTATAGATAATCATTTTCTAAATTTAAACCTGAAAGTTATTTCGGTAATAACTTAAAGTGGTAGTAATTCTGCCAAGCTAGAGTTTAAAATTATGGGTTGCCCTTAGTCCCTGCTGAGTGGTGTGTTTAAACTCGAGTGTTGTAGACAAAGTTTTTAGACCACTTTACACAGATATCTACATTTTAGCTATGTATTAGAAATTTACGTACTTTTTGTCGATTTGAAACAATTCCGGACAACTATGGAATGATTTCTAGCAGCTGTTGAATTAACTAGCTAATATTTTAATGAATATTATACAACATAAAAATGAAAAGCGCCCCTGGATCTCAGCTTCCCTGAGCCACATTAACGTATAAGTTAATTTACCGAGACAGCAATAAACCCAACGAAGCGTTATGGTATTAGGACACAATGTATAAATCTCGTTCGAAGCAATATAGTCCAATAATTATTAGGCCTTGGTAAAAAGAACCCACGTGGACGATATTAAAATTAATTCCAAAAGCAAGCGGGCGAAATAAACGCTAAAAAAGTGGGCCAAAAAAAGTAAATTTAACATTGGAAGATATTGGGTGTCAAGATCAAATTGGGAAACTCTGTGAAAAGAACAGCGTCTGTGGCAATCGGTTAAAAGAAAGCCGGCGAAGATTGTTTACATCTGCAGAATGAATATGGCGTTTCAAGATAAAACGTTTCGCCGAGAGCTGGCTTCCCTTGAAAAAATACAAGTGTATCAAAAGACTGTCTTTCTCAGTTTTCCGGGATCGGCTAAAAAGCGACTGACCTTGCTTAGGCACAATCGTTACATAATAGCTCAGCCCAAACCCTCCACTCCTACCTTTATACAACGCGTCGCTATTACATCAATTTAATGACCAATTTAGATATCTCTTATAAAAGAGGTTATTTTGTTACCGGTGATAAATCAAACCCAAGTTATAGAAACCTTTCAATTAATCGCGACGGTGGGTTTGCTTCTGAAGTTGGCATTTGTTTCTGCTGAAAGAACGAACCTGACAATAGTAGTACCATTAACTGCAGCTCATGAAGGAAATATTACAAGCTAATTAAAAGGTCCACGGAATCGTTTGAAAAATTCAGGACGAATTTCAGGTAGCTTCTCCCCTTCCGTCACGTGACTCAGACCGAAGTTCCAGCACGTTATTCTGTATAGGCCCATCCACAATACTCAAATGATTCCGTGGTCCTTTAACCACTGGCCTCTGTTAATTTACTTGTTAAAATCCAGTGCTTTCGGTGTAATTTAAGGTCTTTGAATGTCCTGAATGT
The DNA here is from genome assembly GCF_980474605.1 of Leiobunum rupestre. Lineage (NCBI taxonomy): Eukaryota > Metazoa > Arthropoda > Arachnida > Opiliones > Sclerosomatidae > Leiobunum > Leiobunum rupestre. The sequence continues at coordinate 74,167,003 of NC_143384.1, read as the reverse complement.
AGTAATATTTAAATACTCTTGAATAAGATATTTCAGTTCAATGGAAATTAACAATCTGATTTTGATGTGCAAGCTGGACTGAGAATTGCAAAGTATGGCTAAAAGGAATTTGTCAATAGAATCTTGAATGCATTGACCAACAAAAATTGTCTTTGAACCGCTATTAGAATTTCCAATTAAAGCAAGTTTTGCGAGTTTAAAAGTGGTGAAACATGCGCTTAGCAGACGAAAATCTAGCTAATAAATGAGCTTCTCGAGTTGGCCGTTAGATGATTATGTTAACTGAAAAGACCAATAGGTTGATTTAGCTTACGAAATAAGGATCGAGTCGAAATACTTATTTTAAAACTCGACCTTCTAAAAAGATATTTTACAGATAAGAATATTCCAATACAGCTTTATAGTACGAAACGCTAAGGCAGTTTTTCAGTTAACTTTGTCACAGTACGAGTTTCGAGTGCAAGGGGAGGTGTTTTAGGGACAGTTAAAGAACAGCCTACACTAAAAACAAAAGCAGCAGAAACTAATCTAGCTTGAATTCTTGTTCGCGTTCGAGCAAACACCGACATTTAAAATGGGTGCGGCCAATATCTTAATAGCAGAGTCAAGCTTCGAATTCCGCCACAGAGTTTAATTATCAATGACCTAGACCTGGAAAGTTTTCATACCCGTACCGTCAGCGTACGCATTGGCTCCCAAGCCTCACGCTGTTCCCAAGAAAGAGTCAAAAAATCGCTGTCACGAATTAAATAGAGGAACTAAATTGGCGAGAGACGCTGACTCGAAAACAATGGTTCTGGAGACATGAGCCGCTGGCAATCACCAATGACAGATGCTAACAACAAAGGAATGGCTTACAATTCAATGTAGGCAGAACAAAAAGTACTTTTGTCAATCCCATTAAAATTGAGAGTGTTATTAATTATACACCTATTTGTTAAAAGTTGAAAGAACAAGCTTTAACTACGATAAAGCTATTAAGGAACAGATTCATTTGCCATTAATCGGTGTAGGGGGTCAAATTTGATTTAAAACATTATATTAAAAATTGTGCAGATCGAATATTACAATTATATTAGATACAATTACAATATACAGGGTGTTTCAAAAGGTTATGCAAAAGAATTAAGGAGTTGTAGGGGGTGAGTTGAGAAGTATGCCTGATTTTTTTATTTTTTTCCATTTTTCTACGATGAGTTAAAAGAGCGCCAGAGAGCTTCAAAGTGTGGCCTACTAGTCCCTGGAAGTAGGCTTCAACAAGCACGAAACCAATCAGCAGGGACTTTAAATACCGTTCAACTTTACTTTTTTACGCTGGTTACCTCGATTTGTTTTCAAAATCCTTTTTTACCTATCACACGAACTCAAACCTTAATTTTTGCATTTCCCCGCTGCTTGGTTTGGCACTTGTTGCAGCCTACTTCCAGGGGCAGGTAGGCCACACTTTGAAGCTCTCTGACGCTCTTTTAACTCATCGTAGGATAATGGGACAAAAACAGGCATAATTTTCAACTCATCCCCTACAATTCCTTAAAATTTTTGCATAACATTTTGAAACATCCTGTATTTAATTCAACTAGTGGATGAATCATTTTGAAAAAGAACTAAGGAATGGCCTAGGAAAAGACGTTTATAATGGCACCACCTATTGTGCAAAATCAGAACAATCTGTTTGGCGCTCCTTTATTTTGAAAATATTGCAAGTTAATATTGTTTGAAGGTCATCAATTAGATAAGTTTAGCCATAAGTGGTAAAAGCGGTTTGCACATCATTGAAGCAAAACAAATTTCGGTTTGTTCTAAAACACCCTATAATTATGGTATGGCTGCCGCGATTTGGTTAATTATATTTATCTAGTCCAAATTGGCATCGAAATTAAAAAACGAAATCGTTGGCTAACAATCCAGCTTACGATAATATTGATATTGATTAAAAATATTTAACTTTAAACGTTTATAATTTTTAAAAGAAAATTTTTCTTATAAAATCCATTCTGTTTAAATCCATTGGAAAATCTTAATTGGTCCAAAGTGTTAAATTTAAGATATCTCGATATTACATTCTTTGGGTAGACATGGTACAAATTCAAATTTTGATTCATACGAGCATTCCTGGAAATGTGTCACCCTTATTGCATTAACCAAGAAAATGTTCTAGGCAACTTTTGCAGGATGCTATCTAGCGAGTTGTTTTGACAACTAAGGCTTATTTTCACTCGGACAAAACGGTGATCTTTGACGCAAAAATTCCAAGTTAGGCCTTATACATTTTTTGCGCCTACCTTCACTGTCGCGGAGTTTTGGTCAGAGGGGGTGCTCAATTAAGTTATCAGTTGTACCTTTAGTGTATAATAATATAACATAAGTGTGAAACTTCCTATTCTTCACGTGCGAAAGTTTTACTGAGAGCTATTCACAAGACAGACTGCATTACGGGCTTCGTCGCCGTTTTGCGTCCGCTTGCTAACGCGTCACACGTAGCCTTTGACAGCGCCTCGCTAGGGGGAGATTTCCTTCTTGTGATGACGTCACTTTGTTACTAGCTCTCTAAATAAAATGTTCCCCAAAGTGACAAACATATGGTTGTACAAATCAGAGGTAATGAAGATAAATCACTTAAGAAAACCACTGGAAATCGCCGAAATAAAGCCAGAAATCTCTGAAAAATCACAGATGAATTGTGAAAAATCAATGCAAATCACTTAACGTCTTTCGAAAATTAAGTAATTAGGTGTACAAACGTTTTGGGAGTGACAACTCCTCGTTTGGGCGCGAGTGAAAACCAGGCTTAACAAACCGTAAATAAACTTTTCTTTGGCTAGTGATAACTTTTATATTTTGCGTATAACGTGCGCAAAAACCAGCGCTGATAACCTCACCCCCAAATAAACCGGGCCAGAGCGTACCCACGACGAAACCGTTTTAGCGGTCAAAATTGTTTTACGGTGATTAGCCGCCATTAGAATAATGATTAGCGGAAAACAATTTCTTGGTTCGCGGGTGTCGTCGTTAATCAAGCAACGATAAAATATGCGCGGAAAGAGATAGATAGAGTCAACAGTGAAACAAAATTGATTTTGGAAAAACAAACACGAGGAAACTTCCAAGCGGAACGAAGCTACTTATCATCGCGAACAACGGCTACTGATCGTCAGATTTCATAACACGTCGTAATGGTGGCAAACAAGTTCGTCATATGACTGGACAAAAGATTCACTTATGGCGTTTTCTTTTTCGTCAAAATAAAACTGGAGTTTTAACATTCAGCTAAAGTTAATAATCTATGAACGTGAAGGATCCGATGGGTCCCCGATCATAGGCAATATAGTGCAATCTACATTCATAAAATTGAACCAGATGCTGAAAATTTGTCTCCTCTGTTTATTTTATTTGTCTCTTATTCAGTTGCTAGAGTCGGTCATTTAAGATACGTCTTGTTATATTTTTGACCAGAAATCTATAGTTGCGTTTTAATTACCATAAGGGCCCCTAGATTTAGAATTAGTAAAACACTGGTCTTGCTTCATAGACCACTTGAAAAAATTTAACTTCACTTTAATTCTCTCAGAGACAAAACTTTGTAGAAATGGGAAACATTGCGATCAGGAAATATTTGATGATGACAGCTCAAAATCCAGCGCGCTGTCTTAAAGGGAGCCTGAACTAAATCCAAAAATCGCCTGTTAACCGGTGCTACTATTTGGTTTTACGTAACTAGCGCCAATCGTCATTAACTTCTGTTATGTGAAATACGTTAATCCCCGATAAGCATACTCCCTTTAATTGACAAACCTAACGTAACGTTGACGCTACTGTAAGAAATCACAAACAACCAAGCGAAAAACAACTCTACAAATACAGGGTGGGAAAGACGATGACCGAGTTGACATCTCGAACATGAAAGATAAAAATTAACTTTCAAGTTAGGCAAACAAAAATTGAAAACCAAGATACCCCACGATTCTAGCACGTGAGAGATTCTGTAAAATGACAAGTGAAAGCTCCTCTTGGGAGGAGGGGGCCAAAAACGGTCGACAGAACAATCGGTTGGCGCGTTGGAGCGCGTAACAACCCCCTTCCCCCTGCCGATAAAAAACAGCAAAAGTCAACACAGTCAACACCATTTCGCTGTCTTCAAAATTTAGCCTAATATCCGCTCAAGCGAATCAAACATCGAGATTATCATCAAAATAGGTTGAATGGGTTAAACCTCTGCCTAATTCAGTGGATTATCAATTTGGGAGACCTTCACGCTGTTACGATTACATATTACGCAATGCGTAGACTTTTCGGATTATTCCCATAGCTGGTAAACCAATATTTAAGCCTAAGCCTATCAACTCTAAGTTTGAATCGAAAGGTAGTGTTGGTTCAAGCTAACGACTGTCGAAAGTACAGCGCTAAATCCACCCGGTGGCGGAAAAGAGAAACGTAACGCGTCCCGCAATGCATGATGCCAGCTGCTTTAGTAAGAGAGAGGTGCGTAGAGAGAGAAAGGGGGAAGGAAGAAGCTTCAATTTATCTCTACCAGGTGCCGATACTATCGCCTGATTTCTTCTTTTTCGCCCGTCCAGTGGTGGTACAAAGGGTGCTATGCGCGTTTCAAACTTAGGGTTGATAGGCTTATGATTTAAGAGAAAAGTCATTAATAATAAACTATTTCCCTTGGTATTCACAGTAGAAATTTTTAAGTAGACGATTTATTTTTTATTTAAAACGTGGTCTAAAACTGCTTGATTTTTCTACGGGAAAGGTTTTTTTTATTATTATTCAAAGAAGGAAGAAATAAGCGCTGATTGAGTCTGAGAAGACCGCGAGCCCGGCGAAGATTTCAGGCGTGCTTGGAACGTGTGGGACAAATTCAGTCCGCTCGTCCACCCAAAGAATATAAAGCCCCAGGAATGGAAGGTGTAGCTCCGTCTAGTGGAACTTCTGCGCCTCTCGTTTTTAAAGAGAGACCGGGTTGCGATAACCGTTTCCGGTTACTCTGATTTGCTTTGCCGGAAGTTTCTAACTCAGCCAAAACACGCGGCCAATAATATCAATCCTTCCATTCCTGGGGCTTTATATTCTTTGGTCCACCTGATTAATCAGGACGAGATATGTGTAACGGCCACTGGCCAACGGGGGGATACGTGGGGACACCCATGGCGGAAGTATTCCGACCACCCGTTGGGCGATTGGTGGTCGTCCTCACACGGCCATCCACAAACTCTGCCTCCCAGACGCCTGGGATTACAGGATGCGGGAAAGGTTATAAACATGTCCAATACGGAGAAAATGAAAAAGAAGTCTATTGAATATTTCCTTGGAGGTCTTGTTCAGTAACCGCGAAGACCAACAGTCAAAAGCGTCAGCGGAGATTGCAAGTTCAACCAATTGGATCCCACTTTGGAGCATCTGAACACGCGCGTATAACCAAAGAATGTTTGCACTTTTACTTGAATATTTTCCTGAAACGGTGTTTGGTTCCAAGCCGTGATCCAACCAGCCACGGTTGGCTGGACAACGGAACTCGAGGGAAGCCAGTGAAAGAGCGAAGGTTAGTGGTCCCACCCCGCCGAGGCACTCGCCGAAAATTCGCACGTATCATTAACCCGAATCGACACATTTTCAGAAAAGAGAGATAAAAAAAGAGAATACACCACATCAAAGAACTGCAACTCCCTAAGCGGATTTCGGGTCCGTCAGACCTTCTTACTTTGGATCATAATTGTGACTCATTACCAGCAATGGCTCTACAAGAATTCACAGATATTTCTCTCTCTCTCCGCAGAACCGGAAACGCCAGATACATTTTTAACCCAAATTCGACGTAGGTGTGACAACGACGAAAAATATTTAGAATCGTTGTTTTTTTTTAAATATATCATTCTACGGAAATTTCGGTTTTCAAACCGGTAGTTATTTTGCAATTTCGATGAAATATAACGAGTTATGGTGGAAAATAACAATTGTTTACTAGTCCTTGAAGATCGGAGGGAAATAATTTACCATCTTCGAAGGATTGCTATTCTTCCGCGTAAGGTTTCAAAAAAGAAACTGGGAATAATAAAAACTCTCGTTCATGGCCATTTAAACGATTGATTTTGTTTCTTTTTTATTTGGCGCTGTTGGGATCAGGCCTTAGCGGGGTTTCGTTTGGGTCGTTAGTCGAAGAGGCGTTTCAGAAAATGATATCTACAAAACTGGTCGAGTTGGGTTCGGATTCCTGAAGAGAAATTCCGTTTTGCCGAGTTTTCCTAGTCGAACTAGAATGTGGAAGCGGGGTTTTACTATTAAGTCAAAGGGTTAATTGTGAAAGCATTTGTCTATCGTGTTGCGCAGATGGCAGATTATCCACCTTTCATATATTTTCTTTTAATTCGTGATTTGTTCTGCATTTCATCAGTAATTTTGTAAGTTTTGTTCGGAATATGTTAGCTTCTATCTACTCTGAACTTACGGCATAAGACATATTGTTTAAACAATCATACACGTGTCATTAAGGGATATTTAATACGTTCGCCAAAAGCCGCTAAAATCGAAGCAAAAAGCAGTGACACTGACGTCACGAAGTACTTCGTGCCTTACAACTGTAGGCCCTATACATTCTTGGTTGCATAAGCCCCCTTTCCTTAAAATTCAATTTTCTAGAACGGGAATTAGAGGCGCTAGCTACTTTGGACGTTTTAAAGTAACGATGGCGATAATAACTAACACCCATTTCAAATATTTACCGCGGGTGTCGTAAAATACAAGCTGGTAAAAGCGCGTTCTTATGTAAATCCGGGGGAGGTGTTAAGTAACACCCCTTTAGGGTATCCTCTCTCTCTGCGTGTCCAGGCCTGGCGCAAACATCCTAATTCCGGAAGTGAAGCAGCGAGGGAGACATTGCTCAAGAGAGCCGACGGTCAAATGGAGGAAAAAACAAGGTTTCGGTGTTTCTCGGCGGGAAAACAAGTTTGGGGCGGCTTGATATTCGCGTGCCAGACTCACACTAGCGACGTTCAATTGGCGGAGAGAAATACTAGCCACATTCATACTACTACGAGTAAAGTACCCTCGAGTATTTGGGTCGTTACACGTTAAAATCATGATATATTACACCCGAAATACAGGGTGTTTTTAAAAGGTTATTAAAAAAATTTAAGGAGTTGTAGGGGGTGATTTGAGAAGTATGCCTGTTTTTCCCCCATTTGCCTACGATGAGTTAAAAGAGCGCCAGAGAGCTTCAAAGTGTGGCCTACTAGCCCCTGGAAGTAGGCTGCAACAAGCGCAAAACCAAGCAGCAGGGACTTTAAATACTGTTTAAATTTACTTTTTTACGCTGGTTACCTCGATTTGCTTACAAAGTCCTTTTTTACCTATCACACGAACCCAAACCTTAATGTTCGCGTTTCCCTGCTGCGTGGTTTTGGGCTTGTAGTAGGCCACACTTTGAAGCTCTCTGGCGCTCTTTTAACTCATCGTAGGAAAAAAGGGAAAAAACAGGCATACTTCTCAACTCATCCCCTACAACTCCTTAATTTTTTTGCATAACCTTTTGAAACACCCTGTATATTAGACAAAACAGGATCTTTTTTCTAACGCGTAAAAACTTGGTCCTGCCGTTTGACCAATAAGGTTTTACGTTTCTGCATCGAAAATTCGTCTGCTAATAGTGCTATGACTTGTTTTTAACGTAACTAGCTGGCGAATATGTCATATAGATGCATGTTTTAGGGTAAATAACTACCTAAAATCCGAAAGGTGCAATTACATTTGGTAACTGATCGATGTGAACTCAAAACCAGAAACCTAAAAAGGGAAACCTTGGAGTGTCAGCCGTTCTGTTTGCATCCCCGAACCGTCGAAGACAAACTATCCATAATAAAATATAGTTGGGAAATTAACGCCAGGTGAACAATACCCGTATTTTACAATCCCCCCATACAAAAAACCTCACCACCAATCAGATTCGAACAATGGTAACCCACTGTAGATTGCGTCACTTGACTGTAGGATCAGCTTTCGCAAAAATATTCGAGCGCGAGGGAAGGAAAAATTACCGTTTAGTATATACGAGGCTCATTAAGATAGTGTCCCCGTTACGGCGAAGAAATGTTGTTATTGGATGAATGCGAAACGTTTTTTCGCCTTTGGCCTTGGACTGATGGGTGCGTTTACTATCTCCGGCGTGGGATGAAATCCGGAATGACTGCGTATCCTCCCAACCAGTCAGCCGCAGCCAGCGAGAAGGGGCGCTAAGATTGAAAGTTTAGCGCGCGAATACAATGAAAATGATGATGATAATGGATACGTAATTGAAGGATGTACTGGATACTTGAAAATCCTCACCCAGATAACGCGATACCCTCTTGTTAGTCACACTCGCTTCTATGGATACCTCGTGCCCCCATAAAACGACAGGAATGTGGTTTGCAAAGCCACGTTTCGTGCCTTTCTTCGGGGTGACGGTTAAAGTTTAACAAAACCGTTTTACAGGCATATTCAAGAAAATATTAGTTACCTAATTCTAGGATATATTATATTTTATTATCAAGGATTAATAAAGTGGACAAGACAATTTTCTTCGTAGTAGAAATCTTAGAGTAAATATACGTACAAAACAATGTCAAGTTAGCAAGTGTAAGATATCTTTAATGTAAGAAAAAAAATTAATATTGGTAAAATCTAGGAGCAACAAACACAAGGAGAACGCAGCTAGCCTTTAAACACGCTAACGCAGTGTTACGTACAAATTTCATTGGACGAACCTTTACACTGCACGTTCTACGGGCAGGGGGGAAGACAATTTCCGAATTTTCCCCTTCCGACGGCAGCAGGCGCTAAAGCGTCTAGCCAATGAAAAACGTACACAAGAAAATCCACGACTTTTGACGGGTTGCGTTCCCTTGTGTGGGGGGCTGTGTTTGTTGCAACTAGTTCAGGGTTGCCACCAAATTTTCAGATTCAAATTCCCTGACTATTCCCTGTTTTCCCTGACCATTTTAACAGATTTTCCCTGACTTATTAAGGCCAACATTTTTCTTTTATATTTTACTTTTATGAAAAGTTAATAAATTAAGATGAACTTATATTTCAGTAAAAAGGTTATTGCAATGTTGAAAAAATTAGCAAAACATTCAAGAAAATAAATGATAATCATAGAATTTGTCATAGATCTAGAGTTGAATTACCTTCAAAAAGTGCCAAGATAAAATAGAATTCCCTGACTTTTCCCTGAATTTTTACCAATTCTTAAAATTCCCTGACATTTCCCTGACTTTTTAGGCCCATTTTTAAATTCCCTGACTTTTCCCTGATTTCCCTGTTTTCCCTGACGTGTGGCAACCCTGTTTTATAGATTGTATTTTCTCGTAATAGTTACAGAAACTCACTAAGGCTGGACGTGATGTCGTGAAAAAAGAAGACACTAGCCTTCCACTATAGCGATGCTAAGGTCACCCGAAATCTCCCTATTTGCCCGAGAATTCTTATCAACTTAACGTACCCCAAATAACACGCGAAACTATTTCTCGAAACTTGACAGATACCACTGTAATAAAATTAAGCGCATCAACTAACGGGATCATACGAAGCAAAGACACAGTTCAATATCGCGGTCACACGACGAAGCACGTCCAAATTTAGCACCAAAATAGAAAAATACTCCGATCCGAACCTTGCCCCAATTTCGATTACTTTTGAGTTGTTTTTTTGTAGAAACTTAAAAGGTTTTATGGACAGATTACGGCGATTTTTAAAATATCACCAAACCGTACCATGAGAAAACCCGCGAATAAAAATATCTCTTATAGTTTTTGTAAAAAGCCCGAAGAAGAATTCGTCGATTTTTATTTTATCCTTAAAAGATTATACGAGAAAAAGCGCTGTTGGGGCCAAATTTAGGGAAAAGAAGAAAGATTACGGTTAAATCTGGGAGGCATTTCTCTTTCGCGTATGTCTAGAAATAAATGTTCTTGAACTTAACAGTGAATGCGGTATCGCGACGGGGAAAAATCGATGTAAAGGGCAATATCTTCAGTGTCACTGTCTCCTTTTCGGTCTGGTCGTAAACTTATGAGATAAAACCTTAAAAGGTTAAGCAAGGGCCCCAAAGTATTTGTCCTTGGTTTTTTAGACTTACAATTCTTCAAAACTCAACGCGGAAAATCCTAGTCGGAAATTGTTCGTTTATTTCGTGGGCGAGTAGTGTACACTATTTGCCACTTTTACAAATTATTTTTACTAAGAGGAAATTATAAGCCTGCCCCACTGCTGCTAAAATGTAGCTGCCCACTCCTTTCACAGTCAGTAGAGTGTTTTAACAACACAACACCTTGAACTATTGGTAGATACCTGTTGTGAAGTCGAATACTTGTAGAATGCCTCTTTGGCGTGGACGGTTTTTGGTAAACGCATCTTTTAGGTTGGTGAAAGCGATGGTCAATTAACTACCGTGGTTTATGATTAAATCTGATTAAAATAAAATCTGTAGCTTTGACTGTATGAAGATTAAAATTGAGTAAATAATAATGAAATTTTTATTCTTGATTATTAGGACATCTTGTACCAAGTTAAAGAGTTTTTAATTTTCAGTGAAGCTTATCTGTATCCGTGGTTCTGCGGTAGAACGCTCACCTGTCGTGCAAGAGGGCTCGGGTTCGAATCCCGGCCGATTAAAAAATTATACTACACCCAATGACAAAAAGAGGGCACTTTTGTAAAAACCTTTTCCCTGATTCTAAGAAACTGGGTACGCAGTGATTACCCTTTGCCCCGAAAATGCGAACGCGGGCCTGACAGACAGACCCACCCACAGACAGACAGACAGACAGACACGGTGGTTGTATAACCCCTCCTGGGGTACAAAGTCCCCTCGGAGAGGTAAAAATATTAACAGAAACCTTGCCCACAGTAAAAGACAACATACCCAATTGTTTTTAATTATAGTGGCATATTCGCGTGTCTTTTTGGATTACCTATCGTCTAAAATTTTATTCCAATCCATCTCCAAATAGTCGGTAATTGGCCCAGATAAACGAATAATTTCCACCTCTTAACTACCTTAAGTTAACGTAATCACCTTCAACAATTAAAAGATAGCCTTAAAAATACAATAACGCGAAAAATGATGTCGCAAAAGGTAGAAAAAAACCTTGCGCTCAAAACATTCTGTAACAAAGTGCGAAGTCGTCAAAACCGAGTGTAATTTGTTAACGCGCGCGAAAAGATGAAAACCTTCAACAACGGCAAAAACCCCCGTTATAAAAGTTTTAAGATCAAAATTACTTAATATAGAAAGATACCCAAAATTACCCTCCTTAAAAATCGATTCTACTCGAAGAAAGGTGAAATATGTGGCAATACTCCACGCAAGATACGCGTAGCGCGTCATCACTTATTTTGGCGGTCGTTGCAATCACGGTTTTGGAATTGAAACTCCTTTGGCTGTTGGCGCAATTGGGTGGCCCTCGGGGCTGACAAAATTATTCTTTATCTAAACACAAGTTTCTTGTTTTCTCCAAATACAAAACATCTCTTTCTCGGTGTCTCCGTCTTTGCCTCAATTGGCTATTTGCTCTTTTTGCGGCTAATGTTCTATTATTACTCAGGTCGGCGTCTTTAATTTCCTCATTTCCAGACTGTCTTATTAAATCGCTTAAATTATTTTAAATCGAAATGGAATTGTTTCGGGAAATGGTCGGGTCCCGCGGGCTCCTCTAATACTTTTCTAAACATCACTCTCCCAAATGAAAGAATTGACGCCGACGAGAAAGTATATATTTGTTCTCTTAATATCTCACGAAGGTGTCATTTCTAATGATTTCATCTTATAGATCATATTGATTTTACCGCTAGTCTAGCGAAAAGATAATGTTAGGCATGTCCATAATGTTACTTCCATTATGCTTAATCTATTTAGGATTAACAATGATGGAAGGATTTCGTCCACTCTAAGCGGAATTTTACGAGTCAATTTGCGAAATAGACACGTACATTTTTCACTCGATTAAAAATACATGATTTCCATTCTCTGAGCGGAAAACATATATCGAATGTCCTGGATATCTCAACCCTGAAAAACCCATTGTATCATTGTTCAAATCATTACTGTCAACGGTTGGGTACCACTGCCTTTGCTAAGTCAAATTTTGATCTGAGTACCACGCTTTTTAATTTTTGCATTTATTCGTCGAAAATCTAACTTTAATCTAGTGCACGAATCCATAGCTCTACTTGGAATGCTTATCGCGGCAGATTTTCGTCTCGATGTGACTGACGGTTTTTTTGACGTCACTATGTTAACTTAACAATCAACAACGTGAGAGGGGAGCGCGCGCAGAGGGCATTTTTTCTCTCGTAGGCGGGTCCAAAGCCGTCAGAGTGATCTTACCATACGCGATACGCCAGGATAAGCATTCCAAGTAGAAGTACGGATTCCTGCCTAGTGCTATAAAAGTGTTGGTAATTTTAAATCCAATAGTTAATTATTGATAACATAATAAAGTAAATCACTCTATAGGGAGCTGGATTGGCACAAAATAAGATTTGGTTAGTACTCAATTGATATTAGTAAAACTGTTTTAAATGGTAGGTACGTATAAAAAATTATTTATGAGTTGTAAATGTTGTAACGAAAGAAATATTTGAGGTAGTAAAACCTAGCTAAGGTAACTCCGCGATCAAAGCGACGGTAATTCTGGCAACTATACAAGTCAAGTATCGGCGAAAGAGGCAATCTAAGGAGGATTGAAGTGGGACGAAGGGCGCCTCGGGGACCCAAAAAGAACTACATCGTCATTTAGGAAGAAATATTGAAATCGCATCATTAAAAATTTCGAGATAAAAATCAAACAGTGAAAATATGGAAAGGGTAACAGGCGCATTATCGCCAGAGGAACACGAAAAGGGTAAGCGCTATTAGCGAACGGTCTCTCTCTCTCTCTCTGCTCTACAGGTGGCACCACTCGATTGTCATCAAGGCAGGGCGACGGAGGCAGGATACATTTTAATTGGAAATTCGTTGGGTTTGTCCGTAGTGCTTGATAAATTAAACCTTTTTTACCCAAAGAGGGCGGTAACGGCCGAGGACACGTTTGACAGTTCCTCTCAAAGGAGATTAATGGCGAACAGGACCCATTAAAAATATGTTATTCACGAGAGAGATTTATTAAAGTTCATAACGCTAATTGTCGTCAAAGGAGACGCTTTATCTCTTTATTATCGGAACCTTTTTTTTAATTAATAACAATAACGAGACCAAATTACTTTTCGGCAATTCTCTAGGGAAATCCTCGCCTTATAGCTATCTAGAAATCGTAAGATAGTGAAACGATCAACATCCGACGTGGAAAAAGGTATAATATTGTATCACTTAAAGATTGCTACACTTTGATTATAGACAAGTGTAGTAATCTTGCCCTGAAAAGTATAGTAAGTATTCCTAAGAATAGTTCAACACTAATTATGAAGAAATTAACGATACATAATCATAAAAAATAATGCTACACTTTGATCATAGTCAAATGTAGCAATCTGGCTGCAGAAACGTATGGTGGGTGAACTATAGTGTAAGGATTTACGATATAAAATAACTATAACTGCGCGTGGATCAAACACCCTGTAGTTGGTTAATTGTAAACTACTTAATTTACCTAATTATGAATAAATTAACGATACATAATCATAAAAAATAATGCTACACTTTGATCCTAGTCAAATGTAGCAATCTGTCCGCAGAGAAGTATGGTGGGTGAGCTATAGTGTAAGGATTTACGATATAAAATAACTATAACTGCGCGTAGATCAAACACGGTATAGTTGGTAAATTGTATACTACTTAATTTACAAAGTTATATCTGTAGTGGCTGATCGATGTGAAGATCAAATGTTTGGCCAGATCGTAGTTTTAGGAGTATGTCATTTTAACATACTGTGGTCTTGGAGCCACTTGGCCACCATCTGTCTGCCATCCTTGCTTTCTACAATTAAAAACATCGTAGCGTCATTGGAATAAATTGTTTTGAATTCTTTCCACGCGTTATTGGCCCCTGCAATGCAGGAAGGCCACAGGGCTTCAGGGGGCCCCTAAATTCCTATCAAATAAAAACCCAGAAAACAGTTGTTTTCTTACCTACGCCACTAAATTCCACGCGTCATTTCCCCAAATATTTAGTCAGACGACAAATGTCTTGGACGACGTAGGCCGACTTAGAAGAAAGTTCAAAACCATCTGCCCACACTTTCCAAAAACCAAGTGGGTTCAATATAACAATTGTTGGTTTACGCCCTCAAATGTTTTGTCGGGGGTTGAAGGGCGACATGACGCCAGAAAAGTATATGAGAGAGACGACAATTCATATTCAGGCGTCACATATTTACGGGTCTTCTTTCTCAGAAAGACAGCGTGGAGTAAACGATATTCCTGAGAAACCCACGTTGGAAATAAGGTCAGTTAATGGCCCCAAAACTGACAGGGATACACCCAGACATATTTTACGCCAACAAAGACTGCGCAGAGAGTGAAGTTCCTTCAAAAAAGATTTAAACCCAACTATTAGATCTAAAAGCAAGTAATAAAGGAGTTGGGAATGTACCCATTTGAAAAATGAACCAGTTTTCATTTGTTAATTTGAATTAGCAGATTGTTAATTTAGGTTGAAATTTTAACAATGAACGGGGGAAATTGTTATTTGACGCCTTTTTTGACAATAGACACTCCAACTATTTCATACAAGCAATTAACTGACATCAATTGTTTCTGAAAATCAAGCTGGTGTAATGCAAATAGTGGATCGAACAGCCACGACCAATTCGCTTAGGTGCCAGATTTGTATCTGCATATAATTATAGTTTAGAAAAGGTTTTTGAGATTTAGCACGTGAAAAATTCAGAAACTAACAAGGAGAGTACCCGAGGTGTTTATTGCCGATTTGGTTCAAAGTCGGGCGTAATGTAAACTTATCTAAGATATGAAATTTCCCAAAAGGAGACGTTGCACTACCCATTCGATTTGCCATGGCAACCGAAAATGTTGTTGACCACTTAATGCAAAAATAACTTTTTTTCCGTATTTTACACAAAAATTTGTTACAATTTTACCCCAAAAATGTTCCAATTTACCCAAATTTGATGAAATTTACTTAAATGTGGTTCAAATTACTCATTTTGTGATTTTCAAATTAAAAAAAATCGTAGGTGAAACCGAGAAAATCCCATGCTTTATTAAATGGAGATTTTTTGTTTTAAGTGGTCAAAAACAATTTCGGTTGCCATGGCAAATCGAAAGGGTAGTGCAACGTCTCCTTTTGGGAAATTTCATATTACGCCCGACTTTGAACAAAATCGGCAATAACCACCTCGGGTACTCTCCTTGTAAGTGTACTTTTCTATGGTAACTAAAAAAGCTAATTCTATTGACGTTTGAAAACGCGTCAATACTTGAATCTTACAAAATTTTGATGCTCAAATAAACTTCTCCATCATAAGAACAATGAAATAACCGTAATAGCATGACGTAGTTATATTTTCACAAAGACTTTAAAATGTTTAGGTTCAATTTATCGGAACCTTAATTTCAAGTTGGGTAACTAAATTGACGTAACTTTATTTATTAACCAATAACGTTAACAACAAGATTTAAAATTACGTAAAATGCGTGGGGCACAGGAGGATAATCGTAAAAATTAAGGCTATCGAAGAATTTCAATTAGAAATTTCTCAAGTCACGATAAAAGAGATATTTTGGAAACAAACCCTCCATTGTGTGAGCGATTAAGGGGAGGCGTGCGAGGAAAGCGGGCAAGAACGCGAAATAAGAATACTTTGAAGGTAAAAGAAGCTGCTTTGGGCGGCTCTTCGTAGATCATACTTTCTTCATTAAAGGCGGTGCTGCAAACCCCTCCACGACCCAAATTCCTCCACAAAAGAAAACGAGAATAATTTGGCAAAGCGCGCTTCTAGAAAGAGCATTTCCAAATTAATTTCGTTAACATCATAAGTATATAAAATACCTGTTACGTGCTGCCGTGCAAAAATAACTTTTTCAAGTTTGAACACGTGGAAGCGTACACCGAATTACGGTTCACAGTGTAACTTGTATATTACTCCTATCAGTAGTCTATAATCATGTTCCGTAAGCGAGGGTAAGACACTCTGTGAACTCGGTGTACACTGCCGTACGTTTGACAGTGCTAAATGGAACTCGCGAACTCTTGAAAATATGTACCTTTAACAGTGCTAAATGCACGAACTCGGTGTACAGATTATTTTACACTGTCTTACCCCTCGTCCGTAAGTGTGTCAGTTAGTCGAAATAATTACTGATAGATATTTGTAAAGTGATGTCACTTCCATAAAAATAAGCACATCTAGTGGGGAAAATCCGCAACTTAAAAACACGTTATCACGCAAAAAGTCCTAAGCCTCGGCATGATGACGAAGCAAACGTATGACATAGTCTGAAATCCACGAAAAATGCGTAGTCATTCATAATTGTTCCAATAAAATGTAGGGATATTTGTAAATCGTATTTTGTAAATCTTAGAAAGTCATTGTAATGACGTACTAATGTGAACCAATTAACTGCAAAAAGCAACGGAAATCTGTGAAAGTACGTATTTCAAAGTAATACTTTTATCTTATACACTTCTGAAATTTTCATACTTTAATGTTCTAACTTTTGAACGATTAAAATTCGCCTCCTACCCGTGTTTATAAAGGTCAAATAAACCATTCTTCAACAGCAACCCATCGCGGCTGGATTGCGAAGGTGGTTCGAGTCACGGCGGCAACTTCGCCAGGATCCGATGGCAAATATCGTATACAATACGTATAATACAACAATCCCAAGCTTAAAAAAATATGATTATAAATGATTTTGTATTCCGCGCGGGTGCTATCGTCTTAATCAAGCCATTGTCTGTAAGATAGATGATACAGCTCGCAAGTTGACCTTCGAACGAAGGAGTTATTTCGCTTTGCCAACAGACTCGCGAAGATTGCCTTTTGCGAAATCTTCCAAATCAGGCTAAATAATCCTTTATTATCTATAAGAGGATGCTATTATTGAAAGCCATTTTTAGCACGAATTCTATCGAAATTCGTTACGGGTCTTTTTCAAATTTGGGTATTGTTCTTGGTTTGTTGGTGAAATTCAAAACATCACGAAGTCAAGGTAGCACGTTTGAACGCAAATATCACCTCCATCGCGGGTGGTAAGACTCAGAGAAATCAGGTTAACTTCTAGTTAGAGTTGGGGTTAAAATGCGACGACCCTGTTAAAACTAAAAACAATCTTGAGGTAAAAAAAAATATATTTTATATTTCGGGATGTGAAAGATTACTTCGATGCCTATCAAAAAGTGGTTTAAAATTTCCATTCCGTTGCCTTGAATTTAAATGTTTGGCGGGTTTACGCCTTTTCAAACTATATATACGATTGAGTAACTCGGAATAGAGTTAAAGTTCACGGAAAATTTAATTTTAATGGGGCGCATTTTATTAAAACACAAAAGGCTGAAAAAGTAAAAAACTGCAATGACCCCAATGTATTAAACTAGTCATAGTCGTTAATAAATATTTGAAAAGACCCTTCGGAGCCTGCCACATTGTTTTATGATGCAGTAGAGTTGTAAGTCGGAAAATTTCCCGGAAAATTACAGAGGCCTTTTTTCCAGTACATTTTCCGTATTTTTCCGAAAAGAAGTAAAAAAAGGTTTTCATTTCATGATTAGCCTAATATTGTTCGCAAATTTTAATTTCGCGGCATTTTCGCACCCAAAAGTAAATTTAAATATCTAGACTAGTCTTAAATAAAAACCCTTAATTTTATATTTTTCCAATTTGCGAAAATTTTTCCGTATTTATTTTTCCGGAAAATTCAACACTCTGTTATGCACCCATTTTGCATAATTAAAAACTAAAAAAATATAGAATGAATTATTTATACATTACTATAAGTTTTATAGGGTTTAAATATCGAAATACATAATTTAATAGTAAAATTATACCAGATTTATTGAAACAAAATTAAAATTTTATAAGACGCATGCCTAATTAAAATATAGAAGATTTAATCAAATGATTATATATTATCATTTCAGAGTTATAGAAAAATATAGGAATTATAAGGGTTAGCTGGTGGCACTACACAAAAGGATAAAATGAAGTGGACAGGCACACCATATATTTAGAAACTCCCACCGAGATAACTATGATAATAGAACAATATTTCATATTGTACACAAAGAGAAACGGGATGAGAGTTATTTATAAACATTTAAAGCCTTTTCTTCCAGCTAGTGTCAATTTTAAACACGCGCGTGATTCACGTTCTAAATGTCCGCGGAGTTTTGAAAGCGAATATCCAAGCTCACGAACAATGGAATAAAAGAACATTTTTCAGGACAAGCTGCGTTTCTTTAAAAATCAATTATACAAATATTCTCTACGTGCGGTTCAACCCTAATTTTCCCAGTGGCACTTTTGAATAAATTAGAACGATAACTATTCATACAGTATACGCCAGGGAAGATTCCAAACTATAGCGCCGTCATTCTCAAGGTGACGGAGAACAATTATAACGTCTTAGGAAATGGGCTAATTTGCTATAAATATTAACAAACAAAAGGTTTACCCACCGAGAGCGTACTGTTCGAATAAATAACTACGACAATATGGACAAAAGAGGTTTTTTTCTCAGGGCGCGTCTGACAATTGAAAATCGAACGTTTCTTGTTCAGTAAATTGCTCGTAATTTTGTAGTTTATAATTGAGGGTCAAGGATTGCTTCGTTTATGTTTAAGGGACATGCCTAACAAAATGGGTTAAGGATACTAACACATTATCGCAAAACAATCGGAAAAAACAGAAATTTCATTAATTATAACATTGGGGTCATGAGTAAACTAACATTTTATATTTACTGTTTTCTCCCGACAGTAAATAAATTCTTGGTCTAACATTGATGGAATTTAGCGTGTGGGTGGTTCTATCAAGAAGCCAACAAATTTTGATCTCAGGTACGGTCAACATTAGATGACAACACAAAATTTATAATGAGGATAAAATTAGCGAATAAGTAGATTAGTCCATTATGAAAAGGGATAAGAAAGCTAAACCCTAAACAAATTTGAAGAAATTTAAAAACTTACTAATAGCTCGTATACCGATAGGTCTTCGAGCGAACAAAAAGACCCGAAACTCGGACCAAATAGGTCTTCGAGTGAAAAACTAAATTAAATGAAATAAAATAGCCAGAAATTCCAACGGTAGACCGGTTTCGTTATATTTGGGACTCGTCAGTACCGTGCCGGAAATCTGGCTCGTGACTATAACACCGAATAGAGAAACTAAGCCTAAATATTAAAAATTTCAAAATGAGTGGCGTAGCAACGGAAAGCCGAATAGGGGGAGAGTGGTGGAGATTAGTATATACGCAATGTTAGGGTTTAGCTTTATTATCCCTTTTCATAATGGACTAATCTACTTATTCGCTAATTTTATTATCCTTTACAATGCAGTCCATAGGTGGTTCCTTTTAACAAAATTTCTAATGGTGGATTTCCTTTGCAATTTGTGACGTCGCATTCATCAGTACTAGGAACTTAATACGTACCTTTTAAATTAATAAAAGGTGAGTTCATTTCAACCAAAACACTTCCCAATAAATGTAATTCTTATTAAAAATTCAGTATTAAATTATAAACAAAAAACTCTAACGGTATAGAAATAAAAAGTAAAAGTTAATTATAAACTGGTCAGACACAAAAGCGGATGAATTTAATAAGAGTCAGAGCATTAGTTCATTAACCTAAACGGTAAAATTCCCATTATATAAAAAAACCCACACGGTGTATTCCCATCAGACATAAAAAAACAGAGACAAAAATGACCCGTGTGAAGCCGCCAGCATTGTTTACTTTAATTAGAGAGGGGAGCTTTATTTTTAATTACAATCGGCGTGGTACACCGCCAACCGAAAACGACCCAACAACGAACCGCGAACTTCACCAATAAAAACCCTCCTCCCAGACCCCCCGAGATAAAAACCCCAAAAAATCTATATTTAAAACTTTTTAATGAAGATATATGGCAAAATGGAGAAGCAATTTATATCCGGGAAGTTGCGAGATACATCTTCGAAATCATTTGTACATTTTAATAATGAAAGGCAGAAGCCGTAAAAATTATTTTGCAGGAAAAAAATGTTAGTTTATATTTTTAGAAAACCAACGAAAAAAAAATCCGCATAATTGAGTTTTTAATATTTGGAAGGGCGTTTTTATATAAAGACTATAACAGCCGAGTTATAATCATCATTAAGTGCGTCTAGTGTAATTAAATTATTTTTAGTAACCCTTTTCCTCGACTCTTGACTAAAATCCAAACGATTTGGGCGGCCATTTATTTCTAAAGTATAATTGAAGTGGAAGTTAAGATGATAGGGGTGTGTGCTTATTATATAAAGTTGACGACAATTACTTCTTATTCTTAAGACTGATGGGGGGATTTCGAAAAAAGCTGAGAATTCTTAAACATATATATTGTCAAATAGCCAATTTTTTAACATAACAGTTAAAAAAAGGGTATTCTAATTTATTTTCAACAACTTCATTTGATGATAGAGAAAAACCGCCCAGTTGGGTGTTATTGCGAGAAATCTTGTTATTATTGCAAGAAATATCGGTACTATTAGGATAAATCTTTGCCTTATTGAGATAAATATTCGTATTATTGAGATAAATCTTAGTATTAAGGTGATAAATATTGTTATTATTGAGATAAATTTTGTTATTATTGAGATAAATTTTGTTATTATTGAGATAAATTTTGTTATTATTGAGATAAATCTTCGTATTATTGAGATAAATCTTAGTATTATTGAGATAAATCTTAGTATTATTGAGATAAATCTTGGTATTATTGAGATAAATCTTGGTATTATTGAGATAAATCTTGGTATTATTGAGATAAATCTTGGTATTATTGAGATAAATCTTGGTATTATTGAGATAAATCTTGGTATTATTGAGATAAATCTTGGTATTATTGAGATAAATCTTGGTATTATTGAGATAAATCTTGGTATTATTGAGATAAATCTTGGTATTTTTTAGATAAATCTGGGAATTCTTGAGATAATTCTTGGTCGCTTGATGACTTAGGCCTAAGGTGGTGATTATTATTATTATAAATCTTGGTATTCTTGAAAGAAATCTCGATATTATGGCGATAAATATTATCAATTTAAAAGCAATGTGTTTAGAGCCCCCTAGCCATGTGTTTTCGTCGTACAAAAAAGCCAAAGTTGAAGTAACCTATTTTGAAATGAAGATTTACAATGAACAGTATACCAATAAAATGACAAATATTCGGGTCAAAACTGTAAAAAGTTCATTCTATAGGTTATCAATTAAACTATCAAGTGAAATAAAATCATATACGTTTGGAATTTTCGCGATATCAAAAAGCTAATCTCGTGTGATAATTAGACCTAAATATTTGGGATACCCCCCCCCCCTATCGTGAACCTTCGACCATTTGTGATTTTTATTACTGGAGATTACCAAACACATTATTGTTATTAGGGCGAAAAACTTTCCATTAAAAATAATATTTTACGAGTCACAATAGGTTAATAATACCATAAAATAAACCAGTTGAAACTGCTTATCGATATAAACACATTTATACAGTTAAATCTAGGCTATCAAACGAAATAATTGCCAAGATATTTGTGCCACAATAGATTAAAAATATCATAAAATAAACCACTAATGGAAAAAAAGTAACATTTACTTTTAATTCTAGGTAATCAAACAAAATAAACTTGCTAGTCTCATAATTACTAAAAACACGAGAAATATTTGTGGTACAAATAAACAACACAAAATAAACAAGTTGAAACCGCCGGAAATAATATTATAAAACAAGTCACATTTAGAGTTAATTCTAGGTTATTTAATCATAATTATATAAAAACTACATAATCAACCTGTATGTTCGTAATAAAAAAAATCCAATTTAACAGTGATACATTGCCATTTCATCGAATTGAAAATTTGGAGAGAAAAAAATTAAAAAAATTATCTTATAATTCCGATCTGGAGTGCGTTGAAGAAAAAAAGGTTTGACTTTTTGGCAAATTTCATTTCCTGGTCTGATTAAGACGGCACGAGAACCCAATTAAAATATTTCCGATTAAAATGACGCAATCTCTGTCGACAACGCGGAAAAATCGCGTCTAACAATGCGCGGAAAATGGGCGCTCGCCACCAAATATTTGACCCTCTGGGCTGCCAGAGAAACTGACACTTTTTCAACCAAATAAAAAAAAACCACCACCTTCGTCGACAATCTAGCCTTAAGTTGAAACCACTCAACGCTAGCCCATTTAATTTATCATCTTATCCTAGTTGCGGAGACAGATACTACTCGAATTTAATTATTTTTTATCGGAATTTAGACAGAAAACCGAAACGTTTAGTTTTTTCCCCCTAAAAAGTGTGACAAAACTGGCGACCCTCCTCGCGGCCCCCTTTGAAGTTAATTTGCCAAAGTTGGCCTAGTATTTTGGGAACTGGTCTCTCTTTGAAAGAGAAAAACAGTGGTAGTGTATATTACTTTTATTGTTTTCTAAGAAGATGATTAAAATGGGAGTAAACCGGGCTTAAACGTTGTACACCGCGTTCATTGTTTTTCGTTACATTGTCTGAAATGGTGACGTCACGACGGTCACGAGTGGACTTAGGGAAGATCTACATCCTCTTCGCGAAATTAGCGCGGCAAAAGATCACGATTTTCACTTATAATTGTTTTGAATACCCCTATTTCTAAAAACAGTATTTCTCAGAAATGAAGTAAAACCGTTTCTTGTAGAAAAAAATAAAAAATTCTATTTATTTTCCAAATCATTGTTTTTCGAATAAAAAGTGAAACTGACTTTCGATATTTATAAATTTTGATATGATGTAACGCGTGTTTATTTACCACATCAACATTCGTAAATAAATATTAAATATTAGTTTTTTAGAAAAACAGATTAAATTTTTCATAAAACTGATTATAATATTTTCATAAAACTTAATATAATATTTTCAAAAAATTTAATATAATATTTTCATAAAACTGAATATAATATTTTCATAAAACTGAATATAATATTTTCATAAAAATTAATATAATATTTACAAAAAAATAATATCATATTTTCATAAAACTGAATATAATATTTTCATAAAACTGAGTATAATCTTTTTATAAAACTGAATATAGTCTTTTTACAAAATTGAATATAGTCTTTTTATAAAACTGATTATAATATTTTTATAAAACTGAATATAGTCTTTTTATAAAACTGAATATAATATTTTCATAAAACTGAATATAATATTTTCATAAAACTGAGTGTAATATTTTTATAAAACTGAATAAAATCTTTTTATAAAACTGATTATAATATTTTTATAAAACTGATTATAATATTTTCAAAAAATTTAATATAATATTTACAAAACAAATTAATATAATATTAACAAAACAATTTAATATAATGTTTTCATAAAACTTATATATAATATTTTCAAAAACTTAATATAATATTTTCATAAAACTTAATATAATATTTTCATAAAACTTAATATAATATTTTCAAAAAATTTAATATAATATTTTCATAAATCTGAATATAATATTTTCATAAAACTTAATATAATATTTTCATAAAAGTTAATATAATATTTTCATAGAACTGATTATAATATTTTTATAAAACTGATTATAATATTTTCATAGAACTGATTATAATATTTTTATAAAGCTGATTATAATATTTTTATAAAACTGAGTATAATCAACAATGTATGTATTTTTAGTATATATGTTTTTATATCTTGGGAATATCAGATTTTTTAATGCGATACAGCAGATGAAAAATAGGGATAATGAGATTTTTGAAAAACACAGTTAGTTCCTCCAAGGCGATAGCGAACACCTTAAACACACTCAATTAATTTAAAACTAGAACACTTTAAAAAATAAAATGTACAAAAATATCTTGCAAAGGTGAGAACGGCGATAGGAAACCTGCAGAATGATATGTACCGCACCCAGAGAACCCAAATATTTTAATTCTAACACGCCTTAAATACATCTTCATTTTACCGACTATTATGACAGACTCAAAACAGTTTTTTAAAAAAAGAAATTTTTTGGGTCCATAGATGAAAAGATAATTACAAGAAGCCGTGGCCGCTGGGCAGCGAAGATATAAGGCATCGTTTTCTTAAAGTCATTTTTTTTTGGCTTCGTAAGAAAAGACAGATTAAAAAGAGCCAAAGAAGAAAAAAAAAACAGGTCAAAGACCCTCCTTAAAAAGCCTATTTAACTTTTCTTCTCTAAAATTTTCTCATTTGGGCCCGCAGCTGTGAAAAAGTATACCTGGAAGCCCAGACATTAACAGAAAATAGATTTTAAAAGTGCCGATGGGCGATTTTTTCTTCAGAAAAGCTATTAAAAAAATGCCTTAGATATGAGCCGTGTGTAAAAAAAAAAGATGAAGACATGCTAAATAATTCCTTGGATCCCCTCTTCGCAGATGCCCGTATTGAAGGATCATCTGGAGAGCGGGAAATACCCATAGAAATACGCGTAGAATTTTGATGGTTTTTAGACTACCGACATATTTATACTACTATAGTTTCCTGGGTTTTTTAAAACTGGTTTAATACTCCACACCTATTGAATTTTAATAGTTAAGCTGCTAATCTTCCAAAATGACACGCCAGTTCGTAATTGCAGTTTGTTGGGGACCATTAACCCGCTTACGTCACTGAAAAGACTCAAGTTAATAGAAACCACATATGGACTATAATACAGTGAAATGAGGCGTTTTGAAATTTTTATGTTTAGGCTTAGCTTCTGTTTTAGGTTTAGCCGCGAGCCAGATTTACTGCGCGGTACTGATGAGCTCGAAATAGGGCAAAATCAGTCTACCCCTTGGAAATTCTGGCTATTTTAATTCAATTTTAATTCGTTTTTTAGTCGAAGATCTATTTGGTCCGAGTTTCGCGTTTTAATTTCATCCTTGAAGATCTATTGGTTCCAGTATTCGTAAGTTTTACCATAAGTGTATAATACTATACATAAGTGTGACACTTCATATTATTCACATGCAAAAGTTTTACTGAGAGCTATTCACGAGACCGACTGCATTACTGGCTTCGTCACCGTTTCGCTTCCGCTTGCTCCCGCATCACACGTAACTATGACAGCGCCTCGCTAGGGGGAGATTTTTTTCTTGTGATGACGTCACTTCGTTACTAGTTCTCAGTAAAATATTCAATAAAGTGACAAACGTATGGAACAATATTAGAGACTTATGGTTTTACTATTACCATAGATTTCTTAGTCTTTGTTATTTATACTTAAGACTATAATTGGAATAGGTTAGTAGTTCTCAGATAACAGTTTGAACCGAAAAAATAATTATTATAGTTCAGAAATTAGATTGTTCGAAATTACCCTCAGAAATTATCAGATCACTTGATATTGGTCCAAATCTGATAGTTTAAACCCGAAACTAATCTGAATTAATTGTAGACAGACAGACAGATTATATTCAGATTTCAGATGGCTAACAGTTATCTTTTTTTTAATTTATCCCCCGATTAAGTTCCTTTATAAATTTTAATTAGTTTATTTTAATTGGCTTTCCCTATATAATATACTAAACCTAAAAGTCAGATAACTGTTCAGCTAACTTAATCTGATTAGATGAATTACGACAGATCAGTTCAGATCGATTACTTAGGGTTATGTATAAGATACAGTTTGAGATCAGATTGCTAGGTGGAGAGGCATAAAAAATATTCTAATCTGAGTTCTGACTAACTGATTAGTTGGCCTTTGAAATCGCGAACTCATAAAGGGATTAAAAATCTTGAAGCTATCTGCAACACAGAACCTTTATACAATTGCCAAATCTTGGCTAAGTCCCAAACATTTAAAATCTACATTCGACTTTATTTCGAAAAAACCCTTAAGTAGTTACGTAACTTCAGTACCGCATTACGAACAGCGATAAATCTACCGTAATATTAAAGTGTCGAAAATCCGAACACCACAAAGAACTACGAGTTTAACAATACTCGTCGGGGAAAATTCATAACCCATAATTTAAAAATTACAGCTACAAATTATACGTAAAATATCTAAAATATAGGTTTTTTGGATTCAATGAGAGGGAATCTTGCTTCAGGGTAATAACGAGTCGTTTTGGCTTTCAATAAAAAAAAGGGGAGTTCGTACGAAATTTGTCTTGGTATGCCCCCCCCCCCCCCCCGTTAATAGCGTTAAATATGAAATTATTGAAATATTGGATACGCTACAGTAAACATATTTTTACAATATGTCGAAAATTACTTAATATTATAAAATCGAACAATGCAAATAAATAATCCCAGCTCGAAGAAGAGATACAACCAAATTACAGTTGAAAGTTATAAAAATCTTACAATGCAAAACTGGGCCAAAAATCTTAAGATAAACAGAAATCAAACAAACGGATGCTAGATCTGAATATATTTAAGACTCACCCGGAGGCAGTTTAGAAGCGTGAACGAACTGCAATTTGTCAGACGAAATATCTCAAGGGGGTCGACAAGCGGGAGATAAACTTTATATACCAATGCGTGAACAATTAAAATCAGGTTAGCGAACTCCCCCGTCGAGAACAATGCGAAAAATAATAATTTTTAACAAAGTATACAAAACCCTTGTGTCGGAAGCGAGGATAAATTAAGGATATAAATCTTCTCCAGTAAAGAGTGAGCTTAAGCAAATATCCTCCTTACACGTTGTAACGGCTACTTCGGTACTAGAATAAAAGGAATAAAAATCTTGACGTGAAGTACTTAATATCTCCAACAAACTGTCTCGAAAGATTTAAAATAAATATCTTCACTTAAACCAGTCGGAGAGATATCAAAAAATGGCCCAATTTTTGGGGAAAGGTAATTCTATAAATACCGCACCAAACGATAAGCATCTTGGAGTCAATTGATTTCTATAGCCCGAAAATGAACTGCCCGAATCGTATGGAAAACTTACTGAACTATATCGTGAAATATTGGCGATCATTTATTTACTTTACCCGGGCGGTTTATATATATTTAAAAATAACTGGAGCTCTAGATAATCGTCAATTTCAAAATTTGTACATTGTTATTGGTACAGATCTTTTGACAGCTAACGATGGTCCGTATTTAGTTCAATTTTTAATTCGGAACTCACGATAATCTCGGAATGAATGTTTATTCTCGCTAAATACGGGGCCCCACATCAAATCATTATTTTTTATTCATTTTTCTTTCTAGTGTATACATTTTTTATTTTGATCATTAGAAGGAAGTTTTCTATGATTATGATTAATTGAAATTTAAAAAGAGTAAATCGTAACCAAAAAGGTTTTTAGAAATATTTTTTTTTATAATATGAATTCGCTTTAATAGTAAAGTATTGTAGGCCTAGTTATTTTTTAAGAAACCCAATTTTAAACAAGATTTTAAACAATTTTAACTCTACGACGGTTATTGAGGTTTGAAACAATTGAAATATTATAGAAAGCGAATTTCTCTACGGGATTTTTAACATTCATTATGACCTAATTAAAATAGTTTGAAATTACGCGTTACCCTACCCGTTTCATTGTACGTAAGCTTTTGAAAGAAATAATGGAAATCCGTGAAAATTGTGATATTTCAACTTATTAGGATATTACCATCAATCAGGAGATTAAAGACGTCGTTATCACCCTATCATATTAAACCATATATCCCAAACTTTATCACTAAACACATCTGAAAATCTCATTATAATCAAAGTTCAATTAAAATCTAGGCTAATTTTGTTTATAAGAACGCGTTTAAAGGATGATAGTTTCAACCTTCTAATTACAGAAACGCCGTAAAGTAATACGCAATACCGGGTAATATCATACGGAGGATCTGGTAACACCATTTGATAATCAAAAGGCTTTTGGACCGATCGAAACACCCCACCTTACTTGAAAGCGTCAGCGAAGGCGGGGTTGAGGTGTATTCTACGCGAAAGCTGTAACACTAACATCCCGTCGAAAACTTAATTAAGAAATAGTCAATAAGATGCATAGAGATATATTCAAGCTCATTAACGAATCTGCAGTAGTCCGTGGGAGCTTCCTTACGCTAAATAGAAAAACCAGAATTCGTTTTGAATTTTTTTAATTGGCAATTTATACAAAAGGGAACTATTAAGGTGGCCAAAAGCTGTCGCCGATATCGCTTATTGAGAGAGAAAAATATTAATTATGGATTAAATTAATTGGAAACGTTATTAGTGTCCAAAAAGAAAAATAAGGAAACGAAGTTCTGATACTAAAATTGGTCCAATTCGCTATCATATCGTTCAAACTGGTCCAACAAGGTGACGTCATTATTAAGACTGAATTAAAATTAGTTTGAATTTCGAAAAGATTACGGTCTTCTTAAATTAATATTTAAAAATATTATCAAGAATGTATTTATTTATTACCGCGGGTATCATGTTCTAATATTCCCTCAGCAATATGGGGGGGGGCGAAAACGTCACCGACGTTTGCTTCAATCTCGTTGATAGACGTCATTTTTAGGGAACCAATGAGAAACCGGGCTGATTTGATTGTTATAGAGCCTGAGGGAGATTGTGCACAACGCTCAAAATAGTTCCAACATTGTCCTTATCCTTTAGTTACCCATCGAATCCCCAAACTTTAAAAGTAACTTATAGAAGGAGTATTAAATATTCACTTTAAAACATGGCTGCGTTCAGTAACGCTCAACGAAACTATTTTCGTTAAGACAATTGCTAAACGTGACGTAGGATCTTTTTGAAAGTTTTTTAAGCTTGTTGTAAATTTGGTGAAATATCGTCTGCAGCTAGCCTTCCCCCACATGACCGTTGAGCAACTAAAAAACCTGCTCTTACAGCCGTTGACTTCGTTGCTCAACGGACGAGCGACGTGACGTCAAAACCGGAAACGCGAAAAAGCGTACAGTACGAATCCGGACTCAACGTTTACTCAACGGTGAGTCCTTTGAGCGTTACTGAACGCTCCCATTGATTTTTCAAAAAAGACTTTATGGCGAGTCGAAATACAACATTTAGTGAGTTTCTGTAACTATTGCGAGTCGAAATACAGCATTTAGTGAGATTCTGTAACTATTGCGAGTCGAAATACAGCATTTAGTGAGATTCTGTAACTATTGCGAGTCGAAATACAGCATTTAGTGAGTTTCTGTAACTATTGCGAGTCGAAATACAACATTTAGTGAGTTTCTGTAACTATTGCGAGTCGAAATACAACATTTAGTGAGTTTCTGTAACTATTGCGAGTCGAAATACAACATTTAGTGAGATTCTGTAACTATTGCGAGTCGAAATACAACATTTAGTGAGTTTCTGTAACTATTGCGAGTCGAAATACAACATTTAGTGAGTTTCTGTAACTATTCCGAGCCGAAATACAACATTTAGTGAGATTCTGTAACTATTGCGAGTCGAAATACAACATTTAGTGAGTTTCTGTAACTATTGCGAGTCGAAATACAACATTTAGTGAGTTTCTGTAACTATTGCGAGTCGAAATACAACATTTAGTGAGTTTCTGTAACTATTGCGAGTCGAAATACAACATTTAGTGAGTTTCTGTAACTATTCCGAGCCGAAATACAACATTTAGTGAGATTCTGTAACTATTGCGAGTCGAAATACAACATTTAGTGAGTTTCTGTAACTATTGCGAGTCGAAATACAACATTTAGTGAGTTTCTGTAACTATTGCGAGTCGAAATACAACATTTAGTGAGTTTCTGTAACTATTCCGAGCCGAAATACAACATTTAGTGAGATTCTGTAACTATTGCGAGTCGAAATACAACATTTAGGGAGTTTCTGTAACTATTGCGAGTCGAAATACAACATTTAGTGAGTTTCTGTAACTATTGCGAGTCGAAATACAACATTTAGTGAGTTTCTGTAACTATTGTGAGTCGAAATACAACATTTAGTGAGATTCTGTAACTATTACGAGAAAATACAATCTATTATTAAGTACATATTCCTACATTTTGCATCGTTTGGCGAAGAAAAACATTGTGATACTATGAACACACTCGCGTTTTTTGGTAAATTCGCGCCTTTAGAGTAATTTCACCTCGTATCTTTGGCTGCGTTCAGTAAGACTTAACGGAGAAGAAACAGTTTTCTGAATAATTTTTTTCGTTAAGACCGTTGCTTAGCGTCTGTCTTGTTGAACGCTCTTCACGATTGCTATAAATTTAGTAAAATATCGTCTGCCACGTCGTCCGCAGCTAGTCTTACCGAAAGCTATTACGTCAATAAACCATTGATCAACAAAATAACCGGCTCTTCCAGCCACTTCTTTCGTTGACTCTCCGTTTGCAAAACCGGAAATGGGAAAACTCCTACAGTAGCGAATGCGCATTCAACGGCCCAACCGTTTATCGTTACTGAACGCAACCCTAGGGTACGTTCAACAACTAGGTAACGTTCATTCAACGTAATCTTTAAAAAAACTCATCGCTTCAACGGTGGGTATCGTGACGTCATCAGTTGTTGAACGGTAAAATAAATTCAACGCTTCAGCGTTGAGAATTTATTTGTTGAACGGGGGATGCGTTGGATTGTTGAATTTTTTTTGGCGTCGTATTCAAAAGTCATGGAAAGGAAAAGGAAGCTTGCCTCTATAATTTTCGTTAATGACGATGAAATCAGCCGACATCTTGGCAAAACTGATCAGACACTTCTGCAGACGACCTTTTAGCGCACTCAACGTACTTACAACGTCTCCCCTAGGCGTTGAGTTTTTTCCTCAACCGTTGAGCATCGTGACGTCAATACCGGAAGTTCTAAAAGTCGTTCAACAACTTTCAACGCTCCAACGCTGCCACCGTTGACTCCGTTTCCTAGTTGTTGAACGTACCCCATGTCTATGGCCGCCATTTTGCGTGGGTTTTTTCTCTATGCGAAAAAGCATGGATGACGTCTTGTCACGTGAAACTGAAATCACTGAATTGGAATCTGCCTAGACATAATCTTATCTCGTAAGATATATGCTATTACTTTCTGCTAACAGGAAACTAACTACTCCTAGAAATTGAAAATCTTTGAAAAAGGAACGAAGACATCATGTTAAAAGGGGTCAGGTCAACTGCTTCGTCGTAATGGTCGCCATTATCCTTTCAATCAAAATAAGATACAGCGCTGTCCATCATTTGCAATCAAAATAATATTCAAGATTCGAATTTAAATTTTTCTCCAAACAAAAGATATTTCGCAATGAAATTATGCGCCCTATTGTAACCCTGTATTGCGTCATCACATAAATAATCAACAACGAAGGCTTAGTGAAATTTACATCGCCCGAAACAGACCCGCATTCCTACATCCATGATAAATTACATCAGCAGTTTATTGAAACATTTTCAACGCTTGTCAACCGTGATCGAAGACCCCAAGTTTTGGGCTCGTGAGAAGGTGAAATCATTTACAATTGAACGAAAGAGCCTTAACGGGATTTAAAGGAAATTGAGAGATTAAGCCTGGCCAATGAGACGTCAAAGTAGAACTCATAGACGGTATTTCAAACGCTAGTTAATGAGTATGTAAGGTGAAACATTCGCCGCTAGTGGCGTGACCGAGCTAGAGGTTATCTAAGCAGACGCAACCTATTTATGTCATTAGTAGTCTTGGCAACGCGTATTTATTGTGTTAGTAGTCTTGACAATGCGTATTTATTACGTTAGTAGTTTTGCAACGCGTATTTATTGTGTTAGTAGTCTTGACAACGCGTATTTATTACGTTAGTAGTTTTGCAACGCGTATTTATTGTGTTAGTAGTCTTGACAACGCGTATTTATTACGTTAGTAGTTTTGCAACGCGTGTTTCTTGCGTTAGTAGTTTTGACAACGAAAATCACGCGTTGTCTGCTTAGAGGACCTCAAACTCCGTTACGCCACTAGCGGAGAAAATGACTTCTTGCATATCCCCCATTACGTAGCTGGTAAAAAAATCGGGTTAAGAATTATTCCCGCATCAACGAAAATAACTCGCTCTAGGCGTTTCCCGTACGCGTTTCGTTGTACGGTTTAATCTCTCGTCAAAATTTCTCAGGTATAGTTGAGCGCAGTTTCGGGGCGATTCCAATCACGGATTTAAGGATTAACACGACCCTAGAGGTCAAGGCTCGCGATTCTTTTAAAATGTAGTTTTTCCGACCGTAGCGACCCCTGCCGCGAGAGCATTCCTTTTATATTGATGACCTCATCTTGATTGCCAAGGCGGGGCTACAGACGTTTTCAATTTGCTTCTTTTGGCAATTGACGCGACCCCTATCGGATATTAAATTAACTTTACCGGCAGATTATTAAGGGTGTAGTTATGTGACTGTCAACTGACTTGCTTATTTTAATGGACTATCCCGGATTTCAATGGGATGGGCATTCTTGGACGACCTTCAGGGCGTTGTCCATTTTGGCCATGAATTATACTGGTTTAGCGATTGTCATTTTTCACATTTTTCTAAGTGTACTTTGTAGCCTGTCAGCCACTTTCAGTAAAAGATTTAAAGGACTAAAATACGAAAACAATCCGATAATTATAGGCCTAAATTCCAAAAATATAATAAAATTAAACTAAATTGAAAGGACTAAAATCCCAAAATATTTAGTAGATTGAATGGAATAAAATCCCAAAATATTTAGTAGATTGAAAGGACTAAAATCCCAAAACATTTTGTAGTTTGAAAGGACTAAAATACCATACATAATATAGTAGGTTGAAAGGATTAAAATCCAAAAGTATAGTTGATTTAATCGTCAACATAGAAATGTATACTAATTTTATCGTTTTAAAAAAAAGCATTGTGGATTTTATCGAATTCAAGCTCCTAAATCTAGCAATATATTCCTTTTGTGTTTTTTAAAAGGGAAATTTGAAGTAATTATATTTAACTTTTAAAGTAATAAATTATAATTTCCGGATTTTAACAAATATAAGAAATAGAAAAAAAAAGAATTGAATTATTTCAGAATGATAAGAAATATAGCCCTGGAAAAATCTAGGCCTCCACTTTGAATAAATTAAATACGATTTTCCCACCTATGGATCTTTCCCGTCGAAAATTAAAATCTCCCTTGAAAGAATGCAAATTAATATTTCATCAAAAAAATCGAGACTTCAAACAATCTCATACCGCACGAGCATTTACAAAACCATCAATTTTGAAACTGCCGTTACGTCACCTCATCAAAACTTCAACCGCGAAAGCGCTACCTGGAGGGAAAACCACAACCAACCTCTCTCGAAATATCGATGAAATGAATTATTTTAATTTAAAATTAGGGGGAGATGAAAACAGTTAAAATAATGCCCTTTAAATTAATTTTCTGCAATTAAGATAAAACAGAAAGGTTGTTTTAATTGGCTGCAGATTGCCAAATGATACCTCGATAAAATGTGGGACATAATAAAAAATCAAACATTTTTTGGATTCACTGCTCTTACAAAACCTCATCTTTATATACGATAATTGATAACTTGCCAAATATGCTCAGGGTTACATCCTTGTAACGGAACTTGTTTAATAAACAAATTGAATAACAGGCTTCATTTATTTGAATATCTCCCAATTGTTGCCTTTTAACTAGAAACTCTGGATTCGCAATAAATATGGAAAATATCTCGATATTCGTAAATTTATCAAAAAATATTTATATTAACATAAATATTTCATTCGATAGTACATTTGTATACAACTTTTAACATTATAACGGAAATATTACGTAGAAATTTTTACTTATTAGTTAAACTTATTAATTTATAGTTAAAATTATTAGTTATTAATAGAAATTTTAACTTATTAGTTAAACTTATGAATTTATAGTTAAAGTTATTAATTTATAGTTAAAATTATTAATTTATAGTAAAAATTATTAATTTATAGTTAAAATTATTAATTTATAGTTAAAATTATTAATTTATAGTTAAAATTATTAATTTATAGTTAAAATTATTAATTTATAGTTATAATTATTAATTATTAGTTAAAATTATTAAATATTAGTTAAAATTATTAAATATTAGTTAAAATTATTAATTATTAGTTAAAATTATTAATTATTAGTTGAAATTTTTACTTATTAGTTAATTAAAAAAATTAAATTAAAATTATTAATCATTAGTTAATTTTAAAAAAATAAATTAAAATTATTAATTTTTAATTGAAGTAATTAATTAATAATTGAATTAATTAATGTGGAAATTAGCCGAAACAAAGCCAAAACCCAAATCAAAAGCCACAACAAAACAAAATATACTTGGAAACCGGGTGGAGATGGTGACTCCAGATTATTTGATTCGCAACTGAAAACATTTTCCATGACTTTTATGATAGGGCGATAGCTCCGAGGGATAGCTAGTAGGCGAATAAAACTGAAATATTAGGCGCGTTCCTTTAAGGCATCCAAAATATAAATTGTATAATTCTGGGCCCTTAGTCAAGTAGGGAGGGAACCACGCAACGATGGGAATAATATAAAAAGTTGTTAGCCTGGTCTGCTCGAAGATTTTGAGGAAGTCTTTTAATTTTCAAGAACGAGAGAGCTCGAGCTGCCGGGCATGGTCGAAAACGGCTCGAATAGATAATACATTATCTCAAAGCAACATCTCTTCGGTTAGAAAAGTAAAAAAATTAGGTTGGATGTACTCCATAAACTACTTTTGTACGAATGCATGCATTAACGGGAGACGTCATAAATTTCAGGTTTTTGATGGCGGCGGTTGAGAAATTTGGCGGGCAGTAAAATACGACACCGTTATTTCTGAGAGAAAACAGGCAAAAAATAAGAGAACATATTTAAAACCCGGACTTAAAAACGAGATAATTTTTCGTTAATTGAAAAGATGGCGAGTAGAAAAAGAAATAAAAACGCATTATCTTGTAAGTTGATTTTTATTAGCTTACGACGCTATCTCAATAAAGTTATCTCAAAAAAATATTTTATGTTTGGTTTTGAGAACGGAAATTGTTGATTGTATACGAGAACGAACTGAGTTGGTCAATGATGTCTTATGGTCTGATATATATCGAATTATATGAAGGGTACAACAGCATAGAAAACTTTGTTGCGTTGTGGAAGCTGTTTAAAACCGGAAATAAGAATTTGTCACATTGTAAATTCTTGTAAGATTAAGAATTATTTCGAGATAGTTTACAACAGGAATTTAAGATAGCCGCTCCCTTAAAACATTCAATTTCGATAAAACGATTATCAGTTTGTACTAATATTTTATTAGCATTAGTTGGGCTTTGATGAAGTCAAGTAGTTTATTAAAATTGGAGACTTGACTTAGTTTCGCGCCAAAACATGGAAGCCGCCATTTTTTTAGCAGTGAGTGTAAGTCGAG
This sequence comes from Leiobunum rupestre, assembly GCF_980474605.1. Lineage (NCBI taxonomy): Eukaryota > Metazoa > Arthropoda > Arachnida > Opiliones > Sclerosomatidae > Leiobunum > Leiobunum rupestre. Next base: position 74,131,530 of record NC_143384.1, on the reverse strand, counting down.
GTATAGGTAGTGATTTAGGATGATTACTTCCATGTTCCTACAGTCCTCCTACAGCTGCTCTGTTTGAGTGTTTCCTCCCTTTTGAGTATGGATGGGGCGAAACCCTACGTATTTATCAGTTAATGTTAGAATCGTTCAATTAGAGATTTTAATCAACTTACAATATTCTTACTATACCAAGTGTACTGATATTTTAAAACGATCATCATATCAATATTTCGGAGTTTGAATTGTACCATTTGGTGGGAAAACAATATCTATATTATTAAAATTAAATGTATACTGTAAGTTTACAGGTCTCCAGACTTGCTGGAACTTGACGTTCCTTCCAACCCGCGTGATATAAGGCAGATCACGATTACAACCCATAGGTAATAATAAGAGAAACAGCGGCCTGTTACAAGAACCGAAACGACTGATCGAGTGGAGCGTCCCATAATAAATAGCGCGAATCTATAACTAGGATCTCCGAATTCGAATCAAATTCAGTTCATGGCGAGTTCCGATCAGGTTCCGTCAGTCTGGGTGATCGTAGTCAAGCGATTACAATCAGCCCTGCTCTCAGACATTACAGAAAGGTTGAAATAATGATTATAATTACCACCCATAAAATAGCAATGTTGAAACACTAATTAAAGGCATTTCTCGAGCGAGAAGAGGGGATGGCAAAGGTCGAAATGTTTTCGTCAATTCTAGGGGTACCACTCGGCCAAATTAAGGTCAAGTGAAAAATGTTTAATTTAATTTACATTCGATCGCGGATTCTGTCTCCCAACTTGGCCCCGATTTAGAGCTAGAAATAAGCGGATCTGAAAACGTTTTGGAGAGGTCTTTTCTACAAGCGCCAATTAAGCTAGGTACCAATTTCCGACTCTTAAGATGACTCGTGTTTCGTCACTAGCAAATGACTTGGTAAATTAAGAGGCTTGCTACATAAGGGTTTTTTGAAACGTCTGAACGTCAAATTGAATTTTAATAATATGTTAAATTATATTATCTTATTAAATTAAAATGATAATGATTCGCTTAAGTAACCAAATGTACAATAAGTAATTCGGTTGCGTTGCAATTTTAGAGGCTGTTTCAATAAAGAATGGTCAGTCTTAAAGGGAGTATGGACTTCCGTGTTAAGCACTTAACATTTATGTCATCGGGTTTAGCTAGGGATGATTGACGCTAGTTACGTTATAGACGCGTCGTAGAGCGTGTTAGCAGACGATATTTTTATTTAGTTCATTATCCCTTTAAGAGGAAGCCATACATACTTTTTTTTGTTCATTTCGTAGATTTTTGGTAGTCAAATTAGTACGATTTTAATTTATATACTACACTCTGGCTAATGAAAGAATTTCGCAAAGTATTTAAATTTTAAATTTGCTAATTTAATCAAGGGTTGACATATTAAGCTAATTGCAAATTAAATCTGAGTATTAGAAAACTGACAACAGTAAAAGCTTAAAAACATTTATAGGGAAAATAGGAAATTTGTAATCGATTTGTAGGATTTTATAGATTTTTTTGGAAATTACATAAAAATACAGGTTTCAAATACTCAAATTGAAAATCCATCTTTCGCAAAGGGAATTTGATTTAGTAATTGAGTGAGTGAAAAATTCTAATTAGGTGAAAAAATTGGTTTGAATCCGAGTAGTTTTTGATTGCCATCTACATAAATAGGGGTAAAGTACGAAAAAAAATGTAATTTATGTAATTATAGGAAGACATAAAAAAATTAGGGCAAATTATAAAATATAGCTGTGGTCACCCGTCCAAAAAGGTGTAAATAAAAAATGAAACACCTAAATAAAACAAAATTATTTAGACCAAAGACCACGACCGCAATGTCCTTCTTCATTGAACAAATCTGGAGTAATCAAATTTATATTTATGGCTATAAAGAAAAACTATAAAATATTTCATTATCAAAATCTAGATCAGGCGGCCAAAGAGGAGAAAAGACGACCAGAAGGTGACCCCGACCGAATTAATTGCATTCGGGTAAAAAAAATTCCGCTCCATTTTTTTTCCGCCCAAAGAAGACAGTGAGCAATGACTATAGCGATATATAAATCCAATTGAACAGCGAAGAGACAAACCGAGCAAATCTAAAGCTTCTAAAACAATACCATTCATAGAATAATATAAATCTAGGATAAAATAACATAGTAGCAACGTAAAACGATTATCAGAATGAACAACGACATCGTACCAATTAAAAATCTCCAAAATTTGTTTCGAAGATATTTTGGGCACGCTTGAGTGAAACTATAGCGGGTGACTTGGACTGGGTCCGGAACCACGGCCACAAAATTAAAGGCAGATGCAGTTAGAACCTCATTTGGGAGCTAGACCAGGACGCGTGTGACATTTTACGGGGCTAATGAAGACGTCGAGGATATATCGTCGACGAGCCTAATTTTTTCCTCTCGAAAACGATTCACGCATATTATTATATTTACCATTTGCCGTAATCCTTTTGCACGCTGTTACTTCCTTCCGGAAGTTTCCATTGTGCGCGCGAGTAAAAATAGCAGACCTCCCCCATCGCTTCGCCGGACTGCATTTTTTTTTATTTAGAATGGATCGAGATTTCACGTTTTTGTATATTTAAAGATTTTTTCCGAATAAATATACTTGACACTAATTGGTTTTTTGGGCATCTCTCGATGGAGAGCGGTGCGTTACGCTGCTCAAATGAAGCTGTGCTGGAACGGAAGTTTGAGCGGTGGTTTTAACCAAGGATCTGGTTTCGAAAATGATCTTTTAGATCGTTTTATTGAGACTATTTTCGACTTTTCAGATACCGTAACATTTAATTGCATTAACGCCAAGATTGCTTATCAAAGTTAAAATTAAATTATGCTTACTTATCAATGTTAAAACTAAATTATGCTTACTTATCAATGTTAAAACTAAATTATTATTATTATTATATTTAATAATGATATTATTATTAATTATTTTTATGGAAATCAATTTTTTAAGGAATTTACCAATTTATATCAATTTGCTAGATCAGGGAATGTTTTCTTATAAACTGATATACATTTTTAAGATATAATAATTCAGGACGGAATTAACTTAAATTTCTCCATTTTTGGAAATAAATTCACGTTTCTAAAACAAAAAATTCAGCATAGTTGCGTTTCTAGTAAATTATGTTACATCGTACAATAAAACAATTTTTAATAGCAATAGGCGCTAGCATAGAATCTCCATGTCTTGTTCAACTTGTTAAAATGTTCCACGCGCTAATTTGTATTTTATCGTAAAAGGCTCGCGAACTTTTTTAATTCAGTGAGCACGCGCGAAATTGCTCGAGCCCGTTTACGCTAAAATATCAAGAAGCGCGTTTCACTTTTTAACAAGTTGAATAAGACATAAATAGAGCTTATGCTAGTATAGTTATTACATTTGGTGGAATTTGGCAGAAAATGAGCAATTAGAGAATAAATTGACTATTTTGATTTACAAATTACAAATAAAGACTAAACCAAATTAAAATATAGTTTTATTCGATTTTTATAAAATTTCAAAATTTAATTTATTAAAAATTATGTTTTCAGTAATTTTATAAAAAATACAAAAGAACGAATAAATTTCGTTGCCCTGTTAAACTACGTCGATATTTATTAGTTAGGAATAGTTTATTGACATATTCTTCTAAAACTAACAAATCTTTCGTAACGTGATCGAAAAAGACCACCCAGCAAAGTCCCGCGGGGAGAAATTTCACTATTTCAAATATCACCCAAATTGGAATGGAAGGGGGGAAATGCTCAAGAAGGCGCTTACATGACGAGGGAGGCGAGAAAAATAATGATTAGCATTAGGAAATGTAGTGTTTTCGGCATCCCGAGAGGGCATGCAGCCTGCCTATTCTCCAAATCATTCGCGATCGGGGTGAGAGCGGATATAATCGGAGATTGTTCTCCGTTTCACAATTTATAAAACACTCTCGATGGGAACATTAGGAAGGCGGTCCGGCACTAAATCAGTTACAGAGTCAAGCAACTTTCTGGGTTTCAAGCCCTTAATTAAGTAATTAATTTTAATTAAAGCCATCGTAATTACCTTATGGCCCTTGTTAACAATTTTTTTAGGTATTTGTTTTTAGGTAAATTGGTACACTACGTTCTAAGATAACCGACGTTGGATATTGGTTTAACTGGAAATAACCGATATCGTTAATTGATGTTCGAAGTACAAATGAATTTGGTACAAGCATTTTACACATTGCCGTTACTCAATTTGTTATCAATTACCGACATCGGATATCGGTTTAACCGAAAATAACCGGGAATAACCGATATCGGATATCGGTTTAACCTATAATAACCGGTATTAACCGATATCGGTAATTGATATTCGAAGTACAAATGAATTTGGTACAAGCATTTTACACATCGCCGTCTTTCAGCCTGATATCAATTACCGACATCGGATATCGGTTTAACCGAAAATAAACGGTAATTGATCTTCGAAGTACAAATGAATTTGGTGCAAGCATTTTACACATCTCCGTCCCTCAATCTGATATGTTAAAATTATATTATTTATCGGTAGACCTATTGATATCGGTTCTTTATCAATCTAAATGTTGGTATCGGTTATTTATCGGTTGAGATGTCGGTATCGGTTACTTATCGCTAAAAAGGTCGGTATCGGTTACTTATCGGTACAAAGGTCGGTATCGCTAACTTATCGGTTCAAATTATGGTATCTTTTACTTATCGGTAAAAAGGTCGGTATCGGTTACTTATCGGTACAAAGGTCGGTATCGGTAACTTATCGGTTCAAACGATGGTACCTTTTACTTATCGGTAAAAAGGTCGGTATCGGTTACTTATCGGTACAAATATCGGTATCGGTTCAAATGACGGTATCTTTTGCTTATCGCTTATCGGTAAAAAGGTCGGTATCGGTTACTTATCGGTACAAAGATAGGTATCGGTTACTTATCGGTTCAAATGACGGTATCTTTTGCTTATCGGTAAAAAGGTCGGTATCGGTTACTTATCGGTACAAAGATAGGTATCGGTTACTTATCGGTGCAAATGACTGTATCTTTTGCTTATCGGTAAAAAGGTCGGTATCGGTTAATTATCGGTACAAAGATAGGTATCGGTTACTTATCGCTTCAAATGTTGTTATCCGTTATTAATTGGTAAAATCGTGAAGGCAGATACTATTATGGTACTCTAAATCTATTAGGGTATAGGAATTTCAGCCCGAATAAAAAGCAACATTCCACATAATATTTCTACGCAAAAGAACTTAGAAGTAACAACACCGCGCCCTCTGGAAACGGTTTATAAACACTGAATATAGTGCTAAAAGCGTTATAAGGTCAAACAATGACTGATAAAAATTATAAATATTCAATATATGGACAACTGCCAACACACTAAATACACCCCAACACCCATACGGCTTGAGAGACAGAAAAAATATAATTGAGTCAAAAATTCCTGTCGGTAGGAAAACCGGCTTGGTGGCAAAAATACCCGGAGTTCGCATTTCGGACATAGCGGGGGAGACAGAGACATACCCAGTAAGCTCTTAGAAGAAATAAAAGACTAATTATTATTAGGAAAAACAGGTTTCCTACCTTCACCGGTTAAAAAAATATTTGCGAGTCGAGAAAAAAATGGGCACCCTTCAATGGAAATTATCACGCGACACCTCGAAATATAAGTGACACTAAATTCTATTTACTAGAGCGACAAATATTGGAATTTCAAACATACAAAATGTAGATTATACGTATTAGAAAGTTTTATAATTATCAATAATTATACTGGGGTATTTCTGTATTTGACTTAATGGAATGTTTGGTTTAGTTAAATAAATATGTGGAAAGTTGTTTCAGTTAACACACATGTGGAGGGTTGTTTTAGTTAACACACATGTGGAGGGTTGTTTTAGTTAACACACATGTGGAGGGTAAGTTTAGTTAACACACATGTGGAGGGTTGTTTTAGTTAACACACATGTGGAGGGTTGTTTTAGTTAACACACATGTGGAGGGTTGTTTTAGTTAACACACATGTGGAGGGTTGTTTTAGTTAACACACATGTGGAGAGTTGGTTTAGTTAACACATATGTGAAGGGTTGTTTTTAGTTAACACACATGTGAAGGGTTGTTAAAGTTAACACACATGTGGAGGGTTGTATTAGTTAACACACACGTGGAGGTTTATTTTAGTTAACACACACGGGGAGGGTTGATATAATTAATTAACATAGGTGATTGGTTTAATTAAAACACAAGTGGAGTTAAACAACAAAGCTTTTAAGTTATTATCACATTGGAGGTGGTTTTAGTTAAAACACATCACCGGTTGATATGGCTCCAATTTTTATATAAAAAATCACCCCATCAAATTTCAACGTGAATAACTATTTTACATGAAAAATTGCCTATCTTTGAATTTCTATTAACATAAACGTTTTCATATTAACATTCTGAACCACGTTTGTTAAAATTGCACCCCAAAATTATGTATTATTTGAGATAATTAAACCCGATAAAGGTACACATTTAAACTAGCCTCAATTCCCTAAGATTGTGGTGCTTTCGGTGAGTTCAGTTACGCTCCAAATCTGTCGATAGATTTTGAGGTACCTCTAAAATAAACGATCTTCAATGAAGGATATCATTTTAAAAAACTAGTGATCGGGAAGAAAAAATTAGCTCTGGGCGTTCACATTACATATACCAGACAGAAAATAAAGATCTCGATTGTTTTTACCAATTCCTATCATTTACCCCGAGTTATAATATTCTCCGATGCATCGAAACTAAAAATAGGCTGAGATCGATCACGTCTGCGGGGAAAGACCGCTTCAAATATAAATTCTAATATATAAAGTGGGATGTTTCTCGTATAATTTTAAAGACAAAAATACGCGTTATGTTTATGTCGTTTTCCCCAAACCATATTTCTTAAAATGAGTTAACGGGTTATTCATGGTATCAACATCGTTATCTTCGTAGATATCTTAACGATGGTAAAAACGTTAAACATCCTTACTCTAAGTGTAAGAGCTGATGTTTAGGATTCTGCTGTAACCTCTCTAATCTTCTGGGTAATAATTTTGACCCACCGATACACCTTTTTCAGTAATTGTACATGCATAAAACTAGATTTTTATATTTATATTTTTGGGAAAGACGCTAGGTGTAAACTTAGTACTGCTCCAAGCTGTGAAGCAGGTGCACCACTGCCTACGTCTTTCAGACTATTCAGCAAAAGTGTTTTAGCACTGCCAACATCTTTCACAGACTGTTCAGCAAAAGTATTGTACCACTGCCAACGTTTTTCACAGACTGTTTAGCAAAAGTATTTTAGCACTGCCAACATCTTTCACAGACTGTTCAGCAAAAGTATTGTACCACTGCCAACGTTTTTCACAGACTGTTTAGCAAAAGTATTTTAGCACTGCCAACATCTTTCACAGACTGTTCAGCAAAAGTACTTTAGCACTGCCAACATCTTTGACAGACTGTTCAGCAGAAATATTTTAGCACTGCCAACATCTTTCACAGACTGTTCAGAAAAAGGATGTTAGCACTGCCAACATCTTTCACAGACTGTTCAGCAGAAATATTTTAGCACTGCCAACATCTTTCACAGACTGTTCAGAAAAAGTATGTTAGCACTGCCAACATCTTTCACAGACTGTTCAGAAAAAGTATGTTAGCACTGCCAACATCTTTCACAGACTGTTCAGCAAAAGTATTTAGCACTATCTTTCACAGACTGTTCAGCAAAAGTATTTAGCACTATCTTTCACAGACTGTTCAGCAAAAGTATTGTACCACTGCCAACGTTTTTCACAGACTGTCCAGTAAAAGTATTGTACCACTGCCAACATCTTTCACGGGCTGTTCAGCAAACGTAATTATCGTGATTGGCCCAAACTGCAACTAATGTCGACCAATTTTTAACCGAATAAATTTTCTAGTACACTGCGAGCTTCATCTCTTAAATTTCAGAACAAATTAAGGCTACCGAAAACAACGAATTATACAACCATGAGATAGTTCGTACTGCTCTAAGTCGCTATATATAGGTATTTCTATAAATTAACGTGGCCTTATTGTTTACTATTTTTTCTCACTTCTACAATGCATGGATTTGATTTCACAATTTCAAGAACAAGCAGGGCAGTCGTCGATAATTTATGGAAAGGCCTATTAACCGTACCACTGGCAACTCCTTTCATAGACTTTTCAGAAACAGTAATGATCGAAATTGGATTAAAACTGCTGCTGTTAGTTACTATTAGTTGTACCACTGGCAAATTTGATATCGACGTTTTATTCCACGAGATTCTCTAATATTTCAAAACAAGGTTACATAAAACAACGAATTATACAAGCATACAACTCTCATAATAAAGCACCGTCACTTCAGACCACAAAAGTCTCAAGGCTTGAGCTAGACATTTCTAAGACACGGGATAATATTTTAATTGAACGAAACGTGAATTAAAAATCACGCTCCCACAAATCAAGTAAAAATCTCCATATGGAAAAGCGTTCACGGTGACTGGGACACACTTGAGCGTGTCCTTGTGGACCAGCAAACTAAAAAGAGAAAGATATCTAGCTCGTACGAAAACAATGCCGGGTCTGGAAACACCATCAAGCGTTCATTAGAAGTCGGATTTTTAATTGGCAGTTGCTTCTAATGAGGGCGCGATTGTCGCCGGACTCGGCCGTCTGTCGCTGGGGTAAACTGGTGCCATAGAGAATATCTGCGACGAAGAATTTTTAAATGGAAATCATCTCGGGATATTTTACGGGGAATCACGCGGAGCCCAGGCGCATTTAAGTTAAGTAGTTAATTATACCTTACCGCTTCTATAATTACGGTAGGCTGCGCAAATTACTGCAGATTTTTAAGCACTCTCCAAAAAGTCAGTCGCCTCGTAGTCTAATAGACAATCTGATACACATTAAATTACCTTCAAAATTTACCCTTATATTTCGACTTTCAAGTTAAAATGGCATTTTATAACGTTTAACAAGGTCATAAATGTCAATTTAACGTTCTAATACAGGCTGATACTTTAAATTCGACAAGAATTAAACCATAACGAAGTAGAATGACTAAATAAGCGGTTGTATAATATCTTTACGCGTTACCCCTTTAAATCACTTATCCGTCATTGGTTAATTTCGGTAAAGTAAGACTCTCATTGGTTGAAATAACGGGGGTTAAGTATAAAATTTACTTTATAGGCGTATTAAATCGGAAAAAGCGCCAATTTAACGTCAGATACTCATTTGATAAGAAAACACGAAAAAACGTATAAATTTCAGTTGGGAGGCTAACCCAAATCGAATATATACGGTACATTGTAAATATACATTCCAATAAGTGTATAGAAAAAAATTAAAGAACGGCAGTCCTTGGCTTATTGGTATCGAAGAATTTAGCGAGCCGCGGGGCTCTATGATCATTTGTAAAACAAGTTAGTCTCTTTTTTTCGGGACGCTTAAAGACCGCTACACTTAATAAAATGGGCCGAGAAAGAAAACCAGGTCCCCCCGGATATCTCTCCGACGCTCGCACATTATACAAGTATTTTTCGGCAAATGGCAAATAATTTCAAACTACACCGCAACGAAACACGAACCAGCCATTATGCAAATTCGAAAAAAAGCTCAAAATGTCAAACCAAAGACTAATTAAGTTCTCATTAGTAGCATCTATTGCGACGATATTTGCGCCAAAAACAGCCAATGCACATTTTCTAACTAAAGAAAAAAAATACTTTTAGCGAAAATAAAATGTTCCAAATTGGGAAAATGACTGTTTAAAATCAGGTTCGTATTTTGAGTTTTGTAAATTTAAAAAAAAAGACATTAGTATATTATTGGGTCATATGTCAACAATACCGAGGTTTATAAATAAATCGGGTATTATGCAAATTAAGCGGAGTAAGCGGGTAAAAGCGTTTAAAACCTTTCAATATGCGGGTGCATATAATTAAACTTTTTTTGCTAAGAGTAGTGGACGCTATTTTCCCCGTTCTCGATTTCTATAATTGCCCTTCGATAATTCACTATTTACCCGTACGTTGGTAATTTTTAAATACAATTTTAGATAATTTCCTTACTGATCGCGATTTAAAAATAACTTAAAAATCTGCATACTTGGTAAACGTCTCAACAATTGAAATAATTTAAATTTAATCTAATTCTCCAATCGTTGATATTTCGCGTTAAATCCATTAAGAAATATTTTTACGTGATTAAAAAAGGAAAACGGGTACTAAGAATAAAATAAATCTAGATTTTGATATTGAAAATATGCCCAAATTTACAAATATAATTATATAAACAGCTTCAAATTGGGAACAATAGTTCGGTTTACTCCCTAAAATAGGCAAACATAATTGTAGTTATTATGAAAATAGAGATTTTCTGAAGCACCGACTTAATAATACACGTACCAATCCCGAAATACAAAATAATAAACGTTTTATCAAGTTGAACAACCTAGACTAAAAAGCTTGGGGACATGAAAAAATGACAGTTTTTAAAAATGCCCTTTACATATTTTTAAGTTTCCTACTTAAGATGATACGCTGATTTGATAGCGGGTAAAAATAGTAAAAATGTCCCCTCCCCCGAACCGTCTCCGCAATTTGTACATCAACCAATACAGTAGCATTGTCTTCTGTATATTGGGTCAACCCCCCCAAATAAACAATTAATTCTGTCAAAACAGTTTTTTCCGACCAAGTTTTTTTCATAACTTTGATCGCGGTAACGCCTGGAAATAGCAGGATATGTTTTTGACCATCTCAATTCTCAATTCTCACGGTTTCATGAACACAAATTTGTCAAAAATCCCGTTAAATTATAGTCCCCGGTAGCCGGTTTTTCTGCCCCTAGAAAATCATCCGTGAAATTATGATTTCGGAAACTAAATTAGTGTTAGAGCCCTAAACTAAGGATTAAGCCAAAAAGGGGAAATGTTTACATCACCCGTATCGTAGACGAAATGAAAATGTCCTATTTTCAAACTAAGAAAATATAAATAAATATCATCGCTATAATAGCTAAAGAGGATTTCATTATTTATAATTATTTCGTCGGAAATACATAAAACAACGATAATGAAAAAAGGTTGGAAAAACCCACATAATTGCAGTCTCAAAATAGGGATATTATCCTCATTATTGAAAAAAAAAGTCAATTACATTTTAGTACAAACAAATTTGAATACCTCGTTCTAATCGAAAACAAAACAAAATAACTCTAATCTCAATATGAACGTCAAGATACCGTAGCCGAATGTTTATTAAATATTACCAGAAGTAAATGAACCGAAGTTATCAGAGTGCTATACTCCCCATGTTGGAGGCGTTTTTCTTATGAAGTTACATTTTGACCTCGGATTTGAAATTTTGCGCGCTCCTAAGCCGAAAAAAACTTTTGGTTTTTATGAAACCGTTTTTATACATAGAAATAGCTATACCCACAATTCCCAAGTGCAATTTATCGCGTCCAAGGACCGGGATGGAAATTAGCTTTTATTTGGCTCGATTTTCGCATCATTTTCATAAGAAAAACGCCCACCGACTCTGAGCGCTATTTCGATAACTTCGGTTCATTTACTTTTGATATTACCCGTGTAGCGAAGCTAATTTCTACCAGAAAATTAATCTGCTTTAAAAGCGCAAGCGTGTTCCAAACACCACAAGCGCGGGAAACTAATGACATGATCGAAGCCGAATTAGGAAGCGAATTGACATGGATCATTAGCTATTGGAACAATGGTCGAGCAGTCGAACCAGGACAGTGAGTGACACCGCCAACAGAATAGCCTTAATTCCAGCACACAAAACCAATATTACCCACAAATTCTGGGCCATGAAGATAAGTAATAGTTAGCCATATGCATAAGGCCTTAACATAATGGTTAAAAAGGGTGGATAGCTAAATGCGCGGGAAATTCCGCATACAATCATTAAGATCATTCGTGAGCTACGATTTATTTTACAATATAAACCAAGGTGGGATAGTAAACCATTAAAGTCAAATTAGGTCCAAAGAGTATATAAACTTGGCCACTGGTCAAACTCATATTCTTGACCAGGTTAGTCTTAATTCGGGACAAAATATTTAAAAAAGAATTATTTCAATGCGAGGTTGAGAGCTATGGGTCAAAGCAATCATATACGATATGACCGTTGTATGGAAATTTTCACGTACGCTTCTAGGTTCATAAGAGTGGTTTTCTAAGTGAAGAACTCGTTAGTGGAGTAAACGCGGTCACAAATGCCGGTAAAGTTCCGGTCATTCGGGACAATCACCCGCTGCTTTGAAACGCCAGAGCTTGAAATCATTCCGCTTTCTTAGCGTCTGCATTTAACTAAGGTAATATGAACAACAACTTAGCTAGAAAGACTAAGTCCACTAAACCCGGTCAAGCACCTAAAGCCAGGGACACCGGTATAGTTCGCCAGAATACATTTGGGAGTACATTAACCTAAACAAATTTAACAGTTAAAAGAACGAATAACTTAAAAGGCAAAGAGTTAAAAATTTCGCTCGATAATCTATGGTAATTCTACTAATGATGTTAAAGTTTAAACTTTCTCCATTGACAATAATTTGTTAGAGCAGCAAACTTTGAAATTGTTTGAGGTGCATTAACCTAACAAATTACGCAATGCTATTCAGCAAACGTTTCTTCTAGAATAGTGAATCTTAAACTGACACTGATTTTGAATTTGCCAGATATATTTTTGAAACAGGGTGGTATTTCAACTAACACTACCAAATCACATACCAACTAACGTAACAAATTAAGCAATTTCGTCTGTGGAATAGTTAGACTTTTAAAGATGGCTTACGTTAAAATTGACCTCTGACTTTTAATTTGCCAGATAAATGTTTGAAGCAGCTTAGTATTTCAAGCAACACTATTAAATCAGATATCAATTACTAATCACCATTGGCAACACCAATGTGGTGCTGGATATAAGAATACGTTGATACAGCCTAACAGAAGTGTCTTGGTACAATCAAAAAGTAGCATAATTAACTTGTTAAATTGAATTGAAAGCTTTTGAGAATGTTGAAAAGAGAGAAAAGCTTGAATGAATGCTTACCACAGAAGACTTGGAGCCATCCGCAGACGTGGAAGACGGTGGAAGAGTGGACGACGAAAAACAGCAGCATGCATCCGATGCAGAGCAGGACAGCGACCACTGACAGGCCTACGAACACGGTGGCTGCCCTGAAGGCCGGGGACGGAATAGACTGGAACGAGTCCAACCTTCCTTCGCAAACTACTTCTTGACCATCCTGAACCAGTCGACAAAACTGCCAAAGTCCAAAGTGGCCGGTTCCCTTGCTGTGTTGAGTGTCACCGAGCCAATGGGGTTGCAAAAAGACCACGACGTCGATGATGGCGAAACAAATGGTGAAGACACCCCACAAGACGCCAATTGCCTTGGAATTCCTCAAGTAATTGGCGTGCAAATGTTGCTGGTGTTGTTGATGGGTTAAAGTCATCACCGGCGACTCGGAGAGCCTACCTCCGAAATCGTACTTGGAGTCCATTCTTTGCTTCGAGATACCCATGTTATTCTTAGGAAATAATTACTTTGGCTGCTGTAACGAACGATATATAAAATTCTCGGCGAATTTTAAGCCTCGGTCGAATTCTCTTTTAAAAACTCGTTTGTCGGAGTGAGACGGGGACTAGAGCTGGGGCGGCGATCAAAAGTTCACCTTAGACGCTTATCAAACCATAACTCCGTGGAAAACCGGAAATAGTCGCTGAATCGAGTGTAAACGTTTTGGCACTAAGAGAAGACAATAGCGGAATACAATATATTTTCTCAGAAGCGACACCGAATCATACCTCGATAGAAATAATGAAAACCCGCCGGACAACGCGAGTAAACTTTGAGTAATTCTCGGAGAAAAGCGATTGGAGCCGCGCAAAAAATCAGCGAACTAGACCCGAGGGTACGCGAACGATTTTGGGGTTACACGTCGAGGGAAATTGAACGTAATTCGCTACAATGGAAGCCGTAACACGCTGGCGCAACCCTGCTGCTGGTTGTGGGCTGAAGTATGCGGGTACTGACGAGTCCTACGAAGGGAAGTTCGGAGAAAAGTCAACCAAAGCCAGCTTGCCAAGCGAGTTCCCCGCGCAAACCGGTTTTCTCGCGCTGAAGAAAAAGCGGGAGAGGTAAATAGTGCCACATACGAATCGAGAGAGGCAGGTATCACGGTGACGTCACTACAGGAACTAAGGCTGGTTGAATGCGGTAGACAACCCGGGTAGGCAGTACGCTTTCTTACTGTCAAAGAAGCCGCGGTATCGAAACCAAGCCTCCCAACTCGAATCTAACCAAAAACTACAGTCTTTTCAAATTGTCCCGGTGTCGGACAGGTACTTCCAACTACAACGCGTCCTTTCGCGGCCGAAATAAGGGTACGCGCACCACCGTAACGTGAAAGCGATGGCGTTTTAGAAGCCCATTTAGAGCAAGGTTGGTTGCACACGCGGGGAGGGTCAACTCCACGCGTCGTAAACGGGGAATAAAGGGTAAATCAAACTTGGCCGTACCGACCGATAGACCACCGGCGTTTTTGATACAAAATACTTAGCCGTTTCGATTCGTTTCCGCGCGATGTCGCTACTTTTCAGAAAAAGTCGCGGAAAAAGATAATAATATGTGGAAGGATTTTTCTAGACCGAAGAGGGAAAAATGTCAAAAATGACATGTATTTCTCGGAATGCGATGGCTGGGTAATTAACGAATTCCCGGGGATTCAAGGATGACAGCGGCTACAATTGAGATAGTCTGGCGCCCTATTAACTGCCATACACGAGACAAAATAGGACAATTACCGGTAATCAGTACAACGAGAATACTCTGTCACGCGGCCGACGCATTTTTACAAAATCATTTTTAAATTCCACGTAAAAAGCCTCGACAATTTTCGGAGATCTGGGATATTTGCAGCCATGTACTTTGCTGAGTTACGTTAAGCAATTCGCTGTTCACACGAATGCTATAATTAAAGAATCGAAGTTTAACAATCTACATTTTGTGTTTTAACTGAAATTAAGGGCTAAGGATACTACATTTGGTAAGAGGCAACATTAGTATGATCGTACTGGCAGACGTTAATAATATTTTAGTAAAGAGAAGTATATATCTTCCAATATTACTGATTTTATTTGCAGGTTCCATCGCGCTAATTGTTTTATAATATGTTTCGGCAGAAAAAAATAACTATTATATCGGGAGAAAATGATTTCTTTATTAGTAAATGTTCCTAAACAGTGTTATTTCTACATTTTATATCGTTTGGCGCAGTAATACAACCGGTCAATGTAATTTTAATATACTTCAATTTTGACTGTTATATAGGTGGTCAAAAGATCCTACTTTTGCATGTATATTATATAATTCAAAGTTTACAGATCTGTTTAAAGGTTTTTGTAGCAGCTGATGAAAAAACTTAAAGAGTATCAGTTTAGTTCTAGACGACTGCATGAGGTAATTATTGAGCTAAAATCTAAAACGCTGGCGAACGTACATAGAAGCGCAAAGATATGGTTTAAGTGTTTATAATACAATTGCCCGAGATTTCACAAGAAACGCATCCCAAAAAGTAATCTAATTTATGAAAAAGCTAAATTACTTTCAAGGGTCCCCAAAAATTGACAACGCAAAATGTACACAGCATGACAGAGTTCTGGCACACAGTGTTTTATATATGGTCTAAATATTTTATGAAAAATTAATGATGACGCAGCGTAAATGTTTATTTTTACATAATTAGTACTTTTTAGTTATCCAGAAAAATATTGTTTCCAATGCAAAAGTTTTTCTATTATGGGTCGTTTTTAACTAAAATATTTCAATTTTGCAATGAGAAAATGATTTTTACTAATAATGTATTTAACATTTCATTGATATCGTTTCCTAAGTTGATGCGGCAACTGGTCTAACCTAGAAAACCAAGAAATGTGTATTAATTTTATAAGGTCAAATGTTTCAAAAGCTCAGCAAATTCCGCGAATGTTTTTCAAATTAATGCAGTAAGATGATTAGTTTCCTACCTAATGCAAAATAAGTTTGTAGATACAAAAATTTGCCACTGCAGGACCCACACAACGTCGTTGATTGGTTTTGATTCATCGTTGACCTAATGGTTTGAGTTAAATAAGGATTGACCTCGACTTATCGTTAGTATAAAATCAATTTGAGCGGAATTGTCCATCAACACTCGTTTGATATATCGTTGTACCGGTGTCAAGCTCAGACAGTTTCAGTATTATTGACTTTGCTTCACAATTTGGCAAATTCTCTGATGAAAGTACACATTTAATTTATTCCGTGCTGAAACTGTCTTTAAATTTACAAAATTTCCGTTTGTGAAAGAATTAGCTGTATCCACTATTCATCTATGGTCGTATTGTATCATCAAGTCCTCCAAATGAAGGTTACTTTGCGTAGTTTATTTTGTTATATAATCCGATGCCGGTAGTCCAGGTCACAATAATGCGTTATAATCAGAATAGCTTAAATCATAAGATAGCTGTAGGTTAAGATAATTAAATCTAAGCAAGTTACTAAGGTATAAGGTATAGTTTTCAAGGTGAACCTTGGTCACAGATTTAATTTTTAAATTTCGGGCTTCGGTGGGTCCTAACTATTGGTGTGCTCTTGTAATGGTTCAAATTTAATTCAAATATATTGTTCCACACGAATCTAGGCAGCTTATTTCATTGGCTTGCCAATTTTAATCAACTTACAGTACACTCAAAACTATTGGTGCATTTGGGTATTTGGGGCGTATAACGTAAAACGTTTTGCCCTTGATCGAAAGTATACAAGCAATCGCTGTAAGTATGAAGCGAACACGTATAATTGGTATGAATTGCAATCCATCTGTGGCTGAAATTAGATTGGTTAACGACGCAAAATAATTCTTTCACGAATCATTCGGCAGATCAATTTGGTTACAATCTGAAGTCATCCTTAAAAATAAGTTTATTATCCGGAGAAACGAATAAACGTTGGACTTTGAACCCAAATACCTCAGGTCACAGATTGAATTTCGAAATTATGACTTCGTCACGGACTAGAAGTTGCTCTGTTTTGTTATGTTTGAAATTGAAATCAAACAAAATGTGGTTTGAAACACGTGAGCGTCTGTGGAAATAATCAAAAACTTTCAGCGAGTCGAGACATCTTGTGTTTTTTTTGTTTAAATCCAGTCAAATAAGGGAGAAATGTCATGGTCGACAGAGAGATAATGTATTCACGGCAAGCACCTCTATTACATCGGGTAAATTACTCAACGAATTCTAACGACAGAAAATCGAGGCTAATGAGAACCTCATCACCACCCGCCAAATATTTTCATTTTCAAATCTGCACTCTCTGTACCTAAGTATTAATTACGGACTGCTTTTGACTTAATTAGTTCAAGTTATTTCACAAACTGTGTCTCGAGAATCTTGACTTTCTCCCTGAGAACTTGAAATGTGTTCGACCCGATGCTATAAAAGGCTTAAAACAATTAAACAAAAATATTATTACAATTTATTACTGCGTTTGTTGTAATTTTATATTTTATTATTATTATTTTAGATTACGTTTGATTTTCAAATGAAATTAGAGTTGACGATTCAAAAAAATAAATTAATTAAAATATTATTTTATTTAAACAATTTTTTTATTATATTTGATTTTATATTTTGATATTTAAACGTTTTGTGACATTTATTTCTAGCTAATAGATTATTAAAAATAAATACATTTTCATTAAATTTAATTAATTCATGTAATTTTAACTGATTTAAAGTTAATTATCTATTTTGTACAGTTTGTATAAATTTACACTAGTATGAATTTGTTTTTAAAATAGTTTAAAATAAATGTATTTTTTATTTCAATTGATTTTTATTCGTGGCAAACAAATTAAGACTTTGATTGTATTCGTAAGGTAAACTGAAATTTTAATAAAACTTAATTACTACAAATTTGCAATTTTAATTGAATTATTTATATGAAATAAATTTAGGCACCGATTTTTTTTATTTAAATTGGAAATTTTTCAAACTTAAAATAAAGTGAAATTTACCTGTAAATTGAGTGGCTTACCGAAAGCAATTAGCGACCAAAATACACCCTAGTGTCCCATATTCTCAACACCGTCATACCAGATCCTTTTAAGGCTGAAAGGGTTAGAAACAAAAGAAACGTAAATTTCAAGGTCTCAAAATTCCCAAAAACGCTAAAAACATGACAAAAAATTACTCCATCCGTGCGTAAAAATTATTTTTCTCTTTACTAACGAAATTTATACGATACCTCTGTTAGCGGGAAACACTATGCTCGTAATATCAAACAAGGAAGAGATACTCTATTCCTCTGGCATTATACTTTCTGACCACTTTGTCACGGCCATCAAGCAAAAAAGCCTTCCAAAACATGCGTCTTTAAAAAGAGAATAAATAACCGTGGTCTATAAATATGAACAGCACTCGGCATGAAAAAAACATGGTCGTTTGGCACTAGGGTGCCATCTAACGACGAGCGCCGACCCTAACCCAGTTACCTCGAAACCAAAATAGGTTAAACAAATAGACGAAATTAATGGTTCTTAAACAAATAATACTTCCGTTTTGTGTACGGCACTGAGGAATGTCTCAGCCGTCCATTTTTGTTTCGTTAAAATTTGTTTCGTAATTATCAGTCACCGGGAGCTCAGTCAAAGTTTTTAAATCTTTATTGAAAAAGTAGGATTCTTTTTGTAAATTTACAGGAAAATATTTTTAACTTTATAGGATTATTTTGGTCAATTTACAGGATTATTTTTGTCAGTTTACAGGATTATTTTGGTAAATTTATAGGATTAGTTTGGTCAGTTTACAGGATTATTTTTGCAACTTTAAAGGATTATTTTGGTCAATGTATAGGATTATTTTGGTTAATTTATACGATCATTTTTGTCAGTTTACAGGATTATTTTCTATATTTATAGGGTGGTCTTTGTCAGTTTACAGGATTGTTTTTGTAAATTTATAGGATTGTCTTTGTCAGTTTACAGGATTATTTTTTTATCAATTAATAGGACTATTTTTTATCAATTCATAGGATTAGTTTTGTCATTTTATAGGATTTCTTTTGACAATTTATATGATTATTTTTGTTGATATATAGTATTATTTTTGTCAATTTATATAATAATACAGAACACAAAATGATTATAAAGGATAATATAAAACTAAAATTTATCAAATATAGGATATTATGAACAAGTTTCAGGTTAATAAAAACTCAATCCCTTGTATAATAAATTAGAAATTACAAATTAAATATGGGTAGTATAAAATTTCTTAACCAAAGCAGTGGCTCCGTTATACATGAAAGTTAGGAACATATTGTACTGCTAACACAAGTTATGGCTAGTTTTAACGTAACTAGCGCCATTGAACCCTAACTTCTGTTAAACCTAGTGGTCATACTGTTATATCTTTAAAACAGGCCTCTATTATCCCAATGTTTTGAATATAACGAAGATTTTTTAATAATAAACATTTAAATTCTAAAAATAATGAGCTTCTTACTGTCCATTTCACTCGAAGGGAGTTAGCAGCCTCATCTTAACTAGCGTATGTGCTAAAAGCCTCTTAGTAACACCACTGATCCTAAATCAAAATTTTCACTTGGTCAAGAAATAGGTGGAACAGCGAAGTTTTAAAATGGCGTACATCGAAGGTTAAAGGCCTAGGTTTTCTTCTGTCTGTCCCCCTTAAATTAACTTCCCTGAAAAGCAAATACCCTGGTGGTAGGCCAACCACTGAACATGTTGGCCCACCACCTAGGTATTTGCTTTTCAGGCAAGGTATTTTAAAGGGGGACAGGCAGAAGCAAATCTAGGCCTTTAAAATGGGAGAATTGTTAACTGAAGTAGTAACCTTACCGGATCCAGTTAAACAACTATTCATTGCAAGCATTATTGTAACTTTAAAAGATAAAGTATGGATTGTTACGATGTTAGGAGCTGGAACAATGGTTCTTTTCTTGATATTCATCAAAATCGCGTCGGATAATCTTCTCCAAGTATGAGAGAAAGTGTTTCGGGTGGTACAACTTTCATTCTTCGGAAATGTTATACAATAAAACATGTTTTTTACTTCACCCTTAAAAATGCGCCAAAAATAAAATTTTATTTTCATTTTTCTATGGTTTTGATTTTCTATTTGGGGTTAAAAAATTCAGGGGGAAAATTAAATTTAATAATAATAATAATCAACTAGGCTAAAATAACCAATGCACCACATTAATCCTAACTCATCACGGGACATTTAATGCCATTAATTAAGGTGTCCGGGTTACAATGCTAGCCAACAGTTCCCTACACTCACTATTACCATTAACGTCAACAAGTTTTTATGGAAAGGGAAACTGAAAAGCTCGGGAAAACCCCTTCAAACAGTGGGAAGATAACTTTGAAACTCAACGCAGAAGCTTTCACCCTGTGCCACAAGCTCCTCATGCCGCGAGCCGAAAGTTTCAAGGCGTAATTCTAAAAACCTTAACAAATTCGTCGAGGTCCTAAATAAATATTTATGTGACAGAAATTATAATAAAATTAATTCAAATTTTCAAATGCACATTTATCAAATATAAACAAATAGAGCTGACAATTATGTAGTCAAAATACCACTTTTTTAAGTACGAAAATATTCAAGTTTTCTGTATCATTGATTTGAAAAATAAGAACTGGGATTTGCAGAATTGGATTAGGATTTGTTATTTTCTACATAAAAATGGTCTAAAACTATCGCAATATTTTCATAACGTTCGTTATAACAGGTAAAAATTATTCGTCTGCCCTAATTTGTTTCGGACCTACATCTTTTCCAATTTCATTACATTCGCCAGATGACCACAGAAAAGGTCAAAAAATGTTAAGGAAAAATAGGAAATTTGTAGTAGATATACAGGATTTCATAGAAGATTTTTTTTGTAAAATATAGGAGAATTTTTGTTGAAATTACAGAAAAATAAGTTATAAATACTGATAAAATGAAAAAGAGTTGTTTTGAAAAGGGAATTTAGGTTGGTATAAATAAGGTAATTCTACTCGAAATGATTCCAAACTTTGAGGTAAATTTGAATACAAAAATTCGAAAATGTGCAATTACGGGAATTTATAGGAATATAATGAAATATATAAGAAAAAAAATATAAAATATAAACCTCGCATTTGTCCCAACAAAAATGTAGCTCTATAAATTGACCTTAAGCTGCTGAATAATTTTCCACACTCGAATTTCATTTATCCGAATGTACTTAACTATTAAAACTATTTTTCTTTGTCTACGGTATATAAGTTAATCGGTTTCGCAAATTTTCTTCTTAGAATTTTTGCGGATCTAATTTGTCTGACTCGAATTTTTATTTGTTTCAAGTTTTGGAACGTTTCCCGCATTAACTAGCAGTTAAATTCGGGATTTCCAATCACTCACGCTGCTCGGCGCGTGCGAAATTGATTTTGAACGTTCTCCGTCTGATTTAAAGAATTTAAAATCTCTTTAAAAAAGGGCCACTTGTGAAACGATGACGAGTTTTTAAAGTCGTTGTTTACTTTATTTGTAATCGTTGACTATCGTTTAATGCGCTGAGAACCAGGAAGTTCTTCCAAGTTGCAAAGTGAACATTTATTTTCTTTAAAAATTATTGCTCTTAAAACTTTCTTTTTAGTGACTGAAAATACTTTTGAAATCGGTTGAAAGAAAAATACCCATATACTCTTCTCGGGACGTACTGCAAAAGCACGTGTGTTTTAGTACATACATAAATTAAACCAAACTGATAGGTTTTTTCATTTTCAGATCGTTATAAAGTTAAAATACTTACTTCTAAATTAGAGCCTATTCACACTAGACCACATTTGGACCAAATATGTTTTCAAAACCTGTGTGGTCAACAAAATTAAATCATAAGTAACATAATAGCAATATTGTAGCCCGGTCACCTAATTTAAAGGTATTGAAAGTCGGTAGAGGTCTTCGGTAGAGGTCGGCGTTCGATTAACTTTTATCCATGGATAAAATAAGTTCGGCGATATTTAAATAATATTTATTTAAATAACCAATATTTGAATAATAATTGTAAAATGTTTAAATAATCGAAAGTGGATAAGCCTATTATTTATACAAAACAAACAATTATTTAAATAAATACCATTTTAATTCAAATAAATGCTTGGTTGCGTAAAAAACATAATTAAATAAGTTAAAATTATATTCTTTTTACCAACTTTTGTTAAATAAATCGGAAATTTTGTGGATAATGAATAAACAATTCCGGGCACT
The DNA here is from genome assembly GCF_980474605.1 of Leiobunum rupestre. Lineage (NCBI taxonomy): Eukaryota > Metazoa > Arthropoda > Arachnida > Opiliones > Sclerosomatidae > Leiobunum > Leiobunum rupestre. The sequence continues at coordinate 74,109,135 of NC_143384.1, read as the reverse complement.
AGTCTTGGGCCTAAGGTGGTGAATTTGGTATTAGCCCAGCTGATCACTATTAAGCGTATGACAAATAATTAGAAATATTTTCAAATGTTATCGCCGAATAGAGTTACTGTACAATCAAGAGTTAGTTCAGCCCAGAGCTCCATAGTGTCTAAATATTCTACTTCCCAGAATGATAATTCTGGGAAGTAGAATTTAGACTCATTTTGGTTGCGAGTCCAAGTTGGACCAGGGCGAGAGTACCTAGGGCTTCTAACGATTATCTGAATAAGGCAAACTGATTACTTTATCTCATATCAGATATATTTGCGACAAAAAACCTGATTTATCTGGCTACTTGTACCCTTTTTTATATGACCCGCGGCTATCGGGTTTTTTATTGGTTATGGTAACCGACGAAACCGCAGATATAGTAAGAAGTTTTTATCTCAGATAAGCGAGTAGATATCGGTCTTCATGTTAGACATCTAGTTAAATGTTTTTTAACCTTTAAATTTTTTGTATGGCAACCAAAAATTGGCTTAGCACCACCAAGCCAATATAAAGATACACTGAAATAGTATATCCGCCGTTATCGCGGATTAAAGATACAATTTAAAAAGCAGATCAACCCGTGAAAATCATTTAGGTTCGTCAGATCCACGTACTGCCATTAGAGCAACAAAATATGTTATCCGCTAAAGGTATCGTATTCAAAATAATCCAGTTAATCTTGGAAAGCAACAGATACCAGATCACCGTTAGAAGCCCTAAGAGTATCAGTGTCAAATAGCGAATAATAATTCTTATTCAAGTGGTCAATAAGTGCCAGAAGGCCTTATTAACCTTTAAATATGTTTTAGCAAAACTAAATTTGAAAATATAACTCATAATTAACTGATGTTGACTGTGTTTTAGTAGGTTTCTACTAAACAGTTTATCAAATTCTAGTTTGAAAATATTAATTAATCTTTAAATACATTTGAAAATTAAAATACAATTTCAATATTTTTATTAAAATAACATTAAAGCAACTGACCTTCTTTCAAAGCGTTATTGTAGGCGAATTCTACTAAAAACAGAGTAATTTATACCAATTTGTTGATACGATAGGAGGTTTACGAAATAGTGGTAAGTAACACGCAAAGTTCGCCTTCAATTTTTGTCGCGAAACAAAGTTTTATGAACCTTTAAAACCGTAGATAAACAGATCAAGGATATCTGGCTGTATGTTTTCCAACGAAATAAATTTTGATGAGTGAACGCATCCACCCTCGCACAACCAAAACAGAGAGACTAAATTTCCGCGTACAAGGTAGGAACATGGTCACGTGAGATACAGCATCGTAAAAGAGTCTTTTTGGAAAGCAATTATTTCGAAAAATTCGGGTACGAGATAGTGTCCTCGCTACTGCACAAGAAGGGGAATCGTTTTCCCTAAAAACATACTTTCGTTTATTTCGTTTTTTTAAATCGTGACGAAATCGCGATTCCTACCGCATTATTATTTTAAAATTAATGAATTCTCTTCTTTTCGCAAAATGATGGTTTCTCCTCCGAATTTGGAATGTTGTAATAGGACGGTGTTTTGATGCTTGCGAAGAATTTTATTATTTTATTTGAAAAGTTGCCCGAAGACGTTTTTCAATTAATGTTCCCATTTAAACTATTCTCTGTTGCTTGTAATCGTACATAAATAATTCGAGTTTCCATTGAGCTGTAGGCCGTGGACAAAATAATTTGGGAAGGGACTCATAGCTCTTCACCATCTGTAGAAGGGGAAAAAAGCAAGAATAATTTGACGGTCGGTTAGACTGAAATAGGTTTTTCTAAAAATATTGCGGCACTTGCGCGAGGTGTTTTGAAGTAGCTTCTACGTCACATACACGTCAATTTTTGACGTCACTCGTCGTACTGCAGGTAAGCCGTTTCGGTTTCTGTAGCACAGAGCAATAGACGGAAAATGCAAAAAGTACAGCCAACTTTTTGTTTAGTTTTAGCAAAATTGGTGGTGGGTGACGTAGAATAAACAGTGAAAGAACGTAGAAATATTTTATGGAAAGGCCTATAAAACATCTTCAAGGAAATTGATAAGATGTAATTTTTCCGAGAGCCAGGACCTCTAAGTTACTGTTTATATACTGCTTGTTGAAATAATGGAAACTGTTCACCTGTACTGTATGCAACAAGTGTTTCCTTTTAACCAGGTAGCTTTTTTTTTAATATTAAGACTTAGCAAAAACACGACGTTCTATTAACAGGTGAAAAGTTTCCATTATTTTAACAAGCACTATGTAAACAGTGATTGCAGTTCCTGGTTCCATGAAATATTACTTCTTGGCAATTTCCTTGAAGATGTTTTATTGAAGTGCTTATTGCAACATTCGTAATTTTTAAATAATCTGGAGTTTCTTTCAAACATAATTTAAATAAAATAAACTAAACAACAAATAAACAACCTAAATATTATCTAATAAATTATAATGAAGTAATTATTAATAAATATAAATAAATTAATAAATAATAATCAGCTAGGTTAATCAAGCGACTTTTGAAGCCATTAATTCAGGTGGTCGTATTACAATGCGTAGGAGGGTGGTGGCAAGCCCTTCAAGCCACGCGAGCCAACAGCTCCCTACACTAACTATTACCATTAACCTCAACAAGTTTATATATAAAACCGTGTAACTTTAAACCAGCTATCCGCTAGATAAGTACCGAAAGCAGACGACTATCTGATACGCGAGAGGATCGAAAACGCGTGTGAGAGCTTAGTAACTTAACCGTGTGCACGTGAATCGTGACGTACTAGCTACATCTAAACCAGAAAGCCCCGATATATATCTAAAGGCCTATTGACATCAATAACTCCATCCTTCCGCCATCTGAAAATTTTGCGTACTTTTCAAAATCTGAAACTGATATTGGGATTTCAGAGAACAAATTTCGTGTATTTGGTCGATATTTTGGAACTTCTACCTAGGAGCAACAAACACAAGGAGAACGCAGCTAGCCTTTAAACATGCTAACGCAGTGTTGTGTACAAATTTCATTGGACGAGCCTTTACGCTGCACGTTTAACGGGCGGGGGGAAGACAATTTCCGAATTTTCCCCTTCCGACGGAAGCAGGCGCTAAAGCGTCTAACCAATGAAAAATGTACGCAAGAAAATGCACGACTTTTGACGGTTTGCGTTCTCCTTGTGTGGGGTGCTGTGTTTGTTGCTCCTAGCTTCCAGAATCTTTTTTTTCTCTAGAGTGTACGGGATTTGTACGAATGTTGGACCACTCGATCCTTAGACTAACTATTGCTTTGAAATATGTAAGTTTTTATGGATGGGGAGAAAAGCCTCTTTAAGAGGTGTAGATATAATTTGCCAACTCAACGCAATGATCTCACCCAATGCCATAGGCTGGTAGAATAGAACTTATGCTCCACGAGACAAGAACTCGTGGTTACCACTAAGACCACGGTAGATTTGAAGATGACCCCAAAATTATGTACCTTTAAAGGGACTCGAAAACATTTGAAAATATATTCCGTAGCTCGTGATAGCTGATGCTATAAAACATATTCTAACATTTTTTCCACCCTATTTCCGGAAATGAACGCGATAAATTAATGAAATACAAAGGATTATCTATCCGTTTAATAAACTTTCTAACGAAATGGCAACTGTACATCGAACCCGACAGCTCTATATACAATATACTTAAAATTTAAATAATTTAGTAGCTTTTGAATAGTTGCAGTATTTCCCTAAAAAGGTCAAGCAGAAAAAATACATAAAAAAGGTTGTAGATTATAAGTAATAACGTCTTCAAAATATAGCTTAAAAAGATTCTAAGCAGATTTCCGGCATATCTAACTTTTCCTTTGATACTTTGGGTTTGAAAGAAACTCCAGTGTTCGTTTACTTAAACCTTTAATTTTCGTAAAACCTCGTTTGAAAACGTTCGCCAATTTAAGACCCATCCCTCGGATGCTGCAACAAAAACATTCAACTTTCGAGAGAGCTTTGGTAAATTAACTAGTTTGAAATTTATTTTGCGTGTCAAAAGAGAGGCGCGTACATCATTTCAAGTTTTCCGCTAATTCTGAAATATTCGCGTTGCTTTTTGGGAGACGTTAAATTATTAGAACATCGCAGGTGGGTATTATCACGTCTAAGGAGGGTGATTAAATTTTGCAACAACACCCATTTGCAAAACCTCGTAGTAATCCATCTCTGGATTTAAGGGTTTCTCCCACTCGCGAGACGGGCTTCGTTATCAGTCGAAATTACTCGAACGTGATCCACTCTTATCAGCTCGTAATGATTCTAATTCTTTAATTTCATTTTATTTCCAGTTGTACTTTGGCGACGTGACCGGGCACTTTCTTCTCAACTTAGCAATTGCTTAAGATATTATTTGAGATATTGTAAAAAAAAATAAATAGAATGATTTGAATTACGTGTTCAACTTTTTCACCTAGCTCATTTAGAGTCTATTTGCTTATAATAGAATTTCTAACTATTGCTTAGCGTGATATGAAAAAAAATGAAATCAATTCACTTGGGATTTCCATTGACAATTTCATCGTCAAATGCCCAAGGTCAGTTATTATCCAAAATGAAACTGAGGAGGATAGAGTTTTTGATTTCTCAAGAGGGTTTAAAGATATCTCATTTCAAAAGCTTGCACGAGATGTTCGAGGATTTCATTTCATCGTGAAATGAAGGTTTCTTTCCATTTCTGGCATTTGACCTTTTACATTAAGTAAACTCAATTAAAATAAATCCTCCGAAGCTAAAGGTAATTTCCCTTTCCATTAACAAAAAATATAATCTTCAAACTGATCGACGTTATTGTAATCGAACAAATTAGTTATTAGTTTCGGGGTTTTCCTCAATTTAATTAAGGGCTTAATTATAACCGTGCAGTGGTCAAAACTTGTATGAAGTTTGTATGAAATATTGGTTGACACCAAATGTAATTGACTATAGAAAGTATTTGTCATTTTCAAATACAAGTAGTCAAATAACCAGTCTAGATATAATCTGGAAATGAGCTGGTTGTTTGAAGATTTTATTTCGAAATTTCCTAAACTATTTCGACATTTGAAAATCAAAATCTTTTATATTCGGAATAGTTCATTTTCGATATATGAAACTCAAATTTCAAATTGTCGAAATCCAAAAAGGTTTGATATTTCAAAACCATAATTTTTGATATTTCAAAACCATAATTATTGATAATTGACATTTGAATACCAAAATAATTGAAATTTAAAAAACCAAAGTAATCGACATTTGAATACCAAAATTTGTGATACATTAAATCCACCATGTTATTCGAACAATAACAATTATGTTTATTCTCAATAAATAAAATATCAAAGGAACAAAGTCTTGAAAAATATTTGAAAAATGGGAGAAAGTGGGTCTTGGAAAGCACCAAAAACAAAATGGAATCTGAAAACTTTTTCTCCAAAAAGCAACAAACGCCCCGAAGAGTTCACGGGACTTAAGCAAATTAACAATTAACGAAAATTCGTGGTTAGCCCATTACCCAAAACAGTGTACTCGCGCACAAAGAGAGAAAAAGGCTCCGATTTCGTAACTCTCTTCGCCAAAACAGTTCCAAATTGTTTTTCTTTCTTCTCTAAAATGTTTTCCACTTTAATTCGCGTGTTAAAACCGAAAAACTTTCCCTCAAAAATATTTATTCCAAAACCGTTTTCTCGCCAGAGAAACTTACACGAGGAAAGGTCAAACTTCAGCCGCGCAAAATAATATTTTACGTTTTTCAACTTCTTTCTAAACTTAAAAATTAACTGGAGAAAAGTGCTAAGAAATTTTTAAACCCACGAAAAAACGTGTTTTTGCGAAATTCACAAATTTTTTACGCTTATTTTTAGAGGTTGCATTTTCGAATATATTATATTCTAGAAATAGAAGCCCTTTAAATTCTTTTCAAGTTCTATAAATTTAATTTACGAAGCTAAATAAGACGGTTAAATATAAACAAATTTACCATTTCCATAATACTGGGACGTATTAGGAAATTTCAAATCAATTGTTTAATTAACCGCGTTAAGTGCAAACTAAGCTTTACACTCAAAAACTGTACACTGTATCAGTTTCTAATTTTATTTTTATTTCAGGAAATTTATTGAACTCAAATTACATCTCAGAATAAACAATATTTTTCAAAATGTATATGAAATTAAAAATTTTAATAAATAAATTTATTTGTTTATCCGTTTTACACGCAATCCCATTTGGAGCTTTATGTGTTCTAGTTTCACCATAAGTAACATAAGGACAATAAGTGTGATATTTATTATTAAGAAACCAAGTAATTTATTATCTTCCTTGGTACTAGTATGTTTCACTGGGGCTATATTTAGACACAAAGGGACTATGTGCTGAGAACTAAACCTTAATTACGCTATAACTTTAAAAATCAGTTCGGTTATAATTTTGGCTAAATAAAGAAGGTTAAAGCAACATTAAAAATTAATTAATTAGTCAGTCTAATATAAAAATACTTGAATTGTTATTTAAAATTATTTTAAAAGCATATACAGGGTGTTTTAATTTGATTTCCCCAGGAATTTTACTCCAAACCTACTTAGAAATGTGAAATTTTCTAGATCTACACTTTCGGAAAAGGTTTTTGTTATTTGTAAATTTCAGCAAAATCGTGATATTTTTCACGACTTCGTAATTTTATTTTTTTTAACACTAGGTGGTAGATGAAACAAGTTGTAGAGCATACTCGAAAACCTTAAATGAAATTGGTTTGGTCGGAATAGGTCAATTTGTCACTGAGATCTTAGGTCATGAAAAATAACAAGTTGGTAGTAGGTGGCCTGAAGCTTTTCAGTTTTCACAACTAATTTAAAAAGAAACCTATCTAAATTGTCATGTTTGTATGACTGCTAAAAATGAACGTTTTTTAAACTAATTTTTTTTTGGTATTTAATTTTGAGATAAAAAAAACAATTTCCGAAAGTGTTACAAAATTTAAAAAAAAGAAGTTAGTAAGAAGTCTACAAAAAATGTCTAATTTATGTCAACTGAATTTCCCAATCCCAAAGTTTTTTATGCATTGATACTTCGTTGAAATTTAGGTTTAGTTAGAAGTATTTAAAGTGCGGTGTAACCGATATTAAAATCATTATCTCAACGTACTTCAGTAATTAGGTATACCTCGGTCCAAGATGGTAGAGTTATACTACGGTGATGGTCATCAAATCGCACCGCTAGTAAGTCATTTATTTAAATTGTTCTATCTTGACATGTGTCAGATTTATAGCCCGGTGTACCGGTAAGATTCAAACCATACCACCGGAGGTCTATCATCAGAATGCCCTACGCCGGCGTCCACAAGACCGGACAGGTGACAAAACCAGCATGGGTAGCAGAACTCTACTACTGATGGTCGCACCCTCGACGCAAGCCACTCAACCCAGCAGAAGGTGCAGCAATGGTTCGACCATCTCTCCACTTCGCACACAGCAGTGGGATTAAGAGTGGATGCTGTAGAAACTCCAGCCGACACCCTACCTAGGAAGTTAGAGAGCCAAACCCTTTGGAAAGAGCTCCTAAAGGGGAACGACGAGCACACCGCAGCCCAAGTAACCAGTGGCGTAGCTGATGGTCCGCAGGGCCCGCGGTGCGGGGGGGGGGCTCGAGCTTCAGGGGGGCCTCGAGCTTCGGGGGGGCCTCGAGCTTCGGGGGGGCCTCGAGCTTCGGGGGGGCCTCGAGCTTCGGGGGGGCCTCGAGCTTCGGGGGGGCCTCGAGCTTCGGGGGGGCCTCGAGCTTCGGGGGGGCCTCGAGCTTCGGGGGGGCCTCGAGCTTCGGGGGGGCCTCGAGCTTTGGGGGGGCCTCGAGCTTTGGGGGGGCCTCGAGCTTTGGGGGGGCCTCGAGCTTTGGGGGGGCCTCGAGCTTTGAGGGCCCTCGAGCTTTGGGGGGGGGTGCTAACCACAAAAAAATTAAAAAGGGGGGCCTCATAGAGATTTTTGCGGGGGGGGGGCTCTGAGTTCTCAGCTATGCCACTGCAAGTAACCCAGCACTCCTCGTGTCCGATGAGTGCTTATTCTCGAGAGACGGCCCATTTAACACACCAAACAACCACATGTAGTACGATGAAAATCCGCACTGGGGATTTCCTCACAGCAATCCTGTCCCATTTCGCTTCAACGTCAGGGCTGGTCTACTAAGAGATCGCGTTATTGGACCATTTCTGCTACCGAATCGGCTTAATGGGGAGAACTAGTTGGCTTTCCTACAGAATGAAGTTGCAGAAGCGTTGGAAAATGTACCTTTGATTGACACCCCACACCTTTGTTTCCAGCATGACGGTGCGCCTCCTCAACAGCAATTCCTTAACACCGAGTTCTCTGGACGTTGGATTTGAAGGAACGATCCAGTTCGATGGCCTCCTAGGTCCCCTGAATCGACACCGCCGGACTTTTTGCTGTGGGCATTCGTAAATGAGGAAGTTCAGTAGTGGCGTTAGGATTTTTAGGGAGGTAGGCCAACCATTTGGAGGGCCCCCCCCCCCCCGCCAAATTATGGAGGCCCCCCCACCACAATTTTTTCAAATCCGTCTAGGTTAATTAATTTTTTTAAGCAAGTGGTGGAATTTTTGGGTAAAATGGGTACGCGACGAAACAATTAGAATTAATTATGAATTTAAACATTACTAAAAACAGAGTGTGTGTTAATCCTTTTTTGTGTGCCCATAACACTTTACAAATGAGTTGTTATTTACTTATTTCTACGACTGAATTCCAGTCTATCAATTTACATTCATTCCTTCGGTGCTTCGCATGTACATCCCTTACATCAAAACTTACAACTTTACGAAAATGAATGTACGTAGGTACACTAACAATGTAAGTAAAGTAAGTTTAAGAACCATTTATTTGTAAATATAAAATTAAAGATACAATTTGGATATAGTAGCGCTCGCGAAAAATTAAAACTAAAAAATAAACTACTGTCAAAGAAAAGTTACTCGTACCTTTGAAAGGAATAAAAATAGCTGTGTCGTTAAGCGAATCACTCGCATTGAATATTGGCAAATTAATAACAAATTATATAATTTTTTGATATTAAATCATTTGGATGCCCATATATTAAATTTTGGAGGCCCCTGAAGACGACTTTTGGAGGCCCCTATAAAAATTTCAAGTAGGCCCAGGCCTATCACAATTTAAATAGGTTTCTTTTTAAATTAGTTGTGTAAAGGTTTAAGCCACCTACTACCAACTTGTTAGTTTTCATGACGTAATATCTCAGTAACAAATTGAGCTATTCCGAACAAACCAATTTTATATACGGTTTTCGAGTATGCTTTACAACTTGTACATTGACAGTTTACATCTACCACCTAGCGTTAAAAAAACCGTTAAAAATAATCAATATAATGTCATATATAATAAATATAATGTGGCATATATAATAAATATAATATGGCATATATAATAAATATAATGTGGCATATATAATAAATATAATGTGGCATATATAATAAATATAATGTGGCATATATAATAAATATAATGTGGCATATATAATAAATATAATGTGGCATATATAATAAATATAATGTGGCATATATAATAAATATAATATGGCATATATAATAAATATAATATGGCATATATAATAAATATAATATGGCATATATAACAAATATAATATGACATATATAATAAATATAATATGACATATATAATAAATATAATATGGCATATATAACAAATATAATATGGCATATATAACAAATATAATATGGCACATATAATAAATATAATATGGCATATATAATACAGCCTGTATAAAAAATATTAACTAGCATGTATAATAAAAATTATCTAGCATGTATAATAAATATTATCTAGCATGTATAAGAAATATTATCTAGCATATATAATAAATATTATCTAGCGTATATAATAAATATAATCTAGAACATATAAGAAATATTATCTAGCATATATAATAAATATTATCTAGCATATATAATAAAAATTATCTAGCATATATAATAAATATTATCTAGCATATATAAATATTATCTAGCATATGTAATAAATATTATCTAGCATATATAATGAATATTATCTAGCGTATAATAAATTTAATCTAGAACATATAATAAATATTATCTAGCATATATAATAAAAATTATCTAGCATATATAATAAATATTATCTAGCATATATAAATATTATCTAGCATATATAAATATTATCTAGCATATATAAATATTATCTAGCATATATAAATATTATCTAGCTTATATAATAAATATTATCTAGCATATATAATAAATATTATCTAGCATATATAATAAATATTATCTAGCATATATAATAAATATTATCTAGCATATATAATGAATATTATCTAGCATATATAATAAATATTATCTAGCATATATAATAAATATTATCTTGCATATATAATAAATATTATCTAGCATATATAATAAATATTATCTAGCATATATAATAAATATTATCCAGCATATATAATAAAAATTATCTAGCATATATAATAAAAATTATCTAGCATATATAATAAATATTATCTAGCATATATACATATTATCTAGCTTATATAATAAATATTATCTAGCATATATAATAAATATTATCTAGCATATATAATGAATATTATCTAGCGTATAATAAATTTAATCTAGAACATATAATAAATATTATCTAGCATATATAATAAAAATTATCTAGCATATATAATAAATATTATCTAGCATATATAAATATTATCTAGCATATATAAATATTATCTAGCATATATAAATATTATCTAGCATATATAAATATTATCTAGCTTATATAATAAATATTATCTAGCATATATAATAAATATTATCTAGCATATATAATAAATATTATCTAGCATATATAATAAATATTATCTAGCATATATAATGAATATTATCTAGCATATATAATAAATATTATCTAGCATATATAATAAATATTATCTTGCATATATAATAAATATTATCTAGCATATATAATAAATATTATCTAGCATATATAATAAATATTATCCAGCATATATAATAAAAATTATCTAGCATATATAATAAAAATTATCTAGCATATATAATAAATATTATCTAGCATATATACATATTATCTAGCTTATATAATAAATATTATCTAGCATATATAATAAATATTATCTAGCATATATAATAAATATTATCTAGCATATATAATAAAAATTATCTAGCATATATAATAAATATTATCTAGCATATATAAATATTATCTAGCTTATATAATAAATATTATCTAGCATATATAATAAATATTATCTAGCATATATAATAAATATTATCTAGCATATATAATAAATATTATCTAGCATATATAATAAATATTATCTAGCATATATAAATATTATCTAGCATATATAAATATTATCTAGCATATATAATAAATATTATCTAGCATATATAATAAATATTATCTAGCATATATAATAAAAATTATCTAGCATATATAATAAAAATTATCTAGCATATATAATAAAAATTATCTAGCATATATAATAAAAATTATCTAGCATATATAATAAAAATTATCTAGCATATATAATAAAAATTATCTAGCATATATAATAAAAATTATCTAGCATATATAATAAAAATTATCTAGCATATATAATAAAAATTATCTAGCATATATAATAAAAATTATCTAGCATATATATAGGTATATATGTAGGTGGACATAACAGCTTTACCGTTATTGGTCACAAAATGTTCAAAATATTTATAAACCCAGAAGTCGTGACACGCCGTAAAGAAACTAACTCAGGACCTAACTTAAACAATACCTTTAAAACCTCAATTGCGCGAAGAAAAAATATCTATACTAGCACGATACCGGAGTGTAACAATTGGAAAAAATACCATCGCTAATGGTCGCATTTTGGCGAGCGTTTTTACGGCTGAATTGTTCCCAAAAAAAAGCTGCATTGTCGAAATGAAATACTAAAAACTTGTAAGTCATTACAGACAGAGCGAGGAATTGAGAGGTGTTGCTGTTGACAATGAATATAGCCGTGCCGGAGTACCGGATACGATGGTTCAGGACCCAACAGAAACCCATAAAACACCGTCCCCAAATAGTTTTTTTAATGGTGTTTTCTCTTGTAGGAAATGTGATAAAAAGTGGCCAAAAAAATTGTATCATTACGATTGTGGGTCAAAAAGATCATTGGAAATGGAATCAGTTAAGACTTGCTAAAATAAATCGTTCACTTTAATTAAAATTACACTGGATATTTAACGCTATTGTTTTCAAATTATTCTAGTCGCGAATACGTAATTAGTAAAATCATGATTTCTTATATTTCATCCTTCAGGAAAACGTGAACACTTACGTCGTTAGTAAAGGAATGTCCGTTCAATTACACTCTTAATATGGTTTGTGAAACTTTAATTAAAGCTGACTTTAGAAATTTAAATATTAAATTAATTAACATGGTGATAGACCAGGGTTCGATCCCAGTTTTTGGCACTGGCTGAATACACTTAGAAATTAGCTAAGCTAATACCCAAGGCCCCAAGTCATTAAGCGACTTTTAAAGCCTTTAACTTGTTGAGGTTAACGGTAATAGTTAGTGTAGGGAGCTGTTGGCTCGCGTGCCTTGAAGGGCTTGCCACCACCCTCCTACGCATTGCAACCCGGCCACCTGAATTAATGGCTTTAAAAGTCGCTTGATGACTTAGGCCTAAGGTGGCGCCTTGGGTATTAGCCTAGCTGATTATTATTATTAATTCAGGTGACCCGGTTACAATGCGTAGGAAGGTGGTGGCAAGTGCTTTATGCCACAAGAACCAACAGCTCTCTAAACTTATTATTATTGTTGAAAGGGTTTTCCTACGAGTAATTCGGTTCCTATTATCATAGAAACTTTTAGAAGTTTCAAAGCAATATGTTTTAAACACAGCTTATTATTATTGCAATAAATTAAACAATTACAATTTTGGTAAATTGAAAACATTTTAAAACGCCATTTAAATATTCCACTAACAGATGGCGCTACTATTTCCTATATAAACCCCGCCCATGTATTACTTCTTGGTAGATTTACTGAAAACGGGGTGGCTCGTAATAAATTCCTAGTTTCTTTACCAGTTTTCGGTAATATTGAATTTCACAGTATTACGATTGGTTTCGACCAAGCCTCTTCTTGAATTAACTTGATTTTCATTCAAATATTTCTTAATTTCTTTAATGAATGTAATGCGCGGGGATGAACCGGAAACGTACGAGTGAAAAAAGTGGAGCCCCACAGCAATTTCTCGAGTTACATCCAAATGATATCAAATGAGCCCAATTTGATGGACTAATTATAGGGTGTTTTCGCCGGGAATCATAGATCACGGCGGGCGCAAAGCCTGACCCCTATCGACAGCCAAAGGCGTTGTTTTTCAATTAAAAAAATTATTTCAACTCTCGCTAATTAAGTCGCGAAATTGTAAATTATACAGCCTCGCGTTTAAAGTTGGAGCGCCAGAAAAACATTAAAAATCTTTTCTCTTTCTGTTTCACCCGAAGCCATCTCGACAATTTATTTCAGATAATTAAATTTTGGAATGAAAACTTTCAAATAATAATGAAATGCTATTGTCCGCGAAAAAAGATTGGGGACAAATTGAGATATTCTAGATCGACATTTAGAGTACATTAAAACGGCGAAAATCAGTATAATTTAACGGATGATTTAGCTTTAGCAAACGCCATCTATTGGTAGTTATTTTTACCTAAAAGCGTGCATTAGGAGTTCTATTCTTACAAAATCGGTTATTTTTACCTAAAAGCGTGCATTTTGAGTTCTATTCTTACAAAATCGGTTATTTTTACCTAAAAGCGTGCATTTTGAGTTCTATTCTTACAAAATCGGTTATTTTTACCTAAAAGGGTGCATTTTGAGTTCTATTCTTACAAAATCGGTTATTTTTACCTAAAAGCGTGCATTAGGAGTTCTACTCTCACAAAATTGGTTATTTTTACCTAAAAGCGTGCATTTGGAGTTCTACTCTTAAAAAAACGGTTATTTTTACCTAAAAGCGCGCATTTGGAGTTCTATTCTTACAAAATCGGTTATTTTTACCTAAAAGCGTGCATTTGGAGTTCTACTCTTAAAAAAACGGTTATTTTTACCTGAAAGCGTATTTTTCAAAGAATATTCTTACAAAATAATAAAAATATGTATGTAAAAGCGATTCATTTAAAATTAGTTTAGCTAAAAGCGCACATTCTTATAAAAAGGGTAAAAATTTAACCGTTAAGCGCATATTGCTATAAATGTGTAAAGGTTTTACCAACAAAAGTTTATTTATGGAAATAGGGTTAAAATTTATTCATAATAAATTATATTAATTTTAAAACGCATATTTTGAGACATATTCCTATCAAATTAGTTAAATATCTTACATAAAAGTTCATTTAACTGAGGCACATTCGTTTAAGGGCTTTTCCCCCGAGTTCTTCGGTTTCCCCTTCCATAAAAACTTGTTGAGGCTAACGGTAATACTTAGTGTAGGGAGCTGTTGGCTCGCGTGGCATGAAGGGCTTGCCACCACCCTCCTACGCATTGTAAAACGGCCACCTGAATTAAAGGCTTGAAAAGTCGCTTGATGACTTGGGCCTAAGGTGGTGCTTTGGGTATTAGCCTAGTTGATTATTATTATTATTCACGTTTTTACCTAAAACCACCTATTTATAAAACGTCTCATCACTATAATATGATAATGCCTCAACACTAGAAATCAGAAATACCTCAACACTAGAAATCAGAAATACATTTAAGCAATCCGTATTATCGGAAGTATATAGTATCCCTCTTAGAGAGAAGTATACACCTCGTTATATTGCTTTTGTTATTTTGCCGCCTGCGATTTTTGAAAAAATGTTTTCGGAAGATAGAATAGAATACGGTGCGAAATACATAAAAACTTTTTTGACATCCGCTAAATGTAGTTTATGAATTTGTAAAAGTTTTGACCCGTGATGCCGTGAGCACAGGGCAGCCAGAACCGGTGACGGGCAGCTGGAATTCTCGATCCCCTTGCAGTTTCAGATCTACTAGAAATTTGGTTTTTCAATAATATTATTGTGATTGTAGAATACGAATTTACCATTTTCAATAATCAGTACCTAGCAGACGAAATTTCAGAAAACATTCTGCCGCCATCTCTATTCTATCGCTACGCCCCCTTTGGTTCGCCATTGAAACCTAGATAGGTATTAGTTTTTCCTCATCGTTATTCGTAAATTTGATTTATAAATAATAATACTTGCATTTTAATATAATTTTTGCATCGTTTGCTTATATTTTGGTAAGATTATTTAAGGAAAAACGTTCTTAGGACTTTTTAATTTTGCTGTAGCAGACGCTAGATCATAGGCACAACCTCGGAGAAGTAAGCGCCGTTACGCCATCTAGACTCGTTTCGGTCGCGAATAGTGTGTCAAAAATAAAGGGGAAAAAAATGCAAATAAGTTGGTATAACCTAGACTTTTCAACGTAGGAATGTTGTGAGCAATATTATCATGATCTTGATGGATACTTCTTTCTTTTATAGGCATATTATGTACTTCTGACATTACCAAACCATTACATTCAGTGACGTAGCCAGGATTTTGGTTCGTAGGGAGGGGGAGGACACCATTGAAAAACCGGTAAAAAAATAAAAATATTTGTACGTACTACCATACATTTAGGGGGGGGGCATCTTCCCCCTGGGTCCTCTGGCTACACCATTGGTTCCGTTAAATCATTGGCGTTCAACTTGCTTCAATTAAAACACAGATCAAAAATGGATGGAATTGATATATTGGATGAGAGTTTGGGCGTGGCTAGAAAATGAATATTTTAATAATTGAAAATAATTCCAACGAGAACGATACAAATGTTACAGCGACCCTATTTTCAAATATTTCTACAATACTCCAAAGAAAGGAGTTTGTATCAATCAAATACTTGTCTTTGCCGAAATATTTTTTTTTCAAAAACCAAATTCCAAGATATTTTTCCTTCGTCTCAAAATGGTCGATTACGAATAATTGGTGCGAGATCTCTCATATAACGGTGTCACAAATTTGTAGTTTCCACCTTTTCCAGTTACCTTTTAACCACCGGCGGGTCGTCGAAACCAGATTGACACGACAAAAAAGAAGCGGATGTAATTGTTTCTGACACGCTTATGTGCCTCCCGTAATATGGACTGAAAAAAGGTTTTACACGCTGAGAGATTATGTTGTAAGTTTCTTCGTAAAATGTTGTCGATACCAGTTTCATTTTCGGTGGCTGAGAAGCCGTAATTACCCACCGTGGAACACAATCCCGTCCTGGCTATAATTATAATCACGCGAATCATACTCGACTTTTTTTTGTAGTAAAATGAAATGTCTCCGTTAAAATTATTTTGGTTGAATTCGTTGCTGTAAACAAATTTTCGGTGGGGTCCGTTTGCTGCGTGTAAATTGCTTTGTAGGTTGGCAGGTCAAAGACGACATCTATATCATTACGGTTGTCACATATCAGATTGCATTTCACGGGTTTGATATATTTATGTTTGAAATGCGGTGAATTAATCATACCAGAAGTTTACAAAAATTACTATGTATATAAATATAAAATATATAAAAATATAAATTATATATAAATATAAAATATATAAAAATATAAATTATATATAAATATAAAATATATAAAAATATAAATTATATATAAATATAAAATATATAAAAATATAAATTATATATAAATATAAAATATATAATAATATAAATTATATAGGAATATAAAATTTATAAAAATATAAAAATGAAAAAATATAAAGATATATAAAATATATAGAAATATAAAATATAAGGAAATATAAAATATAGAAATATAAAACATACAAAAATACAAAATATATAATTATATAATCAAGAAAACCTTAAATTTCAATAGCTCTTTCTATAAAATAATATATACGCATTCATGTATAAAAAGTGTTATTTTATGTATAAAAAGTGTTATTTTTTGGAGCGCGCGCTTCCTAATATTTCCCACACAAGGAGAACGCAACCCGTCAAAAGTCGTGCATTTTCTTGCGTACATTTTTCATTGGCTAGACGCTTTAGCGCCTGCTGCCCTTGGAAGGGGAAAATACGGTAATTGTCTTCACCCCGCACGTAAAACGTGCAGCGTAAAGGTTCGTCCAATGAAATTTGTACACAACACTGCGTTAGCGTGTTTAAAGGCCAGCTGGGTCGGATAGCAAGAACCTGCGCAGCTACACGTCTCAAATGAATATTATTAGCCGTATAGGGAATACTTCTCCCTAAAATATCTCTTATACGCTTCTGGTAATAAAACCCTTCAGACGAGACTATAAATTTGGTTCTAGTAAATCTAACAGTTGAAATTTTCAGTTTAAAATCTTTACTCATTTTCCAAGCATGATGCAATTGATCTCAAAGTATATTATTAAATTTCAGCAAATTAAATTGTCAGCTCGCCATTTCATGTGACTTTTCTAATTGACATTGCATAACCAAACAATGATTGATTCGCTTAAATTCTATTTTTTTTAAAGAATTCTAATTCGTTTAATTTTTTAAATATGCTGGTCCACCCAGACAATTTCCATTTTATGATCTCTGTAAAAATAAGTGGAATTTTAGGGACGTTATATGTTAACCCCAAATGTTTTTGGAGCCCATTAATAGGGTTTTCGGCACCCTTTTCAAATTCGAGGTGGTCTGTGGATTACACCTTGGTTTATTATTAAGGAGTACAATAAACGTGTTTAGACCGTGGACGTAGCATACAGGGACCGTTAGGCTACCCAAGGCACCACCTTAGACCCAAGTCATCTAGTGACCTTAATTCAGGTGGTCGGGTTATACGGCGTAGGAGTTTTCTGGAAAGGACTTCATGACACGCGAGACAACAGCTTCCTACACTTATTATTACCGTTGTGCTATACAAGTTTTTAACCAGAGAGGAAATAAAATGCAAACTCAACACAGAAAAAGGTTTCACACCAGTTTTAAGGTCGAAATCTAGCATAATAACAATGATAATCTAATAATGAAAATTGATAAAAATAGAGTGAAAATATATATTGAAAAACACTCAAGGATTCTTATTTTTAATTTCTTTCAATAGTCACGTATCTCGACTCACTTGACTTTTGCTCTCAGGTAGCGACCTATAGGGAGTATTCTCGTGACGTCATTATAGCTGTAGTGGAAGGCGAGTACCATTCCTCTCCGCTCCATCGTACCATGGCCGCCATCTTATCTACATTTATTGATAATTCTATCTAAAAGAAAATTGCTGAATTTCAAAAACGACGATAAGAAACTTTTAATTTCGGAAACTAAACAAAAGGCTTAGAGCTAGACACGTACAAACCATTATTTGATTAATTATCTAGATTATAATTTGTTCTTAAAGAGACAACCTTATTTAAGGTCATGATGAGTAGTGTTATGATCATAACAAAATGATTCGTGTAGTGGAAATGTCCTGCTTTACACAATGGCGTACGGGTAGAGGAGAAAACTTGATTTTTTTTTAATCAAGTTGGTTTCCAATAGAACGCAAAATCGTGCGTTTCGTACCAAAGGTAAAATTTTTGGCGCGCGTATCAATTTCTCGCTCTATTGCCAACTTTCCTTGATTTTTCTATATAAAATAAAGCTGTTAAAACATTCATTTTATCAACCTGGACCACATTTTTCCATCTTCCCACACTTATTTAGGACCATTTCGGACTTCAACTGTCCACCTTTTCACAGAAACGATCCTAGTTTCTGGTTAAGATGGGATGGAACCGTGGTTAGCACTTTCGCCTAGGACAAAGAGGAGCCGGGTTCGATCCTAACTTGTGGCACTGGGTGAAATCTCGGAACTACTCCTTCCGCGTTGAGTTTGCCAGTTCTCTCCCCAATGGTTAAAGAGTTTTTCCCCCAAGTTTTTCGGTTCTTCCTTTCCATAATAACTTGTGGAGGTTAACTGTAATAGTTAGTGTAGGTAGCTGTTGGCTCGCGTGGCATGAAGGGCTTGCCACCACCCTCCTACGCATTGTAACCCGGCCACCTGATTTAAATGCATTAAAATTCGCCATAGATGACTTGGGCTTAGGGTGGTGCTTGGTTATAAGCCTAGCTGATTTTATTATTATAGTTAGAGTTGTTCTTCTAACATGGTAACAGGTACACGTTATCGCTACAAGTTTTTAATGTACAGGCTTAATCCCTATTATAAGCCTAACTCTCGTGAACTGTAGAACTTTCAAGATTGTCACATTTTTTATATAAAAAAACACACAATTAACTCGCTGTAAAATATGACGTTCAGGACCGGAAATATCCTAAAGCTACCTAATTTTGTTCTCCGTATAATTGTGTATTAGGCGCGAAGGCTTCAAAAAACTACTGTCACCGAAACAAACACCATTCGAATAAAAAATATATTGGGAAAATGCCGTATAAAAAAAATCGCAATTTAAACCAAATATTCGGGAGAAAAAATAGGTTCTCCAAATTTTCCTTTAAAAAAATCCATTTGGACATTTTGTTTGAAGAACATTTAGCGCTTCCGGGTAAGTTTTTCTACGCGCTACCCTAGAAATTAGAAAGGCTATTGCGCGCGCCACACTTACGGGTTTTTTTTCGTAAGTCCATTTTGCACGCGCTAATAGGAAACATACTTTTTTACACATAAATATATCGAAAACGGCAGTTTAGAACTTCGTCTTATGCGGTTTTACACTTTCTGGCTGTCATTACCGTAAATCGTAAAGCGCGGTACGTCGTTATTGACCTAATCTCGATTTTTCTTTTAATTTTCACCAATATTCAGTTCTGTTCGAATTGACCGCGCCCGCCAAAAGCGACCACAAATTGTTGGGCGTAAAAATTCACGACTGAAACATTCAATATGCCCACATTTACACGCGCAACTGACTTTGGTACTTTTAAAATGATAATTATAAAATATTCCATATTTAATTATAGTTAATTTTTACTTAAATACTAAAATGATACCTTTGCTACGTAGTTTTTTTTTTAGGTTTTTTCTGGCTCATAAAATAATAATTTCACAGTTTTTTCGCAAACGTTATAGTAAGCGTTCTGAAATGTTAATTACTTTAATTTAGTCCAATACGTAAAATACAATAAATCTAGTAAATATTTGCTTAGTCACTATTGATATTTAATGCGGTTAGTTTTTGATTTCAGTAAGTGACACCAGTTAATAGGTAGAATTTTAAGGTAACCTACATGAAGAACATATCATTTAAAATATTCTGATTATTGGAAAAAGCGCAGCAATGCAGAGAAAGAAGGTATAGCCGTGAATTATTCACTGCTGCCAAGAAGGGACAGGTATTTGAAGATGACCAATTGTGGATTTATTTGAGTTTTTAAGTACCAACAATGCATTTTAAAAAAATGGTATTGAAGTTTCAATACAGTTGGCAACAACGAATCACCGAAATGTTCCTGTTAGTAAAACAATTTTCATTTATTTGGGATATAACATTAGGTTTCTATATTGTAGTTGAGGACCCTCAGTATATTTAAGTGTAGTTCTCTTAATAATGTTTTAGACCGTAAAGTGTGCCCTACATCTCCGAACTTTTAGACTTTTAATTTATAATTTTCCTAGATCCGTGAGTCAAGCAATTATAATTATTTTTCATTATAATATAATTCAAGGTTCATACAACTATAGACAAACCGATTTCCGTGATATTTACAGGATTTCCCAATGATATTTTCCTAATTTATCCAGGTGAAAATTCAGACAATGTTTTAAGATAATAAGATAAAACCAGAATTACACGACCCAAGCTTAGTTTTTTTAGGTTAAGTCTCAAACACTTACCTAGTGTAACTCTCTGCGTTATTGAGTTACTCATGCCATGATTGACATTTACCTAGTGTAGCTCTGTGTTATTCAGTTACTCATGTCATGATTGACACTTACCTAGTGTAGCTCTCTGTGTTATTGAGTTACTCATGTCCTGATTGAAACTTATCTAGTGTAGCTTTCTGTATTATTGAGTTACTCAAGTCCTGATTGACACTTCACTAATTTGGTTCCATATTATTATTAAGCTGAGTAATAAAATAAAATCTTTAATAAGAAAATTTTATTGGCGTAAATTTGTACCTTCTGAAGCCTCCGTAATTTCCCTGATTTCTCCAATATAAATTGAATTTCCCTGATATTTCCCAGACATTTATGTCGAAAATCTGATTTGCCGATATTTATAGTTTATCCAGGTCTGTATGAACCACTCCTTCCGCGTTGAGTTTGCAAGTTACAGTCTGTTAAAATCTTGCATAGTGTAGGTCACCACTTTCCCACGCGGTTTAAATTTCCCTGTTGCAATGCAGGTTATAAACATGTATTTTTTTAATCTCTAATTTTAGTACGATAATTCCCGAGGGGTTAGAAAATGTTTCTAGATATTTGTTTAAATATTACCCAATATGTCTAGATATTTCTTTAAATATTACCCAATATTTCTAGATATTTCTTTAAAACTACCCAATATTTTTAGATATTTCTTTAAATATTACCCAATATTTCCTGAGATTTCTTCCAATATGTATTCAATGATTTTTTTTAAATACTAGCCAATATTTTCTGATATTTCTTTCACAATTACCCAATATTTCCAATTTTACTCAATATTTCCGATATTTTTCATTATTACCCAATATATCCCTAATTTCTGAAATATTTTCTATATGGTTTTTTAGATTTCAAGAAATATATTTCTTAAGTGGATAGAACCTCGATAATTTCCATCGGTGCACCTTTACGTAAAGGACAAATAAAGGTTACGTTGTGTCTTACACTTCATTTTATTTTCTAAAATCAATCTCACATATGAGCTCCGAAAAGGTTATAATGTACAAATTATTAATTATACAGTGTTAGTACAAAAAAACCCCATCAATTTAACTATTCTAATAACGCATAACAAAGGTAAGAAAATGAGAAGAAAAACCAGTATAACACGACCGAAAAAAGACCTTAATTACGTTTTGTCTAAAGTTCAAATATAATGATCGCGCAAAGACGCCAAAAGACAAGGTTAATTAATGGGAAGGTAACAAAATTAGTGCTTTTTTATTAGTAATAAAATCAAAAGTGGAATTATCAGGGTTATTAGTGATGACTTCACAGTTGAATTGCCTGTGAGTAGCGTCGAAAAAAGATAATTGCTTGGTTCATCCCATCCACCTTTGATTGCGCCAGCCACCGCCAGGAGGCTCCAAACGCGACCTATAACGAAACAGAAAAAACTCTTCATTTATACTTGGATCTTTCAAATATCAAGAATGGGTGGGAGCAAGAAGGGGTGGGAGCAAGAAGGGGTGGGAGCCAGAAGGGGTGGGAGCCAAAAGGGGTGGGAGCCAAAAGGGGTGGGAGCCAAAAGGGGTGGGAGCCAAAAGGGGTGGGAGCCAAAAGGGGTGGGAGCCAAAAGGGGTGGGAGCCAAAAGGGGTGGGAGCCAAAAGGGGTGGGAGCCAAAAGGGGTGGGAGCCAAAAGGGGTGGGAGCCAAAAGGGGTGGGAGCCAAAAGGGGTGGGAGCCAAAAGGGGTGGGAGCCAAAAGGGGTGGGAGCCAAAAGGGGTGGGAGCCAAAAGGGGTGGGAGCCAGAAGGGGTGGGAGCCAGAAGGGGTGGGAGCCAGAAGGGGTGGGAGCCAGAAGGGGTGGGAGCCAGAAGGGGTGGGAGCCAGAAGGGGTGGGAGCCAGAAGGGGTGGGAGCCAGAAGGGGTGGGAGCCAGAAGGGGTGGGAGCCAGAAGGGGTGGGAGCCAGAAGGGGTGGGAGCCAGAAGGGGTGGGAGCCAGAAGGGGTGGGAGCCAGAAGGGGTGGGAGCCAGAAGGGGTGGGAGCCAGAAGGGGTGGGAGCCAGAAGGGGTGGGAGCCAGAAGGGGTGGGAGCCAGAAGGGGTGAGAGCCAGAAGGGGTGGGAGCCAGAAGGGGTGGGAGCCAGAAGGGGTGGGAGCCAGAAGGGGTGGGAGCCAGAAGGGGTGGGAGCCAGAAGGGGTGGGAGCCAGAAGGGGTGGGAGCCAGAAGGGGTGGGAGCCAGAAGGGGTGGGAGCCAGAAGGGGTGGGAGCCAGAAGGGGTGGGAGCCAGAAGGGGTGGGAGCCAGAAGGGGTGGGAGCCAGAAGGGGTGGGAGCCAGAAGGGGTGGGAGCCAGAAGGGGTGGGAGCCAGAAGGGGTGGGAGCCAGAAGGGGTGGGAGCCAGAAGGGGTGGGAGCCAGAAGGGGTGGGAGCCAGAAGGGGTGGGAGCCAGAAGGGGTGGGAGCCAGAAGGGGTGGGAGCCAGAAGGGGTGGGAGCCAGAAGGGGTGGGAGCCAGAAGGGGTGGGAGCCAGAAGGGGTGGGAGCCAGAAGGGGTGGGAGCCAGAAGGGGTGGGAGCCAGAAGGGGTGGGAGCCAAAAGGGGTGGGAGCCAAAAGGGGTGGGAGCCAAAAGGGGTGGGAGCCAAAAGGGGTGGGAGCCAAAAGGGTTGGGAGCCAAAAGGGTTGGGAGCCAAAAGGGTTGGGAGCCAAAAGGGGTGGGAGCCAAAAGGGGTGGGAGCCAAAAGGGGTGGGAGCCAAAAGGGGTGGGAGCCAAAAGGGGTGGGAGCAAAAAGGGGCGGGAGCAAAAAGGGGCGGGAGCAAAAAGGGGTGGGAGCAAAAACGGGTGGGAGCAAGAAGAGATTGGAGCAAGAAGGGGTGAGGGCCAGAAGGGGTGGGAGCAAGAAGGGATTGGAGCAAGAAGGGATTGGAGCAAGAAGGGATTGGAGCAAGAAGGGATTGGAGCAAAAAGGGATTGGAGCAAAAAGGGATTGGAGCAAAAAGGGATTGGAGCAAAAAGGGATTGGAGCAAAAAGGGATTGGAGCAAAAAGGGATTGGAGCAAAAAGGGATTGGAGCAAAAAGGGATTGGAGCAAGAAGGGATTGGAGCAAGAAGGGATTGGAGCAAAATGGGTGGGAAAAAGAATGCATGGGAGCAAGAAGGTATTTACTTCTACTTTGGGAGTAGGACTACGTTAAGATGATTTATAGAGTGGCTACCAATCCCCCTCATGCTCTAACAACTTCTAGCCCCCTATAACTAACCCGGTATCTCATTGGTTCTAAAAAACTGACGTTTTACGACGCGCATGCCGGTGTCGTTTTTACTTCCCCCCTCACTCGTGCCGGCGGTAAATTGAACTATGATGCCCGCTTAAGGTCTCAACATTGTCATTTCCCCTGAGAAAATATTTATACATTCCTGCTAATAATGATAAGTCTTAAAAGAAAATTAAAATATAAAAAGAGATATCAAAAGGCTCTTCTACGATTATTTATCTTTTTAAAATTACAACGGAAATTGAAAAATTCCCCCTTTACAGCGAAATAATATATCAAATCGGTGTCAAGCGACTATAAATATACGAAAACAAACACTAATGAACCCCCTAAAAACGAAATTTCTAAAACAAACTTTCGGTTCGAAACAAAAACCAAGCAATTCAACCGGCGTGTATGTATTTATATCATCCCTGTGTAATTAGTAGTAATTACTCCCCCGGTACAGAGACCACAAAAAGTAACAAAACAATAGTTCCTCCCTTTTCAACGGTGATTTCCCCAAAAACAAATATCCTTTAAACAAGTTGGCCACTACGTATTATATTCTTCAAACTAAACAATGAAAAATAATCAATTTTAAAAATAGAAATTTTTGGGCTTTAAACCTCTTTTACACATTTTAATCAATATCTAAATCAATATAATAAATGTTTCAATAATATGAAATGAATAAAAAGTAAAAAATAGAATGTTGCTCTTTTGTTCACCCGCGCGATTTGCAAGCACGCTAGAAAAACCTATATTTCTCTGGCGACTGTAGCGCGTGCTCGTAGACTTGTAAAAGTAACAGACTGTGACGTAAGAGCCACATTTAAACAATAATGCCACGTTACTTTATAGAAAGTACAATTAGCAAATATTTTTCCTCATTGAACGCTTTTCAAGTAAAAATATTGCTTACTTCGAAAGTTAAGCGCCTTAAAAGTAAAAATTTTGTTTACTTCAAACGTTAAACGATTTAAAAAAAAATGTTTATTTCGAATGTTAAACATTTTAAAAATAAAAATGTTTACTTCGAACGTTAAACGGTGTTAAAAGTAAAATGTTGTTCACTTCGAATGTTAAACGCTTTTAACATTTAAAATGTTGTTTAGTTCAAACGTTAAAGGTTTTTAAAGTACAAATATTGTTTACTTCGAACTTTAAAGGCTTTTAAAAGTACAAATATTGTTTACTTCGAACTTTAAAGGCTTTTAAAAGTAAAAATGTTGTTTACTTCGAACATTAAAGGCTTTTAAATTTAAAATATTGTTTACTTCGAACATTAAAGGCTTTTAAAGTGCAAATATTGTTTACTTCGAACATTAAAGGCTTTTAAATTTAAAATATTGTTTACTTCGAACATTAAAGGCTTTTAAAGTGCAAATATTGTTTACTTCGAACATTAAAGGCTTTTAAAGTGCAAATATTGTTTACTTCGAACATTAAAGGCTTTTAAATTTAAAATATTGTTTACTTCGAACATTAAAGGCTTTTAAAAGTAAAAAGGTTGTTTACTTCGAACTTTAAAGGCTTTTAAAAGTAAAAAGGTTGTTTACTTCGAACTTTAAAGGCTTTTAAAAGTAAAAAGGTTGTTTACTTCGAACTTTAAAGGCTTTTAAAAGTAAAAATGTTGTTTACTCCGAACATTAAAGGCTTTTAAAAGAAAAAATGTTGTTTACTCCGAACATTAAAGGCTTTTAAAAGTAAAAATGTTGTTTACTTCGAACGTTAAACGCTTTTAAAAATAAAAATATTATTAGAATAAAATAAAATATTGTATAGAAATTTAAAATTTATTCTTTAACTCTTCGATTTTACTGGTTATATTTTGAGTAGAATTTATCTACCTCAATCTAACATGGAGAGAAAAGATTCATTAGTAGCTTTGTAAAGTGTTTAGAGTATGTACACGGCAACAAAGGCTCAACCCCATCACTTTCCAACAAACCGGAAACCGCCTAAACACGCAAAAACCTCAAACCATTTTCTGTGAGAAGTAGGTTTTGGAAAGACGATGCACTCGTCAGAAGAAAAAATTCTTAACTACAAAACAACGTAAGTTCTTTACGCCGCGATAAGTACCTAATCGTGGGAATATGGAAAACATATATTAAGGTATATTATAATGACTTTAAAATTAGGGAATAAAAATAAAATTATAACGTATGAACATTAAAGCGCGTGGATTGTTTCGGTCTCGGAGCTCAACAAAAAAGGATTGCGATGATTTATACGGCAATTATTATCCTCCTAAGTCGAGCAAATCACGCGTCAGAATATCTTCTCGATATAAGAAACGCATTAACGTGTTTCGTGTTATTCGAGAGAAGAATCCAGCGAGACGATCCAAAACGGGTTCACGAAATAATCACGTCTGAATGAGATTGTAAAAATAAAAACTTTAATTTATCACGAAGAAATCCACTCGCGGACGGACCCCCATTTTCTAAATTACGCGTATACAAAATCATGCAAATTTGATCATCATTTTGTAGCAACATACTTTCGCTTGCGATTACATACGGATAAACCCCAATTAAACCGGATGAAGACAGGGATTCAGTCTACATTAGAACCAGCTTACAGACCAATTACAATATTACCCCCGGGATATAAAACAAACCAATTATAACCTAACACGGAGGACAATATTCCACGGGCATTTTAATAAAATAATTTAACACAGAGGACAATTTTCCCTGGGCATAATATAAAATAACTTAATACAATGGACCAAATTACCCGAGCACAAACATAACCTAACACTGGGGATAAAATTACCCAGGCATAAAAAACGAACCTAACCACACGTACGCGTTTTAGCGTACGAGGCTTAATCTCATCGTAATACCTCGTACGTAAAAATAAATAAAATTTATCACTTTCCAATAATAAAATTATCCGTTTACAATTCTCGCCATAATTTATCGAGAGTAGTACTAACACAAAAAAATAATTTAAGTAAACAAACGATGAAATATCGCTGGCATAAACGAAGAATTTCATCGACGCCTTCGTGCCCTCGTAAATTTCACCCATAAAATGGTAAATTAGACAATTCGTTACAACGAAATTCATGAGATATAACTATAGAAATAAAACGTGTAGAGGGAACGTGAAGTGTACGCGGTAAAGCTACACTCCTATAAGTTCCGTCTTCACGTTTTCAAAGGGTAGCCATTAACCCGTCTATTGTGTGGCCAGACGAATCAAACGTCAAAGGATAACGAGTTGGAGGGTGGCATGGAGGGGTGTTAGGATTTATATATATTTATAATGGCCGTGATAATCACTTCCTGCTTTCACTAGTCTACATAGCCGCCATGGCGACGCTTAAAGTTTAACGTCCATTTCCGATTATTTAAAGAATGCTTTCTCACTTCGGCAGAACACTCTTACCAGAAGTATATGATATAATTTCTTACGGGATAAGTATCCATCTATCAAATATAAATATATCCCAATAGCAAAGGTGGTCTCATTTAATTCGTGTTTTTTTAAACCATTTACTAAATGTATTTATAAAAATGTACGAACGTAGGATCTCCATTCAGATCAAGCCCAATTAAAATTAACTTTTAATGAATACTTAAATATTTATTAATTTAAACTCCAGTTAACATTACCACTGCACTAAAATTAATAATCAAATTGTCAGGAAAAACAGGCATAAAACTTTAAATATAAATCAGATAATATAAAAAAAATCGATTTAAGCCACGGTTTGAACTTTACAAAGTCTATTACTTCTTTTAAAGATTTAAAATATAAAAACTACACAGCGTAGGGATATTGACCTATTGATAAACCATATTTTCCCGATGAAATAATTATTAGAAAAACAATATTTGACAGACTTTGAACCCGCACAATTTGTTCTGCCCAAAAGTTTTTTTTTAATCAACCGGAACCTGCGTATATAAATGTTTCAAACGCCTAACATTAGCAGTTAAGGGAAATGAATACTTATCTTGTATGATATATATTATATACTTATGATATAATGTATTTTGTTCTTCAGAAACGTAGTTTGGTAATCAAACGTAACGCTGCAAAGACGAAAAACATGGATACTTAGTGAGTAAGAGATATTTTATTTTCTTCTGCTCTTATTTCGATTCACGCCAAACCTTAATATTTTTCTATACAGGCGTGAAAATAGTGAGATGGATCCCGCGCTATAAAACGACTAGATAGAACGTGTAGCAACTTAAACGCAGCTTAAACGTGTACAGACTGTCCGCGTTCTCCAACGTGGGCTTAAACTCTTTAATGAGGAGATGCGGGTTGGGAGTGTTTGCGATCTAGATTCGGTCTGATTTGAGAGTGGCCGCTCAACGCTTCCTATTTTAGACGCGAACAATTACGATCGCGTGCTGGATAAACGATGGTGCTGCTACCTGGCGGAAAAGAGAAACGGAAGAGGCTCTCCAGAGAGGTATTATCAGCGACCCCTGGGGGCTGAGACACTAAGCAGGGCGTTACGCCTATTGTATTTCACGAAAATATTTAACGGATATTCCCTCTCGTGGATAATTTACAATAATTTTATAATCAGGAAATGAAATTTTATAAAATCGACAGATTATTGATATCGTATTAAATAAAAAAATTATTTTGTAATTACGAAGTAAATATATTAATGATTCACACTTTCACCTGGCAGCAAGAGGAGCAGGGTTCTATCCCAGTTCGTGGCAATGATTATTATTATTATTAATAACTTATTGACTTATTATTGACTTATTAATACCTTATTGACTTATTATTAACCTAACCTAACCTAACATCGATATTTTTAGCTGATCATAAAGTTATATTTCTAAAAAGCAGCTTAATCCTGAGTAGATTGTGTTTAACGCTAATATCACTAGCAGAATAAGACTGTCAAGGCCCCCCTAAGTTAGAACCACGAGAGTAGATACAGGGACGAGAAAGCAGGGGAAAAAATTTCGATTTTAAACGTATTCATATTCACGGGGAGTTAGATGTAAACAAACCGCGGCCATTGTTAAGACGTGGTTCACCATGGACAGTATTATTGTAGTTAGTTTTTACCATTTTGATGTTAAATTAAAAATAAAACTACGAGCGTAAATAATAAAATGCCCATTTGTTTTGAACACTTAAGCCTCGTCAAGAACCGCTAAAATTAGGTGACCGCCATTTTTTTTGTTTACAACTAACTCTCCTCGCGTTTAGGTCGTTTTAGCTGATATATTCCAACAGAGGCCGCCAATACACTTTCTCGTCCCTGTATCTACTGTCCTTGGTTAGAATTGGGCATAAGGGCTTCATGTATTCAGCCCTAGACAGGCGCGGGAGATAAAATAATAGAATCTACGCTACCTAGCGGAGAAAAAGAGCAAATAGAAGCAGTATAGGAAAATCAATAGCTATCTCTCAATTAAGATAGGATATACTTTTGGTAAAACTAAGGTTCACAAGATTTTAATTAAAATTAAATATACTAGGGAATTTTTATAGCTAACAATAAACACCACCCAAAAATAGAATGTAATTTAATTAAATAAACCACAAAATATTATTTAAATAGAGGGCGTAATGAAATCCCTAATATTTTAACGTAATTTAAAATTTAAAGGAGAAAAATGTGACCCTTCGAATTAAAATGTAGAAATAAATACGAACGGGCTTTCCTTGCGTTTTCAAATGACACATTCATATATAACCAGCTAAATAGCTTTTAAATTAAAAATGCATTAAACGCTTTGGAATCGTGGGAGTAGGACGTATGCCGTTAAATGTATCAAAAACTGAACCACGACGTGATCCAGATGAGAAAGTGCGATATACACACGCGAGAAATACCCAACAGAGAGCGAGATAATTCCTTATGAACCGCATTTTTTGTATTATTACAGAGATTAAGCGTCCGACGTTACGAACGGGTATGTCTATACTTTAACAATGCTTCGTTGTCGTATAGACAAGATAGCCTGACAGTGGTGTCAAAGTTATCCCGAGTTCCCGTTACAATTTGCGTTTAACCGCCTTATTCAGTAACGCGGTTGTCTCGTAGCCAAACCTAGTAAACGCCAATTTTGGAAAATTTTGAGTTAGTTGGTAAATTATAGTATATACGCGAATGGTACCCTTTAGTGGGAAAATTTCCACTAGCCAAACAAATTGCTATACGAGTTGGTCTGCGGTTCCCAATTTGTTTTTCTATGGAACCCTAAATTATCCACAAAATTCTGGCGGAACCCCAACTTAATTTTTTTTACATATCTTCAAAGACTCTTGACACAAACAAAGAGGGTCGCGCTGCGAATTCTCGGAACCCCAGTGAACACCTGTTGGGAACCGCTGATGTTAGACCATTAAATACCAAAATGGCGTTTACTAGGTTTTGAAAATGGGACTGGTTGGAGTTACACCCGAGGCTCGGCATTACAAATAAGAAAAGGTATTTTTGGAGGTCAAAGCGAAAGGTTCAGGTATAGCCGATATAATTTCCACTGGGCATTTTGGTAGGTGAACTACTTTGAAGCACAAAGGGTCGAGGCGTTCCGTACAAAGCCCCCCTCAGAAAGTACAACCATTAAGAAGATTGGAAAAGGTTTTAATAACAATAAACAATAGCTTTTCAAAAGTTAGGAATTTTTTCTGCGGAGCGGTGGGATAAATATTTTGCTAAATAGGGCTGAACAGGTTGTGGTTATTAAATATATATCAAGTTATAATATCGCAGAATCGAACGAATTTGGCGGCTGACCCCAGATATTATTGACAATTATGGGTGCATTTTTGAATGGTTTAAATTGCTACAAAAAGAAATGAGGTTCTTTTTTCTTTACTGGGGGGAAACCAGGTATCAATCGGTTACGTTCTACGCGCGATTTTGACCCACAATCAAGACTTTGATTTGTAATGGTGTTCACGTAAGCGTTTATATTTAAAGTAAATATGTAATTAGTTCCTTAAAAGTAAAAAGAACCCTTATAGCACCTTCAAAAGGACCGTGAAGGTACGTAACAACACCTTTGAGACCGTCAAGGTACGTAACAACACCTTTGAGACCTTCAAAGGGACCATAAAAGCACGTGAAAGCACCTTCAAAGGGACCATAAAGGCAAGTCAAAAGACCTTCAAAGGTATCATAAAAGCCCGTCAAAACACCTTCAAAGGAACCATAAAGGCAAGTTAAAAGACCTTCAAAGGGACCATAAAGACACGTCAAAAGACCTTAGATGGTTAAGGTGTAACAGACCGCCAAAGGGATCATAAAGGTACGTCACAAGAATTCAAAAGTACCATAAAAGCACATCAAAAGTTCTTCGAGGGAAATATAAAATCGGGTTAAAGATCAAAAAAACGTCGGTGGGGTCAGGAGGCTTAGATCACATCTACAAGACCTTATTAACCAGTTTTTTAAACAAACTCAAAGTAATTAAGATAAATAAAAATTAATGAATATGTGAAAATGTAAATTAATGTCAGTAAAATTACCAGGTCTCCTTAATTTGATAATTTTAAAGTGTGAAAGCGATACTGACATAATCTAAACGCGCCGCTCAGCGCATCCGAAAATTAAAAGTGTTCCGAATTGTGGGCCATCTTAAGTTTCCGGTCCACGGAATACGACGAACAATTGGAATTAATGTTAGCTTTTTTTTCTTCTGGGAAAGGCAAATATAGCAAGGGTAATTATAATTTCCGGGACCAGTTTGATCGGCGCGAGTATCAGCGTTGGCGGTACAATCTTTCCGATTTCACTAAGTTCCCACGCTTCTCAAAACAACGACTACACTCGCCAAGTTTGCCAGACTAGCTGATACAATCCACAAAGAGTAGCCATTACGAAGGCTGAGCTGACATAAGGGAGGCTTAGAAGACAAACGTGAACGTATACGAAATTGGGATTTCGTTGAAACTTATCCGGTTTTCGGAATAAAAGAGCGCTTCTTTGTATTTTTAACATAATCCATGTAAATAATTATTTTAAAAATAATGTACAGGGTGATTTATTTTTTTCAGTTAGTCCATAAAAACATAATATATATTAATAACATAATAATAGACAATATAAATAAATAAATAAATAAATAAATATATATATAAGATATTTATATTTAAAGTTGAAAAAGGGATTTCTAATAATTTGGATAAATTTTTCCAAATTAAATTATTTAAATTGCGATTTTTAACGGATTGAAATTTTTAAATTTAATTTATAACCAATAGACCATTCTATAAAATAATACTTATGTGGTTATTTACTTTTGTGTTAATTTTCATGAACCACAACGGCTGAAATAAGGATTATCTGGCAAACCTGCCAACCTAGTTCGCTGCATAAATAGTGAATTTTTTATCACAATCCTACTCATTTAACGATTATAGTTTTATACAAACCATTATAAATAGTGAATTAACTATCATTGATTTCGAAAATAGTTCAGTATGGACTTACTATATTTTGAAATATACAATCTTCACGTAGGCTACCTTAGCTGTACTTTGAAAATAGACTTAATGGGTGAAGCTTCAGAAAATACCAATCAAATAGGAATGAGCATAAGCAGAATTTTTCAAACCAGAGAATAAATAAGTTTGCAAGTCCTAATGAAGTAGCGCAACGTTGTCTTTGTGAAAATGTTTGGCCTGTTTAGCTAGGAATTTATTGAAAAGTCTATTTATTATTACACTTTAAAATTTCGGGAACTCAACCTTTTTATAGTGTTGTGAGAAAAATGGCCAGTTGTTCCGGGATTTCGGAGTAGGGTAAGAAGATTAACGCTAAGACGTCATTTTACTCCGATTCTGTAGTGGCGAATAGTTTGAGTAGGAGTACCAACGTTTTTCCCAAATGGCTGCCTATGACCTTTTTAGCAGATAAAATCTGGCTAGCAGACAAAATCCGATTTACTCTTTTGACACCTCCTTTTCAGAAGGAGTAAAAAGAGTAGCCCTAATAATCCGGAACAAGCGAATAGTTTGTGGGCCCGAGTAATTATCATCCCCGGAACAGGCGAATAAAACGTTCAAGGGTAAAAAGAGTACACTTTTAGTCCGAGAACAGGTGAATAAAACGTTTTAGGGTAACAAGAGTACACTATTAGTCCGAGAACCGGCGAATAAAACAATTTAGGGTAAAAAGAGTACACTTTTAGTCCGAGAACAGGCGAATAAAACGATTTAGGGTAAAAAGAGTACACTTTTATTCCGAGAACAGGAGAATAAAACGATTAAGGGTAAAAAGAGTACACTTTTATTCCGAGAACAGGCGAATAAAACGATTTAGGGTAAAAAGAGTACACTTTTATTCCGAGAACAGGAGAATAAAACGATTTAGGGTAAAAAGAGTACACTTTTATTCCGAGAACAGGAGAATAAAACGATTTAGGGTAAAAAGAGTACACTTTTATTCCGAGAACAGGAGAATAAAACGATTTAGGGTAAAAAGAGTACACTTTTATTCCGAGAACAGGAGAATAAAACGATTTAGGGTAAAAAGAGTACACTTTTATTCCGAGTACCGGCGAATAAAACGATTTAGGGTAAAAAGAGTACACTTTTAGTCCGAGAACAGGCGAATAAAACGATTTAGGGTAAAAAGAGTACACTTTTATTCCGAGAACAGGCGAATAAAACGATTTAGGTTTAAAAAGAGTACACTTTTATTCCGAGGACAGGCCAATAAAACGATTTAGGGTAAAAAGAGTACACTTTTATTCCGAGAACAGGAGAATAAAACGATTTAGGGTAAAAAGAGTACACTTTTATTCCGAGAACAGGCGAATAAAACGATTTAGGGTAAAAAGAGTACACTTTTAGTCCGAGAACCGGCGAATAAAACGATTTAGGGTAAAAAGAGTACACTTTTATTCCGAGAACAGGCGAATAAAACGATTTAGGGTAAAAAGAGTACACTTTTAGTCCGAGAACCGGCGAATAAAACGATTTAGGGTAAAAAGAGTACACTATTAGTCCGAGAACAGGCGAAACGAAACCGCCTAGAATAGTTGGTTGTAACCCGTTAATAAGTTGCGTTTGGACTCGAGAACCGTTTGTGGAAGTCGACCTAGTGTATATTTTGTTGATGGTAATTTTCCTATTGTTTTCCAAAATTTCTCGACTCGAAAAATCAGGTTTGTTTTTCGGCTAAGCCGAGTCTCAAAACTTGGAAAGTTAGATTCGAGCGAAAGTGGGAGACCCCGTCATGACCCCGGTCGTGAGAGAAGCGCCTCTACTTCCAAAACGAACCGTTCCATTCTATTCGAGCACCCCCGCGTTCTTTCCTCCCTAATGGCCGATTCATTTCCAGATAAAACCAAATCAAAACAATGCCACATTGAAAACAAACCCGTCGGCTACGTTGCTACAATAATTAGCTCAATTCTCTACTCTAATAAGTGGATTGCCACTTTTCTTTTGAAAGTGAAAAGTTACAAGATATTTCCATGAATTCAGAGAATATCTTCTTCAATCGCGTTAGAGGACTTAAATTTTTAGAATCAATGAGATGAAAGGCTGATTTGATATTGAGGAGGATTGGGAAATTTTTAGAATCAATGAGATGAAAGGCTGATTTGATATTGAGGAGGATTGGGAAATTTTTAGAATCAATGAGATGAAAGGCTGATTTGATATTGAGGAGGATTGGGAAATTTTTAGAATCAATGAGATGAAAGGCTGATTTGATATTGAGGAGGATTGGGAAATTTTTAGAATCAATGAGATGAAAGGCTGATTTGATATTGAGGAGGATTGGGAAATTTTTAGAATCAATGAGATGAAAGGCTGATTTGATATTGAGGAGGATTGGGAAATTTTTAGAATCAATGAGATGAAAGGCTGATTTGATATTGAGGAGGATTGGGAAACACGACAAAATATTTCTCAAAATAGTCATTCTTTTTAAATATAAATAAATACCATTCTAGCTTAAAATGCAAGGACGTATATAAGGGGGGGGTTTAGGGGGTTCAACCCCCCCCCCCCCCCACCCTTAGGAATCGATTCCTCTCTTACGAAACGAGCGCTACATTAAGAAATAAACAGTAAGACGTAAAAATGAATTGAAATATCCGCAACGCAGCACAGTAAAATATATTAGTATATGAAATATATTCATAGGAGCGGGGCCCGCCGCCGCCCTGAACGAAAAATTTCGCGCTCGCGATTTCATCTGGTTGCGTTATAACCCGTCCCCCCCTTAGACTTTCTATATCTACGTGCTTGTTAAAAGGTGATGCAAAAATTTGAAGTAGTTGTAGGTGCTGAGTTGTGAAGTATGCCTGTTTTTCCCCATTTTCCTACGATGCATTGAAAGAGCGCCAGAGAGCTTCAAAGTGTGGCCTACTAGCCCCTGGAAGTAGGCTGCAACATGCGCAAAACCAAGCAGCAGGGAAACGCGAACATTAAGGTTTGGGTTCGTGTGATAGGTAAAAAGAACTTTGTAAACAAATTGAGCTAACCAGCGTAAAAAATAAACTTAAACAGTATTTAAAGTCCCTGCTGCTTGGTTTAGCGCTCGTTGCAGCCTACTTCCAGGAGATAGTAGGCCACACTTTGAAGCTCTCTGGCGCTCTTTTAACTCATCGTAGGGAAATGGGGAAAAACAGGCATACTTCTCAACTCACTCCCTACAACTCTTTCAAATTTTTGCATCACCTTTTGAAACACCCTGTATAAATTAAAAACAATTATCTTTTAAAAATTGACAAAACTTGTTTTTGAACGTAACCAGCACCAGGTTTAACAGAACCTGGCGGTAGAAATGTGAAATTTATGTGGTCCTCCTTGATAGACAACTAAGACACCATATTTATTTGTTCATATCAGAAAACTAACATCGTTATACATAAATACTCGGAACATCTCCTTCTGCAAGTTATCTCTCCACTGGTTTAAGGGGTTTTCCCCGAGCTCTTCGGTTTCCCCTTTCTATAAAAACTTGTAGACACTAAAGGTAATAGTAAGTGTATGGAGCTGTTGGCTCGCGTGGCCTGAAGGGCTTGCCACCACCCTCCTACGCATTGTAACCTAAGGTGGTGCCTTGGGTATTAGCCTAGCTGATTATTATTATACCAAAACTTCGATTTCATTTAAATAATATTTTCGTTTCAATTTGTTTTAAATTTTATTGATTTTATCATTCTTAGTGCCCCCTTTTTTCCTCCAATTGATTTTCACTTTGATTAAATTAATTCCTACATGTTATTTGGCTTGAGTATTTTAATAAATTAATTTACGAATATTATAGGATATAAAATCAATAGATGGCAGCACATGCCAGCACTCAAAAAGGGAACTAAACTTCAGAATACAATGTAGAGAAATCAAGAGTCTCAAACTAGTCAGAAATTCGAGAAACAGAACTCAATCAAAAATTCGAACAAACCGCGATTGTATCGGAAAGACTTCAATCAAAAATTCAAAATTCGGGTTTCTCGTCACGGTTAGTCGCCGGCGCTTTCACCGACGCCGACAAAACTGGATATTTCGGAAAGAGTTCAAACGCCAGACACCCCCACTCCGACGCCCCCTGACGGCGAAACTAAAGCACTGGCAATTGTTCTCCAAACACCTCTAACGCCACCAAGATATCCAAGATTTCCATCTCATCAAATGTTTAGATTTAAATTTCGGAGTACGGCGATATTAACGAAATTTCTCTGCTTATTACCCGCGAGTCGATTGTCCTTAATGCCTCCTAATTTCCACTAATTGCACTCGGAGGCAAAAAAAGCACCCATTTCATTTTTATGACTAATATTCTGCTCATTAAGCATCACGTTGGTTTTATAGGGAACGACGGTCGAGATTAAAGTTGGCAATGTAGATATTTTCAACGCTTTTCTATTAAATTATGAATAATCTGCAGGAAAAAATTATTGATACTTTGTAGAGGCAAAAATAAAAAATTTAATACTTTGTAGAGAGAAAAATAGATTTGATACTCGGCAGCTAGGGACAAAAATATCGTTGATACTCAGCAGAGGCAAAAATAACTTTGATACTCAGCAGGGACCAAAATAGCTTTGATACTTGGCAGGGACCAAACAAGCTTTGATACCCACCACGGACAAAAGAGACTTGGATACTCAGCAGGGACAAAAATACACATATTTTGTATTGACATTAAAAAACTCTGATACTTTGCAGGCACGAAAAGCTTTGTTACACATCCGGGACAAAAAACGTTGATACTTTGTAGGGGTAACAAAACGTTGATGCTTTTTAAGGGTAACGAAACGTTGATGCTTTTTAAGGGTAACAAAACGTTGATGCTTTGTAGGGGTAACCAAACTTTGATGCTTTTTAGGGGTAACGAACGTTGATGCTTTTTAGGGGTAACGAACGTTGATGCTTTTTAGGGATAACGAAACGTTGATGCTTTTTAGGGGTAACGAAACGTTGATGCTTTTTAAGGGTAACAAAACGTTGATGCTTTGTAGGGGTAACCAAACTTTGATGCTTTTTAGGGGTAACCAAACTTTGATGCTTTTTAGGGGTAACGAACGTTGATGCTTTTTAGGGGTAACGAAACGTAGATGCTTTGTAGGGGTAACAAAACGTAGATGCTTTGTAGCGGTAACAAAACGTTGATGCTTTTTAGGGGTAACGAAACATTGATGCTTTGTAGGGGTAACCAAACTTTGATGCTTTGAAGGGGTAACCAAACTTTGATGCTTTGTAGGGGTAACCAAACTTTGATGCTTTTAGGGCTAACGAAACGTTGATGCTTTTTAGGGCTAACGAAACGTTGATGCTTTGTAGGGGTAACAAAACGTTGATGCTTTGTAGGGGTAACAAAACGTTGAAGCTTTGTAGGGATAAAAAGTACTTTTATACGTTGCCCGTATAAAATAACTTTACACTCTGCAGGTGCAAAATAAAACTTTGACATTCTTCAAGGTTAAAAAAACTTTAATTCTTGGTAGGGACAAAACAACTTTGATACTTTGACAGGGAAAAACGTTAAGTTAAAATTTTTACACAACCTTAAAATAATATCTTAGATTTCCGATAAACCACAATGGATAATTATCTGTAATTAAAACCAAAACATTTAAATTAAAAAAGGAACTCTTTCAAAATCGTGCACCTTCCGCCGAGATTACCGATAATTAAAGAATTTCCGACGTAATGACTATGTCATTAATTCCTCAAAATAAACCGAGAAACAATCAAATGTAAAAACAGGCGTGTAACGTTAATTGGGGTCCAAACAAAAATCTCGAAAAATTAATAAGTTAAATTTTCCTGATTTGTTCGGGGGAGGGGAGAGACGCTCCTTGAAACAAAAGAAAACTCAGGAAATACGGTAATTACAGTTCGCTAATTATCTTCATAATCTTTTAGATTTAAGCTAAAGCATCTCGAACGCGCGAGACCAAACACAAACAGCAAAACATCAGCCCAAAAAAGCAGAATATATAATTAATAATGGGTGCTCAGCGTTACAATAATTACCAAAATATTCACGAAATAATGATTAAAAATTAAAAATAAAACAACGCCGGGAAACGAGCGTACTGCGGGAATTCACGTTGTTCGTTTTGCGATTCCGTGACCAGACAACCCGGTTTGATTATCAAGTACGAAATTTAATAGATACACTCGCAACTTTGGAACTGCGGATTAAACCCCGCCTTTAATAGCGTCGAATAGCTGATTGGAAGTTGCAATTAACCGGTACAGCGCTCGCCCAGGGCAATCTTTAACAAAGGAATTTTGAACCTCAAAGTCAAATTATAAAACAGCATATTTCAAAACGAATCGAAGGTTAGCCGTGTGACAGTTGGTTTAGAAAATACCGGGTGAATACGAGGATTTGGTCTCGACGGAAAAATACAGGGTTAATACGGAACAGGGTTGCTACAGGTTTGTCAGATTCAAATTCCCAGGTTTACCTCACTTATTTCAAGCCAAATGTGGCCATTTTTCATTTATATTTTCTTGAATAAACCTTCGCTACCAAAATTAAATTCCCTGACGTTTTTACTAGCTCTTAAAATTGCTTGTTTTTTTTACTAGTTTATAAAATTTTCTGACGTTTCCTTGAAATTTTGGACCATATTTAAATTCCCTCACACGTTCCTGATGTGTTTAATAGTTCTTGAAATACACTGACTTTTCCCCGAAATTTTGAACCATATTTAAATTCCCTCACATTTCCCTGATGTGCTTACTAGTTCTCAAAAATCAATTAACTTTTCTCTGAATTTTGAACCCATTTTAGAATTCCCTGACTTTTCCAGGTTCTCGCCGCAGGGCCTTTTGTTTTGCTATCACATACGATAGTAGGTTTGGTATGTTTTATTGGCCCATGGTTCCGCCTACCACGAAATGGGAGGAATTTAAACATTGCCAGGATACTACAAATATATAGTATGTCAGTTTGATTCAAAGGGCACACTTATGTTCAAAACAGTTGGGTGAAAATCGGGCAGCTACTCTTCTTGCAAACCTCGTTCAGTGTTCCTAAAACACCGTAATTTTTCGAATATTGGTAAATAATGGTAAATAGTGGTAAATAACGGTCAATTTTATTAATTATAGTGTATAATCATTTATGAAATCAATAAATTCTTTCAACAAACGAAATCTATCAACTTTAAGTTCTATAACTTCAATAATAATAATAATCAGCTAGGCTAATACCCAATTAAGGCAGCACCTTAGGCCCAAGTCATCAAACAGCTTTTTAAGCCTATAATGGGGTGGGGTGGGGTGGTGGGGTGGGGTGGGGTGTGGTGGGGTGTGGTGGGGTGGGGTGGCGGAGTGGTTAGTGCTTACGCCTCGCAGCGAGAGGAGCCGGGTTCGATCCCAACTTGTGGCACTGGGTGAAATCTCGGAACTACTCCTTCCGCGTTGAGTTTGCAAGTTCTCTCCCCACTGGTTTAAGGGGTTTTTCCCCGAGTTCTTCGGTTTCCCCTTCCATAAAAACTTGTAGAGGTTAACGGTAATAGTTAGTGTAGGGAGCTGTTGGCTCGCGTGGCATGTAGGGCTTGCCACCACCCTCCTACGCTTTGTAACCCGTGTGGAAGAGAACTTAACGCGGAAGGAGTTGTTCCGAATCTTCAGCCAGTGCCACAAGCTGGGATCGAACCTGAATTAATTGAAATGATGGATTTTCTGCAGACGATTTGCTATTTGTAAAACACCAAAATCTGCTTAGCAGACAAAAATCTTAGCCAGCTATTGCGGTTATACGTGAGGTTTATATAAAGTTTGTTTATGCGCATTTTGACTCTGATTTTTAATTAGTTAAATATTATTCTTTTATCAATTTTATGGTTTGTTGGATAAAAAGTTAGGGTAAAGACTAGGTTAGGTAAATTTATTAATGGGTTATTCCTTTAACTAAAGTTTTATAGTTTGAAAATAATTTAAAATTGCAATTTTAAGATATAAGTTATTAAAGCTTAATTTTGATTAATGTAAACTTTGAAGATTTATAGTTTTTTAACTTGCAGCTTAGGAGCTCTACGTGGCTCTATGTAAATTGAAAAGGCTAATTGTATACATTAGATTAATATCAAATTTCGGGAACCTTCCACCTGAAGTAGATTCTGCTGAACACCCTGTATACATTTTTCAATATGACATTTACAAAAATATCGTAGGACAAATTAGGTAAGAACACGTTTGGTCTCGAGTCAGCAGCGCGTCATCTTCGATTTGAGAACAAAAATCGTTATTGGCTTTTCAAGGAGATAAATTCCTTTACAGCGAGAAAAGTTTAAATTCCTTTTAACGTGTACGTTTTTTTAAAAAGAAAATAGAAAGGTTTATTACATTGTTCGTGAACTTAACAAAAGGGCGAAAGGAAAATTAATTCTCCAACCAACTGTTACAACAATGGGCGTTAGTCGAAAATCTCAATCAATCATAAATATTTTCAAGGAGTACATTCTCCAGATTGAAAATTTTTGAGTTCTATTAAGGTTCATGATAAATACAAATTGCTTCTACGTATTGCGATTTTAGGTTTTTTTTTTCCTTTCTGAAATGTTTAATTT
Source organism: Leiobunum rupestre (assembly GCF_980474605.1). Lineage (NCBI taxonomy): Eukaryota > Metazoa > Arthropoda > Arachnida > Opiliones > Sclerosomatidae > Leiobunum > Leiobunum rupestre. The sequence goes on along the minus strand of NC_143384.1, from coordinate 74,067,982 downwards.
ATTTATCTGATCTGGGTTGAACCAATATCAACCAATTACAAATGGTAAAACGCAGGTTTTTTTATTTACAACCGATAATAAAATATGATGGTAGAATATTTATTTATTATTAGGTAAAATCACTTTGCTTAGCGTTTCGACCATTCGACTTCACGGTCGGGTATCTCATTGGTTCCCTGTAGCTAACGTCTTCCAATGAGATTGAAGCACACGCTAGTGACGGTTTTCCATCTCCCAAATCATGCTCGAGGATAACTGGACCTTAGCGACCGTTGATTATCTCAACATAGTTATTATCCCTAAGTATCAATTAACGCGATCTTGGTGTCATCCAGTAATTCGCATGACAACACCATTACAATGCTTAGGGATATTTACCCTATTTTTCGATGTAATATTTTTAGGAAATCACTTTACAATTAGCACTATTTTACAATTAGCGCTATTTTACAATTAGCACTATTTTACAATTAGCACTATTTTACAATTAGCACTATTTTACAATTGGTACTATTTTACAATTAGCTCTATTTTACAATTAGCTCTATTTTACAATTAGCTCTATTTTACAATTAGCACTAATTGTATTTCAGAAACAAAAAATTAGTATATACTTTCAGGGTTTCCAGCAAATAGTGCTCAAAAATAAAAAGTACAAATTAAATATATATTTTGTTGCAGTGTAAATCTTTTCAAAATTTTATCAGTTAGGTTTAGACCGAAATTGCTAAAAATATAGGAAATATTCGACAGTATTCCAAAAATACCACTTTTTTGGAACATTGCGCATAGCACTGGTAAATAATGGTAATTATGGTAAATAATAATAAATAATTGTAAATATTGGTGTATATTGTATAATAATATGTGAAATCAAGAAATCTTTCAAAAATAAATATATCAACTGTAGAAAATCTTAATTTTCATTTTGATTACTCTAAAAGTCTGTTCTAAATATTAAAGGTTTTATCTCCATAAATGTAGGTTTAAGTTTTAAATACTCTAAGTATATAATTCATAGAAATATTATTTACCATTATCTACCATTATTTATCAATTAAAATTATCATTTTATACCATAACATTATTTACAACATTATTTACCACATTATTTATCACATTATTTACCACATTATTTAACACATAATTTACCACATAATTAACCACATAATTAACCACATTATTTACCACATTATTTACCACATTATTTCCCACTTATATGATTTTATAAAACTGTTTCAGAAATATAGGAAAAAATATAAAATAACAAAAGATATAAAGATAACCATTAAAATACAAGAGTCAACAACATTCTTACTCAAGTTGGGTTTATACTATATTTAAATTAAATTGAAAAAAAAATTAAAAGGATAAAATCGTACCACTATCTTCCTTGATAAAAACCCGTCCCATAACAGCCGCCTTCGTATAACAAATACTCTTACAAAATACAGCCAATCTAAAATATCATTTCATCACGATAAAAACATTGCGAAAAAATTAATATCAGGGTAACCACTATCATAATGATAGTATTTGAAAAAATACATGGAACCGAGATACCATTACAAAAAAAACATACCGAGACACCCGTAATCATAATTAATTCTCTCCCTTAAAAATCTGTTAACAATAGTACCAAAGACAATCATTTTATTAATATTAAATTAATAGATATTGTCTTCCGCATACCACACCAAAAACCATTAAAATGGCAACGTATATTTTGGTAAAAGTATTAGAAATGTTTGGACGCGAGTAACGCAACCCCTTCTTCGCGTTGGCCGAGAAAAATTAAAGGTTTTGCACCCTGACCAGAAGACCATGACACCATTATTTCGTAGAACGCGCGAGCTACGCAAAAAAAAATTTTCGATTTAAATATCCCTAAACGAGAAATCTAAGGTCAATTATATCCCGTAACAAAACGTGTGAAGCTTAAACGCGTACTTCATTGTCAGCGCGAAACTGAGTTGAGAGAGGGAATAATTATCCAATAAGGTAACTGACAAAACTAGTCTATTTTTTCCATGAGATAACTTTCGGTAATAGACTTAGCGAATGACAGGCAACACGTGAAGCCGGCTCACGAGAGGGAAATTAACCGTTTATCTCTGATTTGGAACTAGAGATACCAGATTTTGGTCTCTATAGGAGAGAGGAGTGATTAATCTAGACCCGTTGTAATATACGCTCAATGCCGGCAAATTATTATCATACAGCCGGTTTTAAAGCAAAAATGAGCTAAGTACATTATTTTTGCCGGTTTGTGGTTCTGATTTCCTAGAGTCGGTGGTAAATACGTCAGTAGAGGTTTTTGGTTAGACAATATAACCTTAGAAGCTTCAGTAAATTCCATCAGAAATTATAAATTTTTGCCAAATCATTGGAGTAATTAGTTTGTAATATTCGAGGGGTAAGACAGTCTCAGATAATCTGTACACCAAGTTCGAGCATTTAGCACTGTTAAAGGTACATATTTTCAAGAGTTCGCGAGTTCCATTTAGCACTGTCAAAGGTACGGCAGTGTACACCGAGTTCGCAGAGTGTCTTACCCCTCGGTAATATTTTCGACAGATGTCGCTTTTAACTATATTGTGGCACTTTCTTGAGTTTAATGCTAATGCGACATCGTTGAAAAATGTGATCACTAGAGGTTAATCACCAGAGTCAAATGGCACTGAATATGCGACTGAAATAATTAGTTTGGAATATTTTCACTTTTAGATTTTATAATGGTACTTTCTAGTTCTTAGTGCTAACGCTAATTGATAGTTATCGTTCTGTATTGCACCGCTGTGGCGATTTAATCGCAGCATTCGTGTGGTAACGTATTCAGAACTACTAGTAATATTTAATGGTGTTTGTAGAAACATGTGTGAATATCGAATAGCTCCTCCTTTTCCGTGTCACGTGATAGCCAATCATATTGTGGCGATTTTTAGTCCTATTTCCGGAGCTAGTCTCCGGGAAACTAGTAAAATTGAAACTCTTCTATATGTACTATGTAGTTGTCTTACTTCAAATAACCCTTGGGTTGGTGGTTCTTATAATCCAGGCTATAAGAAATAAACTATATGGAGGTTTGAACATTTGAAAGGGTCGCACCGGCCTGAATTTAGGAAGTGGTAGCAGAGGTGTACCGACCCGGGTTCAGGGAGTTAATATTTAACCGGGTGCCAAGCTGGCTATCTTGTAGGGGGCACCAAAACACCCCTAACCTTTATTCAATTGGTGCTTCAACCAGTGAAAATTCTGATTATTCGTTCAATAGAATTTAAATTTTTCAGTTGTTTAGATTTCTATCTAAATCAATTTCTAGTTTTTCCAAAATTTATCACAATATCTCATATCTATGATATATACAGAACAAAATCGAACTTACGAACGACGGACTAATGTTGTGGTTGGTAAATTAATCAGTAGGTTATATAAAATTGTCAGTAAAACCGTACCAACGACGATATTAAACTAACGGTGAAAGGTAGCATAGTCTAGACTAAAATCATGGTCTTTGATAAAAGACAAAGCTATTTTCAATTTCTTGGTATATAGGTTGGCGCCATTTTGAAACTTTTCAACCAGGCGCCTTATACTCTCGGTACGCAACTGTCGGTGAGGTCCTTTAAATACCACTTGAAAATTACCAGATTTCATAACTTTAAGATTAGTTACCTTAACTTCAACCACGATTCGGTGAAAAACGTGGTTTATGGACATGAGATATTATCGCTTGTGAAACGATTATTACCACCGCCCTAAGACTCAATCAGGCGGGCAGGTTGGGGGGGAAATTTGCCATTCTTATACGTATAGCGTAGGTAGATTTTTTAAATAACTCGGCGATTTTGGTCTCGTGAATATCTGTACAAAAATGGCAAAATAAGGGGGTAGAGGAAAAACACAACGCGAGCCGAGCCAACACGTGGCCACGTTGAAGCCCGAGACCTTGGAGAGTTCCTGTCTGTCTGCTCGGTCCTCAACGTGTTATTAATCACCAGGGATTCAGGAAGGGGCCAGACGGACCAATCAAGCAAATGTCACATTTTCACCATCCGCGAGTACATTTTACACACGTTGAATTGACTTTTTTTTAAATTCCCCGGTTATAAAAGAAAGAACATTATCTTTCATTTTACGATTCTACGATGCTAATTACCGTCGAAAAGATAATTTAAAGGAGAGCGTATGAATGCGTAATGCGATTACGCAATTATATCTATAGTAAAACTGGGACCCAAAACGCCCGAGGATATCGATAAATATACATAAATTTGTTGCGGCTAAGTTGTCCTGGACATATTAGTAATTCTAGAAGTTCGGATGTATGATTTGGCCCTCTTTGTTGAATAAAAAAATGCACTACTTATTTTTAATTTCTGTATCGTAATTTATTTTAGCCGGCCTGGCTGTAATTAAGTTTTTAGGTGCATCTGGGAATACGAGCCATTTTCTTCGGATTCAGTTCGTTCCGAATAAATGAATAATAATTAAAGGTCACATATTGGATCGGATTGATAATCATTTTTAAGGTCACGCGTGTTTTTAGATCGGCTAATTATACAGACACTACCATAAATATTATATCCAAAGTATTTAAAATGGACCGACTTCAACTTAATGGCTATTGTAGTACTCGAATGGTTACCCTACATTTTGGACCAAACGTTTTTATAACTTTTCAAAAACAACGTTTTAAAGAAAAGGTAGTTTTTTTTTAAGTTCACAGCGTTACGGGTCAAGGCTTTAATGTTTTCAACAAGGATATTTATTTTTTTTATCAATAAAATATAGAATGTTTCATAGTATCATTCCCTACTACGTGTTGCCCTTTAACATTGGTAAATCTAATTTTATTACGCGTCGTATATAACGTAGCCAGAAATTCGTAAAGGGGTGGTCAGATTATGTAAAATCAGAGGTTGTGAAAATTTCCTACACACTGAAGAGAATTGTTAAAACAACTATGCAAGTCGAGGGGTCGGACACTTGCCATTATTTTGTACGGGATTTCGGGATTTCGTTGCAATTTTGGCGATTTTATCATTACTTTTTGAAGTTATTTTGGGATTTCAATGTTAATTTACCATAGAGAGAGAGTTAAAAGATTTTACGATTTTAGGCAAAGTGTACGGGATTTTGGTAAATGTCCGACCCATGATGCAAGTACCAGCACTTCCTAGCTTTATAGTTGCCAATTAAATAAAATTCCATCTTTAAAGTAAAAAAGAGGATAGCACTGCTACTATTATACACTACATAGCTTATATGGCTTTAACCAACCACGTTCAACCAAATTCATAGTTTCTAAACTACTTTGCCATTACTTTCGGAACAATCATATTTTGCCTAACTAAAATTACGTATGAACCAAAAAGTCCTACGGAACAACCCCAAAAAGGAATGTTTCTTTCTACCTGATTAGCCTAATGTCATCAATGGCCCATTGATCGTGACCGGCTCCATCGTGAGCGCCTTGAACCCATCGAAACTGAACTCCCAAATGAGATTTGGCTTCCAAGGGCAGATCCGCGATCACTTGCCTACCCTGGAAAATAACACGTTTCTTTAAAAAGCTGCACTAAGGAATTTAGCTTGTAAGAACTACTGAAGGTTTGAAAAAGCCTTGGTCTCTCAGGTCGACTATAGCAACAATACTTCAAGAGTTAAATAATACTTTAAACAAGGAAATTAATAAAAATATTATATAACGTATTTCAAAACGCGAAGCTCCAAAACCCAATGCTATCGTGAACATTCAGATTTCTCAGGGCTGCTATAGCCATAGACAGGAATTCATGCCTCTACTTGGAACGCTTATCGCGGCAGATTTTCGCCTCGATGTGGCTGACGGTTTTTTGACGTCACTATGTTAACTTAACAAACAACAACGTGAGAGGGGATTTTTTCTCTCGTAGGCGGGGCCAAAGCCGTCAGAATGATCTTACTATACGCGATACGGCAGGATAAGCGTTCCAAGTAGAGGTATGGATTCCTGCCATAGAAGATAATTATGGTAATATTAGCATTCTGCTTCGAACGCGATACGATTCGATTTCTCGACATCTGTGAGGTGTATTGTAATACAAGTTCTATATTATAAGGTTTTCGTAACATAAAATCACCAAAACCATAAGCAACATAATATCAATAAGTATGCCAATAATAAAACAATTATCACCGAACTGGCTTTCCCAGTTGTTGAGCTATCTTGGTTTAGTTCTCAGCAGAGCCCCTACAATACATGTAAACTACTCAGATTGGTTGCGAGTCCAAGTGAGAGCTTCATACTTATTGTTATTATGTTATTTATGTCAAAACCGATAAATTCGGATAGTCATGTAGCAGATTATCTGCACATGCAGGGTTGCCACAAAATTTTGATATTCAAATTCCCTGACTATTCCCTGTTTCTCCTGACCATTTTAAGAGATTTTCCCTGACTTTTTAAGGCCAAATTTTTATTTTATATTTGACTTTTATTAGAAGTTAATAAATTTTAATGAACATATATTTCAGGAAAAAGGTTGATGCAATGTTGAAAAAAATTAGCCTAACTTTCAAGGAAATAAATGAAAATCATAGAATTTGTCATAGATCTGGTCTAAAAAAATAACCTTAAAAAAGTGCCAAATAAAATTTAATTCCCTGACTTTTCCCTGACTTTTTAAAATTCTAAAACTTCCCTGACATTTCCCTGACTTTTTAGGTCCATTCTTAAATTCCCTGACTTTTCCCTGATTTCCCTGTTTTCCCTGACGTGTGGCAACCTTGACATGATATCATTAGTAACTAACGAACATACCACGATAAAATTAATTCGCTTCGTTACAATTATCGGTAAGTGCCGGCGAAATTATCAAGAACATATGTATTTAGGGCAACCATGGCAAAATAAACCGTTACAAGAGTGTTCGTTGAGATGGTACACTTACATCGGCGAAAGTGGAGGCATCGTAGCTGGAGATGAGATTCCACGTGCTGCCAGCATCCACGCTGAACAGCAGGAAGACGGCCTTGTCGGCCAAGGAAACGGAGGAACTGTGTTTGAGCAAATGACAACCAGAGTTGGAATCGCCGCTTCCGATTTTCAACACAAACGACAATTTACTAAAACAATAGAACTTAGATATTTATTGGTGCTATTAAGAATTTAACTATAGACTAGACCCCGATGCCGCCGATGTAGGCGCTGGCATGCCGTCGACGCCGATCGTTTTTTCGCGCCGCTGCCGCTGAACGATTTTAAACGGCACGCCCCGATGGTTTATAATATTTTTTAACAGGGCTACCAGATTTTCCGTTGCAGCTGTAACTAAAATGTAGTTCTTTATCACATTTCAATTATTACTTTGGTTTTGCAAATAAAAGTTAATTATCTAGGTGCTTACGCGAACGACTTAAACTCATAGAAAAGGGATTGCTATAACGTCCTACAATGAAAACGAAATTTCATATAAACGCCGCCGCCGCCAAAAAAATTACCGGATCGCCGCCGCCGGTCACAATTTTGCGGCGTCGCGTCGGGGTCTACCATAGACCCTCCAAAATGAAAAAGCACGGCTAATTTATATAAGGGTTAAAAAAAAGTTTTTTGCGGTCAATAGGTGCTTAAATAAACCCCTCTCTGACTGTCTTGCCCCCGGGTTGTAAAATTCTGCCAGATCTATGCAAAGAAAATTCTCAGCTTTGGCAGTATAAAGAGAAACCATAGACTGTTAGAAAAACTAGTTACATGTCCAGTCGCAGCAGCACAAATTATATAATTGGCTATGATTGATCTTTTATTTAAAGGGTTATTGTTTTAAATTGATTTTAAATCCAACTAAAACGAAAGTCTTGTTTGAAACGTATTTTAAACTCTTCAGTTTATTTAACTTTGCATGCAATAGAAAAACTAGCTTAATATAAAAAACATGATTAAAACTAAATAAAGCCAAAACATTCTAGAAACGTTGGCCTAAAATAAAACGTGTTGAAACTCCACATAACCAAAATATTATTGAAGAATTGGCCTAAAATAAAAACATGTTTAAAACTGCATAAAACAAAACATTTTTTTAAAAGTTGGCTTAAAATGAAACATGTCCAACACTGCATAAAACCAAAAATAAATAATATTACATGCAAAAAGTCTGTGACTAAAGCTTGCGACCCGCTTGGATCGTGGTTGACGTGATATTGGCCAAGTAATGGCGCAATAGCTTCGTTTCGTAAAATTATCAGCCAATAAATTTCGATATTATTACATAACCATTCTTCCAAAGAAGTAGTGCACATTGAAAGTTCGGGTGCGAAAAATAGACCGCGTGTTTCAAACTCGCGGCTTCGCGTGCTTATGAATATTCAGTCTTCATTTGTTAGCGTTTCCAAGTTAGACTTAGGCACATTTTAAAGAAATCTAAAATTTATCGCCGTTATGCCGAGGAAAACCACCAATTATACACAAAGTGGTTCAAAATACTTTCTCCATAACTCAAAAAGCAAAATACTTTCTCCATAACTTAAATAGCAAAATACTTCCTCCATAACTCAAAATGCAAAATACAAAATGCATTTTGAAAATTGATTTTTCTAAATGAAAAATGTAAAAAGGTTTTTGCAGCTCAAAACAAAAATACAAAATGCATTTTTAAAATGGTTTTTCAAACTGCGAAATGTTTTTACATATGCACTCAGTTTACTTATATTTTAATTATTAATAATTAATTAATATTATTAATTATTAATTAATAATTAATAATAATTACGTAGAGATTTCAAAACTATTCTCGCAGCCAGTGTGAGAAATAAAGCGGTGGCACTGTACGAATGCTTGTCTGCTTCCGAGTAAGTGAGTAACTGAGTACCGCCATCTATGATTAATAGCAGAAAAACTTTATCTACAAGAGCTGCAATGATGGTACCAGAGTAAAAACATTTTGAAAAAGCATTTGAAAATGTTTTTTCACATATCAAACCCACAAAATGCAAAATAGTTTCCCAGAAACTCCCCATTCAAAATGTAAAATGCCAAATACTTTTTCTAACTCAAAATGCATTTGAAGCAACCCTGTCAATACAGCGAAAGACGCAATCAACACAGCGCAATTTCTATCTTCAAGAGACTGTCCACAAACCAATTCAAGTTTATACTAGCCTTTGTTTTGGTAAATATCATGTAACATCCATTACATCCAGAGCCGCAGTTCCAGACTTTTTGTATGTAATATTTATTTTTTATAAAACTGTTTAAAACGATTGAATCAAATTCTAGATTTTTAAAATTGTTCTTTAAACCTTTTGTTTGAGCCTAGCCAAGCCTATTTCTAGATTATAAATTAATTACCTGGCTCCGGAAGTATCCAAAGCTTGTGTGACGGCCTGTCTGGTGTCGCAATCCCAAAAGTACAGGTGTGAGCCACCGAACCCTGTAGAGGACGCGACTAGAGGTCCACACGTTGAGGACGAAGATTTAACGACGCCTCCACCAGTCACGATGTCCCATATTTTACTGTTTAGCGCAATAGATCCGTCGAAGATATCCTCGAAGGCAATGGGCAAAATAAGTTGCGTTTGACCGCAATCTTCACCATGATATCCAAAGTCGCAAACACAATGACCTTCAACGCAATCACCATGACCTCTGCAGAGAAACGGGCAGGACTCTCCGATATATAAATCTGCCAAGGCCCACGAAAGAGCGCTGGATGATGATCGTTGTTGACGCCAACGAAACTGGGTCATACTGATAAATTCAGCAAAAGATTACTTCAAGTCCAAGTCTAAACGAGTCGAAATCATTGCCAACCTTGAGAAAGTTTCTTCCGGTAACATCCAGCTAACCCTTCGCCATTGACCGTGAGTGGACTTTGAAAAGATCGAGCTATCGCGATAGGCGATGGACTGACAACCAGATACAGGTTCGGTACGAGTAGATGGAAGACAAGAAGGAAATGAAATCAACCAAGATATATTGTCCTGATTTTCTTCTTCAGGTGGATCTGTCCTGTACTCCAAAACCACTTTATCACCATTATCGCACGTCTGATCGCTAGAATTGCGTCCACAACCAACAGATATCTTTTGTTTGTAAATTAAGAAAGGGACAATTAGGAATATACCAAACCTTAGGTATGGTCAACAATTACTTTAAACTGAATCATAAAACCACTGGATACTATAAGTTGCCTCGATGTTACGCTTGATTGAATTGCGGATTCAAACGCCATAGAACTTTCGAGACGATTACAAAAGTTGGACTTGACTTTACCAGAAGTCCAAAACCAAAAATTACTCGCTTCGAAGGAGTCACCGAATCTTTCAAACAGGGCGGATGGGTTGATTCTGGACCCTCCCACTATGACGTCGTCTAAAGACCAATTAATACCAGAAACAGCTTCGGTATTCCCAAGGTGACCTTCATTTAAAGGAGCTACCATCAAGGACCATCGAAATCGTGTTCTATTGCTATTGGAAACCGACTCTAATAAAGTCAACACCCTCTTAGTACCGGATTCCCTGGTTGGAAAGGATCGGAGAACAGACCATTTAAGACCTAAAATATATTTATACATTACCAAAAAGGTCTTAGTACAATTTATAATATATCAAAATGTACCTCCATCATTTGAGACAGCTAAACGAACCTCACACTTTGGGATGTGATTATTACTTTGAATCAAAAAGTTAATGGTGAACGAAACGAATCTGAAGTGCAAAATGTTACTTAGACACTTTCATAAATATCTAAGTAAAATAATCTTACGCCGCTCCTCTCAAGTCTAAATCAACAGATTCCAAGAAGGAAGTTACACCTTGAAATAGCGCTACCTTATTACCAGTCTTACGGTCGACGGAAGTGACCGCAACACCGTAGGCTCTTAACCAATGATGATCCTCCAAAAACCCAGATTCGAAATTGTCAGTTAATCTCGTCTTCGTTTCAACAAAAAGGCGCTATTAGCATAATAACCTACCAGCACCTCAAGGTCTAAAACTTACAATATTAGAAGCAGCCTCACACTTCTCACAAGTCCAAACGCCGTTAAGGTTGCTGTAACCGCAAGTGCAGTGAGGTCCAACGTAAACGCTACCGATAAACCAATCTGGAGCATTTTGAACCGCATCTTGCGTCCAACGAAACCTAATGGTTCTGCGAACAACCGTATATTTCAATTAAAGTTAAGCGAAATTGTAAGAAACGTTTCTAATCTAAAGAAGCTTACTTATTGGACAATGCTTTGCCTACGTCGTATTTGACGCTAATCCAGCGACCTTCACCGTAAAACACAGAAGATGACTCAACCATTGCCCAACTACGACCAAAATTTTTAGAATAATCGAGTCTAACAGATCCCCATAAGTTTTTCGCTTCATCACAGCCAACTCTTATCTAAAGCCATTCACGTATAAGTAATAAATAATGAGAAATATAAATTACGCTCAACAGACCTCAAAATGCAGGACATCTCCAACCACTACGTACATATCTTTTGTTTCAACAACGGCAGACTCTTTAACCGATGACACCGCGACTAACGCTTTTACCGAATCCCCGCAAACTCCGTTTTCAATTTTACCATTTTGCAGCCTCAACCAAAATGATTCTAGCGCGACAGACGCGGAGTATCCCTTGAGAACGGAGACAGAATCTCCGATGAAGAAGTCGTCCACTGCCCAATCAGACAATGCCCTGCCAGGATGACTAGGTTGCCAGAAACGGAATCGAATGCCGTTTAATTTCAGACCCTCGTCAATGGACAAACTGACTTGCCTTAGAAGGGAACAAAGTGCTACTAATTTACAATAAACTACCACAATACTTTTAGAATTACCTACCTAGATGTTTTGTAATAGATCTGGTCAAACTCTGCTATGGTAGTCCAGGTTGCGCCAGAATTCGAGGACCATTGTAAGAGCACATTCTCGTCTCTGAGGCCGGTCGGGTTGGAGATACAACCGTACTTTAAGGAAAACTGGATGACGGAAGCCTTGGTTAAATCTAAGTCTACGGTTTCCAATAATCGGACGCAGCCCTGAAATTTTAATAAATTATTTCGAACTCGTATTTACATTTTGAATAATAAATGCACATACCCCATAGAAATGCAAGGCGCTTCCTGAAGGCATGGGACCGCACAGGTCCGATACTACACCACCACTGCTCAATTTCCACAAATCGGACATAACTTTAGTAAATTCGTCTATAATTTCGGATGGTAGGGTCAGAGTACTTTCGCAATTGGAGCCCATCCAGTTATTATCGCAACTACGATCAGTGAAAATACATCAAAACCAACCCTTCCAGTGATAATACTAACACATTATAACCAACAGGCACTTCCTATTAAGACATTCCCCTCGACCAGAACACATGTTGAGACAAAACGCTGTTGAAGCCAGGGAAAATTTACCCACAGACCAAGGCTCACTCCAGCCTTGTTTATTGTACGTTTGAATCAAACGAAATCGAACGGAACCGAAACTAGGTACAAAAACGCCATTATTAACGGAAAATCAATGACAACTATTTTTAAGGCTTACTTAGTAACTTCGGGAGGCATAGCCACGTAAACACGTTGTTTGTGATACTTAATCGAAGACAGATAAGTACTTCCTTCACTGTACCTGTTGCACCAAGGATGGGAAGGAGAGCAAAGTTCAAATACCTTCTGCCAGGACCTTCCACGGTCCGTACTGAACTCCAAGCTCACGTCTGACAAGTGAGTGCAAACGGATTAAAGATATTTTCAAAGAAACAATGATCTAAACTCACTATAGCAAGAATCGCTTTGCCTACAACCCATGGCCAACTCAAACTGAAGATAGGAAGACGGCGTCACAGTTAGATCCCCCGTGATGGCGTACTTATTCTCATCTCCACCTGAAAATCAACAGAGTCTCGGAGTCAATTCAACCGGACACCTTTTGAACTCACCAATAAAGAGCAATACACCGGCACCACCAGGCTCTCCACAAAAGTTGTCTTTATTGGAAGCACCACTGACTTGAATGAACGTATTGTCGGGCTGGTCCAAGCCACCGCCAAAAGGGTCATCTCGAAGCGCGTTATCTTGGAGGTCATTGTACGAGAAGCCACCGATATAAATCTAAGATATTCGATTCTATCAACTCCCGAACAATTAGACAAAATATTTCCACCGCGAGTCACCTGGTCCAAGGCCCAATCCATGGTAAAACTGATATTCCCAGGAAGTGGAGGCTGCCACCACCTCAAAATTGTACCGTTGTATTTGGATTCTTGAGGTAACTCGACTGCTATCAAATCGGAACCAGACCATTTTCGGGCCTTGCTGAAGTTAATTGATTCTGCCGATAGGAAAAACCACGTCAATCCACCATCGACGCTATAAGACAACAAAACTTGGGACAGCCGCGAGTGACTCTCAAATCTATTATTGGTGATTCCGCAGCCAAGTCTTAAGTGAAACTGTACAACACTTCCAGAATAGAAACGAAATAAATGGCAACGTTTTTCGTAAATTGAAAACTGAAGTAATATAAATACCTCACCTACTGCGTGTCAAATCGAGAGGCTGCGTAACCAAAACCCTTTCACCTTGAAACCTAAAAACGAGACTACTTCCGGAAGCGAGTACACCGCAGCTCTGGGATATTTCGGCTCCATTCCAACGACTCCAAAAGTTAGAATTTATTTCGGAACCTACAAATCGTAGACGTTACTTCATATTTAAATCTTACGACGAAGCAGTCATTACTTTCAAATTCTTCTTTGAGTCCTGCTAAAGGTTTTGTGATAATTGTCAACGGCGTACAAGTATGACACTTTCCGGGACCAACATAGATATTCCTCAAAGCCCAAGTCGGAGCGGCATCTTTCAAATTGACGAAACCTTGGGTCCATCGAAATCGAATCGAGCTATTTATGACAGTGATATCTTAAAAAATTTCAAAGTGTATAATTGCATTCGAAAAGTAAGCACAAACTCACCCACACAGTCTTATGTGATTTAATGGTACAGTAACTCTTCTCCATTGACCAACTACACCAGAACCGCTAAAATATCTCGTTGGTTCGGCGGAACAGGAAGTTACTTCATCTTTGGCGTCTTCGGCGATACAATTACCAAGGACAGGAGCCCAAGCCAACCCACCATTTACGGAATAATCCAAACTGATCGGATGTTGAACGTCCATGTTTGTGTCGCAGCCTACTATGATCTAACCGCCAGTTAAAAGTCGATTAGAGCGATTACCATCAACGAAATTAACCAAGTTACGCAACTCACGTCGAATTTAATGTTGCTATTTTCCGGAAGATTCAGTTCAACGGAAGTTAAGGACCGAAACCCTTCCGTGGCATCAAACACTAACCCTTTGTCCTTACTATGAAATTTTATCCATATCAACGAGAGCTAACATTTTAATATAGAAAAACGCTAACTTGGCACAAGACATTTGTCCGCTAGATTTTGAACCAGGCCAACTTAGCCACAATTTAGAATTTGGTTCAACTTGGAGAGAATCTTCCAGGGAGGATGGAATATCGCCTGAGCCCCAAATGATCAAATCGTCTATGGACCAATCAACTAGCCCTTTACCTTAACGAGTCATAATGAATTAGTACATATTTAATTGCGTGGATTAAGTAAGATATCTAACCATAGTACGGTTTTTGCAAGAACCTTATCCTAGCCGAATTGGTATGTAGGTCCTTGATATTCTTCAAGCTATAGTAATGATACTCTATGGTTTCCAACGACAGCTGTAGCTCCTGTTCGTCGTATATTATCGTAATTAGCCTAAGGAATTGTACTAATTATATACTTTTTCCAGAACCTTAATGGTATGCCAAGATATTCCTCCGTTATTCGAGAACTGCAAGTATACTATCGGATGGTCCTTGCTAACTGGAACCGTACAGCCGTATTTAGAATAAAACTGAACGTAGGCTGCCGAGGACAAGTCCAAATCAATCGTGATGGCCATCCTGGGTTCATCCTTCAACGAACAATACCATAACGTACGTCTTTAAAACACTGACTCGAAACCAACATTAAAACCCTACTTTGTAGAAAACTAAAGCTGAGCCTGCCACCAGAACACCGCAAGAGAGACTGACATCTGCACCAGAAATAGCAGACCACAGATTGGAATTTTTCCTATTTGCAACGTCAAAATGGTCCCTGAAAACCTTTGGTTTCGGCTTTACCGGTACGCAGTGTTTGCCACCGTAACCAGAATCACATCTGTAGGCCAAAGAAATATTTCAAATCTGTCATTTTATAAAAAATATTTTAAGTGATTCAATAAAAAACTCACGTGCAATTAGTATTAAGGCAAGTCCCGTGTCCCGAACACATCCAGGGACAACCATCACCCAAGTAAACATTATCAAGAGACCAACTTAGTGAAGCGGTACTTGAGGAAATCCATCGAAATCGGACCGTCGATAGTGACCTACGTAACGGGCCCAAGTCGCTTCTAAGGTAATTTTCAATGTATACGCGAAACTTGGAATCGTTCAAACTCACGTTATGTCTTCGGTCAAATAAAGATTGACTCTGGTCCAAGTAGAGTACATGGTGGGAATCATTCTAGACCCTGGAAGCAAATCGTAAAGGACGGGGCACTCTGGAGGCCAGCATTCGGGGACAACGTCCTTCCAACTTTTCCCCCTGTCCGCGGAATACTGAACGATTACAGCGACCTCTTTACTGGAGTACTTTTTGAAGTTCTGAGAATCTTGGCAGTTCAAGTTAATTTCGAATTGCAAAAAGGCAGCTACTGATAGGTTGAAGTCCCACGTTTCGGCCAGGGGAGTTATTTCTAATCAATTACAATGATAACTTAATATACAAAATGGAAACCATACTAAGAAAATCTCACTTTCCAGGACGGATTCGGATTCATCTTTGAAGACGATGGACTCGCCATTCTCGCGACAGCTGGAGCGAATTTGGCCGCTCTGAACCCGATACCAAACCAAACCCGTTTCGCCGTTCAATCCAGAAGCGAAGTCGTCTTGAAATGAACTTTCCATACGAGCAGTCTCACGTACCAGAACATTGTCTAAAGCCCATTCGGCGCCTTCGTCGCGGTGCCACTGACCATTCGAGAGCGCGAGAGATACTTTTTGCCTCCAACGAAAACTAATTCCTTCCGTTCTGGCTTTTGCGGGAAGTTGTAGAGCGACGGGATTTGGACCTTCGACAAGACCCGAATAGTCCAATTCCAAAAGACCCAACCAAGTCAAACCACCATTGGCCGAAAAATCAACAAAGACATTATCCGTGCGGTTTTTAGCCAAACGACATCCGGGCGTGTTACCGCCACTACCCAATTTTACTACGAAATGCACGTATCTGCAATCAACGTGTACCAATCAAAACATAACACCGGCGGTAGTCGTAACGTTGAAAGAAAGACTTACTCGATGCCCGTAGTATTGAATTCGAAAGTGACGGCTTCTCTTAGACCAATTCCCCCAAAGTACAAGGATTTACCGGAAGCCAAAACCCCGCAACCGAGGCTACAAGTACCACCAACAACGTATTTCCAATCGGAAGCGCAATTTACACCATCGAAGGTATCCAAAAAATTCGTCAAATATTTAGGGTTGTCAGGTGCGCAGGCGTTGCTGTCTTGTAAAACCAGTTAATCGTGACTACGTTAAATATCAGTTTAACAATAAAAAGTGTGATACCTTTGAATCCGAGGTCGCAACGACAGCCTTCGTTGGTACAATCTCCGCGTCCCGAGCAATCGCCGTCACAACGAGGTCCGACGAAAAAGTCCCTAATAGCGAAGTTGGCGGGTTGCGATCTAGATTTGGAAAATGCCACGGCGTCATCGGCGTATTGGACCAATCGCAGCGTAACCTCTCCGTCGAACTCTTCGCTCATTGGAACCAAAACCCGAGACCAAAAACCCTGAACGCCGCTTCTGAAGATGTAATACTCAACTTGTACAGAGCCCATCTCGCCGTTGACATTCCGAATGGGAAGCCTTTGCCAATTTTCACCATTGTCGTTTGAATATTCTAATAGAACGTCGTCTTTTGGGTCGTACTTTACGGAACACCCAACCGAAATCTATTGATTTTAAAAATTTACATAAAAACTAAACCTCTCGACTGATTGAACAAATGAACAACGAGACAAACCTCGAAAAAAATGACGTTGCCTGGTGTCCATTTTATCGGCCGGGTCACCAAAAACCTCAAACCCTGACCATCGACAATCAACGAATCGTTTACATAGCAAAATTCATCGATGGTGTAATGCGTGGCGACTGTGAAAATTGCGGGAAGATTTCGAACCGAGGCGGAAGCGTCTCCTTGCACGGCGATACCAGAGTCCAGATAGAGACCATCTAACGTCCACTGATCCCGGTTCAAGCCGGAATGACTCGGTTGCCACCAACGAAGTTTCGTGTGGGCGCTGTACGTTTCCGGTGGCAGGTGGACGTACTTCAACCTTTAAGTTAAAGTGCCGTTTAATCTTAAAACCGCGTCCCGAAAAAAAAGGAAAAATTAAAACTATTATTACTTCATCTTTCGATGATCTTCCGGTTCCATTTCTTTGAGGACGTTATAGACCGTACCACCATCTAAAGAATATTCTAGAAGAACTCCTTCTTGGGGTCCAGTGGCGTTCACGCAGTCGTTCCCGCCAATTTGAATGAAAAACTGCACGAATTGGCTGTCTCTCAAATCGATTTCCGGGGTGGACAAGTAGCGCTCGTTGTCCTAACACCAGAGTACCATTACAATCATTAAAAGATACACCCAGATGATCAAAAAGCCTAAAAACAGAATACCTCGAAGAATAAAATTGGCGAATCGGAGACGAGTCTATCGGCGCATCGCTGTTCCACAGAAGCTATTTCCGCCCCTTTCAATTCGAATCCCTCGTTTTTCAAAGATCTTTTGGAGATATTCCTGGATCTAAATTTCTTCTTTTTCAGTTTCTCGAGGGGTAGACACGTTGTTCCGTGGAACCCATCGTCGCAACTTCAAATAATCAATTCGTTAAAACGAAGAGGTATTGGGGATTTTTGAAAGGCTAACATACAGGCACGTCCCTCTAACGACGCATCTTCCGTGACCGTTACAAAACTCGGGACAAGACGGACCCAAGTAGATGTTATCCACGGCCCAAACGACTTCGTTGATAGCCAAAGAACTGAGCTTGGGACGAAATCTAACTTTGGCATTCTCCGAGACGGCTTTCTTAGGTAATGGAATGGTCACTCGTCGCCACGTCACGAAATCAGAGGAATGGTAGATAGTACCAACAACCGACTGACCACGAAGACACGTCTGCCTGTTGATTTTGGACCTCGAGTACTTATTGGTATAGCGTTGATTTCCGCGGACACACGGATCGTAAATGAGATTCCAAGTATTGCCAGAATCTACGGAAAGCTCCGCGAGAATTTCGAAACCTTTGGACATCTGCAATTGACCACATTCAATACGTCCATCCTGCATCTGAAGATGTAAAAATCTTCAAATACGTATGGGTCTTACTAACTGTTGCGTTCCTGGAACCCTTACAGTTCGAACCCATGACCAAATCGAACTGTAACGTCGCTTGAGGGTTGATAGCAATCTGCCCCAATTCTAAAAAAGATGATAAGTCGTGCAGACTAAGGGAAAACCAACGTACTAGCGTTAATATCGCGTTAAAATGTTTGATTGTGATAAAACTCACACTAAACTGAGATTCCTCGACTGGCAATATTCCTGTATAAGACCGTCTTTGTAGTTTAACATAACGTTTTCTGAGATACCATTCACGTCCACCGAATCGAAATCTTCCTCGACGACGTCCGTCAAATAGGGTGTCAAGTACAAGTCGTCGATGGCCCAGACATCCAAACCAGAGCCCGAATGTCTCGGTTGCCAAATTTTGAAGTAGCAAGAGCTCTTTCTGGATTCTTGGGGAAGTGAAACGGTGACTAGACTACGCAATGACAGGGTAAATTGCTCAAGAAAGGTTCGCGATGACACGGTTAAATATTGGACTACCTAGTGGGGAACCCCTGATCTTGGAACGTCAAGGTCTTCAAGATCAACCAATCCAACTTTCCGTTACAAGAAAAATGGACGTGGACAGCTTCGTTTTCGTCGTTCATGGCTGGACATTTACTTCGACTTGCGGAGGACACAGTTCCGAGATTAACTTTAAACTGCAGATACAAAGTCGAGTTGGTGTTCATCTCGACTGTGAGCAATTCTCTGGGACCGGCACCGTCGAAAACCATGGCTTTGTCTCTGGATACGATACCGCAGTGAAAACCCACGACGCCTCCGGAGCCCTACCACATCGATAGCTTCGTCGAATATCACATTCTATAACCGATAATATAGTGAAATTTTCCAACCTGAACTGGAGAGTTGACGGTCAATGGGTAATTGAACGTTTCTCTGAGTGAGCTTATCTTAGCACCCACATTTTCGCAATACGGTTCCGAATAGCCGGGGTCACACCTTTCATTGAGAAACATAATCACATAAAATTCGTCAAATTCATCCTATATTTTCAAGTAATTTCATGGTAGTTTTTCGCTGAAGCAGTGGTAGGTAAGGTAGGTTTGTGTTTAGGAGAGTTTCGTAGCAATTATATACACATATTTGCAGTTTTTCGCTGTAGCTAATACTATAAAATAGCTTGGTAACGGAAGCAGATATAAAATAGGCTCTTCAAATATGAAGAAATATCACGTGTATATTTTTTCTATGAGAAAATAATTTAATGTCAGCAGATTTGTTCCGACATAAATATAGCAGTTTTCTAGTAATGCGCTAATATCTCGAATTTCAGATGTCTAATCTATTGCTGAGTTTGCAGTTCCTGGACTTAGTAATAATTGCGTGCAATATGTATTGTTTCCCAACATTTAATTTTAGTTAAATCGTTGTTCAGAATTACATACAGGGTGCTTCAAAAGGTTATACAAAAATTTTAAGGAGTTGTAGCCAGAGAGCTTCAAAGTGTGTCCTACTAGGCCCTGGAATTAGGCTGCAACAAGCGCAAAACCAAGCAGCAGGGACTTTAAATACTGTTTAAGTTACCTTTTTACGCTGGTTACCTCGATTTGTTTACAAAGTCCTTTTTTACCTATCACACGAACCCAAACCTTTATGTTCGCGTTTCCCTGCGGCTTGGTTTAGAACTAAATTTTTTAGGTACTCGAAATATCGTTAAAAGTGCATTTCTTATTAAGTGGCTTCAAAAACACTGGGTGATTCAGTGGGTAGACAAGGAGAGGGCTTCCGTGTCAACCCCCCCCCTTGGGTTTAACTTGGCTGTATTAAAATTTAACCCCCTTCTCGACCCTTTAGGTATTTTACATAGTTTAAACCCCTTCCCTCGAAGGATTTCCGGCTACGCCAATGTTGGGGTGATTTTCAGTGATTTTCTTAAGCGATTTTCCGTGATCACCTACGATTTGTAACTAACCCCTAAAATTTTTACTTGTAGCATAAGTTCGGCTAGCAACCATGAAATTACTCTAGTACACCCAGAGTACACCATACCTACAACCGCGTTTGGTGCAAAACCCGTGTCCCCAGCATCCAAACGGACACTTTCCAACGAAAACTAACAATACACAATCGCAATTAAAATTATAAGCTTAAAACAAATGATAAAAGATCGAAACTAACGATCGTCGATCGCCCATTGACCACGTCCGTGCGCTCGGACACGAAATCGGACCGCTGACCCGATACCGGCGTAAGGTAAGACGAATGTATGTCGCAACCACCTGTAATGACGAAAGGAAACCCGGTCAAAAACAAAACGTTTGAAAATCATTGCCAAAACCAAAAACACGTTTCTGTATAATCGTGCCATTAAACTTAACCCTTTAGGTCCGTCGGCGGCTGCTAAGAGAGAGTTAATGGCCGATTGTTGACCTCGACACGAAGGTGGCAAACAGAGGGAATGCGCTAATTGCCAGTGGCGCCCGTAATCGATCGAGAATTCGGATAGAATTTTAACGCCACTGAAAAAGAGAGAAATTTAAAAATGCGGTGACTTCTTTGTTAATTGTCGACGCGGATAAATATTGGAACCGAAATCAGGGGTGGAAGGAACGGGGGAAACTGATTTTTAATTCACGGTTGCAAATCAAATTAAACTTATGGCCCCTTTTTAACCTTTAAAAACCAGTAACTGATGTAAATCAAGCCGGCATGCCGCGATTAGAAACGTCAGATATCGTTCAAACAAGCTGACCAAGCACGTATAGTTACACTATAATGCTACCATTTTATTCACTATATTAAATGAAACTACTTTTTGCCTACTTCGACCTTCCAATAGTTTGACGTACAAATCTGTCAGACTAATGAAATAAAATTATTACGAAATATTTAGAGCTTTTGGAGGTTAATGTTAGTGTCATTGTTACGTAGAATTCTGACCGACGATATTAAAACTAATAAAAATAATTATTGATAAATATTTAGAGCTTTTCCGGGTCAGTTGTAGTGTTTATTAGTTATATCAGAAGTTTATAATATATAATTTAAAACAGAAGTATCCATTTTGTGCTTTGAAATTAGTTATGTGCCTTACGCTTAAAATTTGACATGTGTATTACTTCGCCTAACTATTGCCCAAAGTTTTGGATTTCCCTTGTAAATTGATATATTGATTTTTGCTCAGTTAAATTTTGAAATAAATTAATGAAACTAAATTAAAATTAAACTACCAATTAGCTGAAAAATAACACCAAACCAAAACTTAAAAATATAACAATTATTTAATACAATAAATGTATTACCAATTAAATAATTAAAAATATTTATTTTATTTAAATCGGATTGTTAATGATTTTTTAATTATATTGATTTTGTGCCTTTTTTCTTGACAAATTCATAGATAATGAGTAAACAAAAATTTAAATTAATCTCCATTAAATTTTGCTATTAATTCAATATTAAAATTAATCTAGTTTGCACTGAATTTAGATTGCTAAAGAACGTACGTTGAAGTATAATAGGGGATTCAAATCAAGAATTTTTTTAAATAATTTATTTATACATACATAAAATCACATGTTATTTAAATAAATATATAATTATTTTAAAAACTCATTGGATTTAAATCGTGATTTGCAGAATTGTACCCAAATCGAACTCTAACTTAACACGCGGAGTCCTACGTTTGCTAATTTTGAGTACGGGATTTTTAATCTCAAAGTTATTTCAGAATCCGAAACTGATTTTGAGATTTCAGAGCACGATTTCCGTGTTGATTTCTGGTTTGTTAGGCTGATTTCGAGATTTTGGAAATAATTTTCGTCCAGATTTCAAGATTTATAAAATTTCATTTTTCTCTAGAATGTACGGAATTTGTACGAATGTCGAACTCCTCGACTTTAAAGTTAAAATTTAAATAAATAACTTGCAACTCTACGAAACAACGACAACGTCGCATTTCATAAGCCTAGCACGAAAGACTAAAATTGGCGAGCCCGAAAAGCGATTAAACTCTCTCTTTCCACCTCAAAAATGTATAAAAATCCGCGCCCTCAATAATATCATTTTATTTTGGAAACACATTTGCATAGCGAGACCGAGAAGTGGTATATTATAACTGACATTAACACCCCTCCCCCCACATTACTTTTGCAAAGGGGGGTACTTGTAGGTGCCACTATTGTTCCACCCCCAAAAATCACTCTTTCCCGTCGACGATGTAAAGTTCACCACGCGGGCAAAATTAATTGACCCTCGGGCTTCACATTTTAAAACCGAAATAAAAGTTTTCGAATCTGGTTTTATCGCGGCGAGATCTTAAACGATAATTTGAAGGGGACGAAAAAAGTCGGCAACTCTGATTTGCTCCTTTAAAGACTTAATCAAAAATCGAACAAAATCACGGGTCTTTCGAGCTCTGTTTTATTTGATTTTATTACGGTCTTCGAATTTCAAAATGTGACCTTTTAAAGACCTTTTTATTGAGGAATGTAGATTGGTAATTCCGTTCCATAGTAATAATAATTGTCGAATTTGACCGATAAAAATAATTAATTTTATCTTGTAAATTCACGTGATTTTTGTCCAATATTGATTGGCTGAAAACCTTGGATTAATTTAAAAAAAGTGTTTTGATTTATGCTCAAAAATTTATAAATCAAAAAGCTTTGATACCATCTATGCAAATTAGTATGCTAATTTTGGGTCAAAAAGTGATTGGCCGAAAACATTTTGATTATCCGCGTTAATTAGCATATTGATTTTTCTCAAAACAAATTTGTTCGAAAGCCTTTTGATATTATGCATGTAAATTAGCATATTGATTTTTCTTAAAAAATGTTTGTCCGAAAACGTTTTGATATTATCCATGTAAATTAGCATATTGAATTTTCTTAAAAAAATTTTGTTTGAAAGCTTTTTGGTATCGTCTATGTAAATTAGAATATTAATTTTTGCTCAAATTTTGTAGGCCGCAAAGCTTTTGATATCATCTATGCAAATTATTATCCTGATTATGCGTCAAAAATAGATGATATCAAAAGGTTTTTGGTCAATCAATTTTTGACCCAAAATTAGCAAACTAATTTACATAAATGATATCAAAAGGTTTTTAGTCAATCAATCTAAATTAGCATATTAATTTTTAAGCTAAAATTAATAGACCAAAATCCTTTTGACAGCATCTATGTAAATTATAATATTTTTATTTCTCGGAAATAGATTGTATAAAAATGTTTTCGGTCAATCAATCTAAATTAGCATATTAACGTTTGCTCAAAAATTGATGGGCCGAAAAGTTTTTGATAACATCTATGTAAATTAGTGTGTTAATTTTTGAATAAAAAATGGTTGACCGAGAAAACTTTAATTTCTACCTAAAAATTAGCAGCTTGATTTTTACACCCAACTAATCGATCTAAAAAGATCTAATTTTGATATACAAATTATCTTATTGATTTTTGGAGACAAAAAAAAACGATTTACCGCAAAACATTGATTATATAAAAAAGTGCGATTATTTTTGCCTCAAAACATTTTTATAGCATATCTATAAATTAGATGGTTAAATTTTTTATGAGCTTGTTTAATAACTTTCTTTTAAGAAACTTAAAATTGTTTAAAAATAGTTTTTGAAAATTGACACGGAAAATGTGATAATGTTGGCTAAATCGAATCTTCTAAATTTATATATAACTAAACATTTCTAAACAAATTTGTATCATATTTCTAATTTTTCGATCGTCAGCGGATTCAGATCTTCTAAAATAAGCACCCCTCTCCGAAAACCGACCCTTTTCGTCACACCGCACACAAAAATTAAATGTTAGAAAAGACCTTAGCCCCGCCTTTAACTGTACTGTCGAATAAGAGAAACTCATCAAGTAGGTGTATTTCAAATATGTTGATGGGAAAAAGTGTTGCAAAAAACACCCAATAGCTAGGTACCAACGCGCTAGCTACCGCCTAATAATAACGAAACTAATTATACGTGACGTAAAAGCCTGCCAGCCAATGACGATTAAGAAAATAATAAAAAAGAAATGACGTCTGTGTGTAGGGTAGGTCTATTTAAAAGTTGGATATTCCTAATTCCTGCAAATGACAGACTACAAAACTGATCCTTCGCAGGGTGACCACTAAAAACCTAGGCCAAATAAGAAATTTGTAGTTGGTTTATAGGATTTTATAGGTTATTTATTTTGGAAAATAAAAGATAATTTATCAGGGTTCATACTATTATTGGCAAAACCGATTATCCTAATTTTAAGGGGTACAAGATAGCGTCAATAAAAACTAAGGTTTTATCTTATTACGTCACAAACAATTACCTTGTGTAGCTCTTCGTGTCATTGCAAACTTCACCAAACAAAATTGGTTCCATATTAGGTAAGAGACGTAATAAAATGAAATATTTATTAAAACAATTTGATGTACATTTGTGCTCTTTAGGGGAAACTTTTTGAACCCTCATAAATTTCCCTGATTTTACAAAACAAAATCCTTATATTTTCCTGACATTTTCAGGTTTTTCAGGTCTGTACGAACCCTGAATTGATGTTGTAATTATATAAAAATAACGGTTTCAAATACTTATGAAGCGAAAACCCATAGTTCAATAATAATAATTAATAATTTCTAAAAGGACGGAAAAATAGCTGACGTAACTTTCTAGCTTTGTAGTTTTTTACTGCAATCTATATCAAAAACAGGTAAAAATAGTAAAAAGTTGGTCCAAAGAAAATGGAAAATGGTGTAATTATAGAAAAGTATTGAAAATATGGGAGCCATTTTAAAATATAGGAGGTGTGGTCACAATTCCTTTCAAGCATTTAAGACTCGAAGGTTAGGCTTAGGGACGCGAAAATTCCAAAGACGAAAAAGCCGAAGCCTACCTAGCGAACGAGTTCAATGTCTTTGCGGAGGTGCAGCCCACGTTGAGAGAGAACTGAAAGACGCGCTGTTTGTCTCCCACGGCCAAGAAGTCCTCCGCGGAGGATGGTCGCCAAGGCAGAATCAAGAGGTCATCGACTGACCACGGGGGCCCCGTAGAGCCGTTCGTTTGAGCGTCTTCAAAACAGAATCGGCTCCTGTGGCTGCGCCCTTTGCCGGGTATCAACACCGAGGCTTCGTGAAACTGTTTCAAAAAAGATCAAGTTGATTATGCGTGGTTTCTTATTACCTTGAAAACGACAAAATTAATTAGGAATCATATATGTTAACCCCGCGCCAATCAGAACGTGTAGGATTGTAGAAGCAGTTTTATTGTGGACAAACTGTTTCCCTACACGTTTATAGGATTGTAGAAAGTTTTATTGTGCACAAACTTGATTTTAGTCCATTCGAGCAAAAAATCCCGTTCAACCGAAAAGTCCCGTTCGACCGAAAAGTTGCATATTTTAGTGTTTTAACATAAGTTATTTTATCGAAATTTTAATTACGTTAATAGTACAAAAAATATACCGATTGTTGAGTATATTGTTGGACCCCGTCAGGTAGAGCCCGGGGCCCGGTCCCCCGTTCTAGCTAATCAGGGTGGGCCGTCTCGCATCGTTACCTAGAGGATATGGTAACTAGGGCAATCGTATGTATAGATATCGTACGTATAAAACCCATTTAACCGAAACCCTCCATTGGGCTGGAAGAAGAGAAAGGTTCTAAATATGACGTCCAAAATGTTTTCGGTTGAATGGGATTCGGTTAAATAGTATATAACCCAGAAACTGCAGTGATTTCCCTGCACATCTATAGGAATGAAGAAGCAGCCTTTTGGTGCACAAACTGCAGTGTTTTCCCTGCACATCTTTAGGAATGTACAAGCAGCCTTTTGCGCCACAAAAATGAGTGTTTTCCCTACACATCTATAGGAATGTAGAAGCAGCCTTTTGGTGCACAAACTGCAGTGTTTTCCCTGCACATCTTTAGGAATGTACAAGCAGCCTTTTGCGCCACAAAAATGAGTGTTTTCCCTACACATCTATAGGAATGTAGAAGCAGCCTTTTGGTGCACGAAAAAACAGTGTTTTCCCTACACATCTATAGGATTGCAGAAGCAGCCTTTTGGTGCACAAACTGCTGTGTTTTTCCTACACATCTATAGGATTGCAGAAGCAGCCTTTTGGTGCACAAACTGCTGTGTTTTTCCTACACATCTATAGGATTGCAGAAGCAGCCTTTTGGTGCACAAACTGCAGTGTTTTTCCTACACATCTATAGGATTGCAGAAGCAGCCTTTTGGTGAACAAATTATTTTCCTACACGTCGATAGGCTTACCATTTGTCTATTGGTCAGTTAAAAAGTGAAAAAAATAAAATGATATTCAGCAAATCAGATAGGGGCGTCGCGTCCAAGCTCTTAGAATACTAACGTCTTTAGGGGCTCTATTTCATTACTTCTTACCCAGCTGTGTATATTATACATTTTAATCAATTAACAAAACTGTAATATTAATAGTTAATGAAGTTACTTATGACGATAAGTAGTATATCACAACAAACGGATGCCATTCGCGTGACGTCATTATTTCTACACCCCTCCCCATTTTCAAACATATTATTTCTTGTTTTTGAACTAGGCGACAAAAAAGCACAAAAAATATTTGACGTGTTAAGAGAAAGATTACTATAACTGAGAAGTAAATGTGTTTTTAACGAAAAACCTCTAAATCCCCTCCATTATGAGATTACAATAATATTACAATAGCTGGAAGGGTCGAATCAAAATTCCTGGCGTCAAAACGGGTATTTATTATATTTTCCCGATATAATATTCTCATAATTGACGAAATCGGCAAACATCCTTGGAAATTATATTATTAAATAGATAAGCCCTTCAGACAAACTCGGAGACAAAAACGCGCGCGTATATCTCGTACCGCCTACAACAAAATTCGCCTTTTTAAATGTATCAAAATATAGCAAAGGGAGAGATTATATTTTGGAGGTGAAAAAAACGAGTTCGGACCAAGGGTACGCCGAGTCGAAAAGGCCACCCGCCCTCTAGCGGAATAAATATGTAATCGCGAATCATAGCAGCCAGAGGTAATTAAAGCGCCCCCACCTTCCATAGACGAGGAAACAAAACCGGCGGCGATTTGGGAGCCCCGATAATATCCAACCAAATAATAACCAGCTCAACCCTCTTTGTCGGCTCAATACCTTGTGACGGGGAAACAATACGGCCTAACGACGACACCTAGTTACACTTTAAACTTTTTACGTCGACCCAAAAAAATGTATTAGGCCTAACGGGAACTTTTTACGTCGACGCAAAAATAAATGTATTAGGCCTAACGGGAGATTTTTACGTCCACACAAAAATAAATGTATTAGGCCTAACGGGAACTTTTTACGTCGACGCAAAAATAAATGTATTAGGCCTAATGGGAATTTTTTACGTTGGCGCAAAATATGTATTAGCTCTAATGGAAATTTATTGCGTCGACGCAAGAATAAATGTCTTAGGCTTAACGGGAACTTTTTACGTCGACGCAAAAATAAATGTATTAGGCCTAACGGGAACTTTTTACGTCGACGCAAAAATAAATGTATTAGGCCTAACGGGAACTTTTTACGTTGGCGCAAAATATGTATTAGACCTAATGGAAATTTATTTTGTCGAAGCACAAAAACTGCATTAGATTTAACGGCAATTTATTGCGTCGACGCCAAAAGTGTATTAGACCGAATGGAAATTTATTCCGTCGATACATAAATAGAGTTTCAGCAAACCCATTTCTAGGTGTTTACGCGAACGTCTACAAATCTCCTGAAAGTTGCAGACGTTCGCGTAAATTCCTAGAAATGCGTTTGCTGAAACTCTCTAATAAATGTAATAGGCCTAACAGGAATTTATTGCGTCGACAGCAAAATAAATGTATTAGGACTAATGGAATTTTTTTTACGTCAACGCTAAAATATATGTATTAGGCCTAACGGGAATTTCTTGTGTTGGCGCCAAAAAAAATTATTAAGCTTGTTTTCCACTAGCGCGCGTCATAATGTTATTTTCTTTACGCGCGTAAAAATGTTTGAACGTTTCAAAGCTGAGAAACGCGTCGTTGCGCGCGCAAGTGGAAAACAAGCTTTAGACTCAACAGAAATTTATTGCGTCGACGCTAAAATAAATGTATTTGGCCTAACGGGATTTTGTGTTGATACAAAAAATGAATTAGACCTAACAGAAATTTATTGCGTCGACGCTCAGAAACTGCATTAGATCTAACGGGAATTTTTTTACGTCAACGCAAAAAGAATGTATTAGGCCTGACGGGTTTTTTTTTG
Organism: Leiobunum rupestre; assembly: GCF_980474605.1. Classification (NCBI taxonomy): domain Eukaryota; kingdom Metazoa; phylum Arthropoda; class Arachnida; order Opiliones; family Sclerosomatidae; genus Leiobunum; species Leiobunum rupestre. Next base: position 74,039,241 of record NC_143384.1, on the reverse strand, counting down.
TCGATGCTAAAAAATGTATTAGGCCTGACGGGAATATTTTGAGTCGATGCAAAAACAAATGGTATTAGGGAAATTATTTTCAAATTCTATTAATCAAAACTGGCAATCAAAACGACTGAAACTAGGTTTTAAGCCAAGGTATGGTGTGAGCGAGGATTTAGAAATGCTGAAGCAGATGGCTGTATCCTTGTGGATCGTTCAACAACGACTTCATAATCTGAGTACCGAACACTCGAGTTCGTGGTGTAAAAACCACATGTTAATTAACGTTGAAATATAGACGTAATCACTTTAGTACTGTAGTTTTATTATGGCAGTTTCACTTTAATACGGTCGAAGCCTGGGCTTGTACACTGATTACTGCTCATGTTAAAAAACCAACCTTACAACTACAACAAACGACACCATTTCATAAACTACAATTTTTCAGATAAACGTTTCGTCTTGTGGCGTGAATTCGGGGGAGTAACGCTCAAGCGAAAAAAAGTCATTAAAATTTACCTGTTGATCGTCGCGATAAAAATTCTGGAAATTCAAAAATGTCGTTTCCCCCTTTTCGTTCTCGACAGAAATTGTTATCTCCAATTGCTCGTTCGATACGGTATTGTTCCAGGAATGGCATCCACCTTGAGAACACGACTTTTAAAAAAATATATATATACCTCCCACAAAATAAAAAATATCTCTATATTAAGTAAAATTATCAAATTATTTTCTGACAGAACCTCTGGCACCGAATTACAATTTGTCAGTCCCACTTTCAGACATTAATATCGCATTATCAAGTGTAATTATTGGAGAAATATTAAAGAATTTTGAAGTCGGGGGAGTCTATAAGGGAAAACCTTTATCGGCAAATACGCGTATTTATAATCGCCGTATCGATCGTTATCGACTAGTTTTAAAAAGCCACAGTACAGGAATTAAAAACGTATTTTCCACCAATTTCGTTTGTAAAGAAATTATCCTTTTTTAAGATAAATAAAATCCGGTATTGTACACCTTCGATTTAAATAAAATTGGGCTTAAATTCAATGGGCGTAGTTTGGTTAATTCCCAACTACGAAATTGGGGAATTTAATTTTATTGATCTTAAAAATATTTAATCGAACCGTAATTTGGGGTTTAGATTATTAGTAAGTAATGATATAGTTCTTAATAGAGATTTATCCATTTAGGTCCAGGGCCGGACTTAGAGATCCTGGGCCCATAGGCAGATAAGGAGTCTGGGCCCAATTTTCAAGCGCTGCATTTACTCTTATCCCTGGAACTAGGCTGTGCCTGAATTTCCCTGATTCAGCGTAGAAGTCTGAGCTCTACAGTTATATTACTTAATAAAAGCTCTTAACAATTGTCGACTAAATATGCGATAATTATGCAACGTTGCGATTTAAGGCTGCGTCCGTAAACTGCCAGTCAGAAATTTTGGTAATTTTAAAACAAAATCTTATACCTACTAATTTCTCCAATATAAATTACGATTGATATTATAGATTTATGCCTTCGAAAACAGTTGTTACGGTCACTGGAGGGCCCCTTCCAAGGATGGGCCCCTAAGCCACGGCCTAGGTACTGTTTAGGTCAATTAAAATGAAACAAGTGCCTTCGCGGGTTCAATGGGAAGCGTACACCGCATCACGGCCAGTCTTGGAAATAACGGTGGTCAGGTGGTCAAAGACCAGTTAATTAATTGCTCAGACCAGTTTATTTATTAAAAATTTGGGGGGTCAATGGTCACCGTGTCCAGTTTATTAATTCGAAATAATAATAAAAATAGAAGGTGACCAGTTTAATAATTCGAAATAATATCAAATAATAGGAGATGACCAGTTTATTAATTCAAGGTTTCTATCAATTTTGATTTCCCTATTCACCGGATTTCTATGAACCGCGACTGCGCGTACTACCGCCGCGGCCAAACGTCGAGGCTTTATGCTGAGTCCCTCGAACGAATCGAACTGTCTAACCCCCCTCTGGCCAAAGAGCCTCAAACCCCCATTCCTCTAGTCTCGCTTTCCTGCGAGTACTGTAGGCTACGCGGTAACGGACCAAGGACTCGGGAGCTACGCGTGGCCTAGAGAAAGAGATAAGACGGTAAATTACAAGGGTCTTCTCGGCTATGGTAGTAGTGTTAGGTGAGATAGTACTATATTGTACTATTCTTGTGATACTCGTAAAATAAAGTTAACTATTTTGAATCTGCTTAGCCAGACCACGGCCAACTTTGACATTCGCGCAATAGCGGGCAACCCATTTGCCGAAATTTCCAAAACAAGGATTTTCCCGCTATAAACTATGCTATAAACTATCGGCGTTCAGCGCCACGCTCGTTTTTATATTGGCTTCAATTCAAAAACTATTCTAAAAATAATTTTCCGCTAGGGGCGCTCAGAGCCGGGAGATATTTTGTTCGTAGGTTAACATAGAATCTTCAACGAATGGGTGGGCTGCTATTGCGCGAGTGTCGAAGTTGGCCGTGGCCAGACGAAAATCCAGCAATCTAAGCATTGAGTTGAGAATAATATAGAGCCCCAGACCGGATTTTCTCCATAGGCTTAAAGCTTACCATTAGTGGCAACGGGACTGAAAATCAATAAACTTTATCATTTATCTTCTACAATGCATTCTCATCTCGCGACAGACTGCGCGCGCAAGTGTTTAATATTGTCAACAGAAGACGCCAGGCGTACTTTGATAAAGTTCCTTGATTTTCAGTCCCGTTGCCACTTGCCACTAATGCTAAGCTTAAAGCCTATGGAAAAAATCCGGTCTGGGGCTCTATCGGGCTCTATATTATTCTCAACTCAATGAATCTAAGTAAACTGAAAAAGCTTATGGACTTTATTCCTATTTTCTCCAAGTGGCTGATTTAGGAAGCTGATGAATAGAATTGAAGAAGCAGACGAAATCTCAGCAAGGTTTCCATGCATTTTTTTTTGCTTTAATTTATTTATTTACCACCAAATAAATTTGTGGCAACCCTGTTTTCTAGTCATTGAAGAACAGTTTTGTCAAACATCTGTTGATGTACAAGAGCGTTAAATGCATGAAAACCGTGTTAAAATATCGTCCGTTTCCACAATAGACGCTTCAATAAAACATCCTCAAGGAAATTGCCAAGAAGTAATATATCCGAGAGTCAGGACCTGCAAGTTACAATTTATTTGGTGCTTGTTGAAATAATGGAAACTTTTCCCCTGTAAACAGAACTTCGTGTTTTTGCTAAGCCTTAATATGTCAAAAAAAAGCTACCTGGTTAAAAGGAAACACTTACTGCATACAGTACAGGGGAAATGTTTTCATTATTTCAACAAGCACTATAATATAAACAGTAACTTACAGGTCCTGGCGAGGGGCTGATCACTCCGCGTAATCGGTGTACAGAGCCGTACCTTTGACTGTACTAATGGGATTACGCGTAATCTTTGAAGTCCCTGCCTTTGGCAGTGCTAATCTAAGCGTAATCCGGTGTACAGACTTTCGAAGAGTGGTTAGCCCCTCGGGTCCTGGCTCTCAGAAACATTACTTCAAGGTGCCACCTTTAATAGTTTAAGAAATGAACTATAAATAATATTTAGCTCTAAACTATGCTTTTTTCTGAAAGGTATTTTGAAAACTCTGCGGGAGCCTGTTAAGGTACATGTTTCAAACGAATAGCATTGACAGTGTAAGGAAATTGACACTTCTCTCTTAAGAAATATATAATTATGTTGGTTCATGTTTATAAAATATAATGTGTAATTTTTTAATTGGAAAATAATATATTAGCACCTTAATTAAATTAATTAGGTACAAGAATGGCATTTCAATTTAATTGCCCTAACCTGGAAGAGAAAGGAAAACACTTCCACTGCTGCCATCTACGGTCAAAATGAACATAAAATCTATACGCGCTTTAACCAGAGTCTCTGCTTTAACGAAAGGACATAAAATCATAGGTCCAGGTAGCGCCATCTATCACTAAATCAATTTTCCCAGATTGAAAAATTGGGACTAACAGATAAAGGGTTTTTAGGGAGCAACTATCACCACCTGTTATCGATTACAACAACTAACAGCGTTAATTCTTTAATAAATTAAAATAATATTAAATGAAAAAAATTAATAATAATAAAATCTATACGTGTTTTTCTGAAAGCACACACAAGATTTGCTAGGGATTTATTATCGCCATCTATATTTGACTAAAGCAACTGATTTATTTTTAAAGTATTTCTAAATTTATTAGTATTATTATTTAAATAGATTCAAAAATTAGTAAAATTTTTACTACTTAATAATAATATAAAAAAGGTATAGCTCGATCAAATTATTGTTATCTAACCAAACACCTAGATGGAGTCCAAATTGGACATACATTACAACGGCGGGAAAATTCAAAAATTCAAACTAGGGAAACATTTCCTAGGTTTTATTTAAAGTTTATAAGTGGAAGTGATAAAGATTTCCGTTAAAATTTTAATTCAAAACCTTTTGGCGAGAATTTGGAAAAAATTTAAATATTAAAAAGTTCAAACCTTTCTTCATTTTGAATCTCAAATTGTAGGCTTCTGTAGCGTTAATGAATGGTGTACAGAACTTCCTAGACGGAACGGGAGATGGCGCCTGATCCATAACCAAGACTCCGCAAGAGGCTAACGAACCGCCCGAAAGAAGCCATCTGAAACGGAAACGAAGCCTTAGCTCTGCTACCAGACCAAACAAAACACCGAAAACCGAACTCATTTGATAGACTCCCGTCGAATGATTCCTTAAAGATTACGTCATCAGGGTCGTAACTGAATTCGACCACTATATCTTTCGTGACCACCATCTGATGACCTTTGACACGACGATGACCAAAGACCAAAGCGTTTCCGGATGAGCCACATTTTCTCTAAATATTTCACAAATTGTATATAATAAAAACGGGAAACACCACCACGGCGTTTGAATTTCAATATTTTCCCGCGTAAGGGCTGGAAAAATGACCGAATCTAATTGGTCAGATTTGCTTTTACGGGGGATACTGAATAGAGGGAGGAGCTATTCGATTTTCACCTAAATTTTTCAAACGCCCTTTAAAAGTCGTCTGCTAGCGTCTTCAAATTGTGAATAACAACTAAGCATTAACTTTAATTTCATTAAACATGTTCTGTTTAAAGAGAATATAACCTCCAAATCGTTCTTAATAAAAGTCAGCAACACTTTAAGGAAATACCGTCGCCTCCAAGCACTAAGCAGCGCCAATATTGGTACCCATATTCCCTTTAATATAAGCAAGGAAATAAAACATCTTTAATTGGTGTTTTTAAAGTATATTTAGAAACATGAAACTTCAAGACCTCAGTTGTAGGGAACCATTCTGATACCGGGCTGATTTGATCTCTTTGGGGGGGGGGGGGGAGAAGTTTACTCTTAGAGCGTGAGGGGAAATTGCCAGCCACCCTAAAAATCGTCATTTTTTCTACAAAAGTTAATACATCAGGTGGTTTCTTTTCGAATGTTCTCGGACTAAAAGTGTACTCTTTTTACCCTAAAATGTTTTATTCGCCTGTTCCGGGGATGAGAATTACTCCATAAACTATTCGCTCGTTACAGAGTATTTTACTTCTTCTGAAAAGGAGGTGTAAAGGAGTAAATCGTTTTTTGTCGTCTGCTAGCCACAATTTATCTGCTAAAAAGGCCACAGGCAGCCATTTTGTAAAAAAGATTTTACTCCTACTCAAACTATTCGCCACCACAGAATCCGAGTAAATTATGTAATAGCGTTACTCTTCTTACCCTACTCCGAAATCCCGGAACAAGCGAAAAGAAACCACCTATTCTTGACTACCGTCGTCATCCTTGGTCAAACTCACTCGAACTGAACCGGTGGAGAAGAATATGAAATTGGATGGATCCACAGGGTCGAAATTCTCGTGGAGGTAATCAGGCAGTGACTCCGAATTGGCCACGAAGACGTTATCCACTGCCCAACAGGACTCTTCCATTCCACCAGGATTTAACGCGTCCGAAGACCATTTGAAGCAGACATCCTGAGACTTGGAGTCTTGAGGCAATTTCAATACTACTACATTGCTATCTCGACCAACCCTAGCAAACCCGGAAACACCCGATAAATTTCGGATAAAGTGGGATTATTCAGAAAAGGTTACTCGATAATTTCCATCAATTTCCAAACGTCGCAAGAATTCTTAGCAAAATAGACTCCAACATCGAAGCTGCTGTTACTACCGCTGCAATTACCCAGACCAATTACAAATTCCAAAGTAGTGGCAGAAGTCGTATTCCAACGATTACCGATCTTAATTCGTGAAAAGAAAGAAATTAACATTCGCAATAATTCAATTGTATTTCAACTACGCAATTGAAACCATAGAGAACAGGAAGGATATTAACAATCATTTGCGGTAAATAGTTGGAGAGAAAACAGCCTACCAGAGTGCCGTTATCCGAGCAAAAAACCAAGGCTCGACCACTGGCTATGCTTCCGCATTCGTGTCCAATGATACCGCCTTCGTGACTAAGCCATATATCAGGATTGACCACGTTCGAAGTTTCGAAATCGTCCCTGACCACGAGACCCGGATAGTCGTGCAAACCAGAATAACTCAACATGGAGGACTCGTCATCGGCACCCTCGGGACAAATTTGCAAAGCCAGCGTGTCTTTGAAGAGAATATTCTGACCCAGAGAAGCGGTTGCTCTTAAAGGCAAAAGAAAGATGACGTGTGTTGATAAGTACACCAATACGACCACCATGTACGTCAGACAACTCACATGAAGTTCACGCAACCGGTTCCAATTGGTGGAGCCATCCATCGGAATTTCAAACTTCTGGACGGTCTCCCGCCGGTCGAGTGGGAATGTACAATGGAGCACATTGTCCGACCAGCCGGAGATAACTGACCACCGACTGACCCCCCAAAGCTCATAGGCAACGAGAACAAAGTCGATTGAGGTACCGATGGTTCGGTGAATAAACCAATCATCATGAAGCCGTCGAAATCCACACTGGACTCCACATTCACTAGTAAAATATGAGATTTGGTCACCTCAAAACGCCGCTAATTAAGGTAGTAATTATGCGCAATATACCAATGTACGTTTGTCCTGGTACGTAATTTTCGTGGTCTCCTTCGATGTGGATGGAGATAGTGGCCTGGGCGTGGGGCAGAGAGTCCGGGGCTTGTCCATCCTTGTGGTACTGGCAGAGGAAGAAGAACGAGGGGGCGGAGGCCATTTGACCCAGAACACCGATCGACGATGACCCAAGGGCCGACCAAACTAGCCACAATTGAAAGAAAGTTATTTCCGTGGCCATTAAAAGACTATTCTTAGATTGGAAATGAATAACTCGGCCCAAGTTTGAAAGCCGAGAGGTCGGATTCCAAGAACATCGCCGGATGTATTCGCGTTTCCCGGATACCATATATTTCGATATAAAAATATTTCTTTGTCGTCATTATTTTCTCCTCAATCTTATCAATTTTTACAAATATTTCTTCTTTATTTTTTCAATGCCATTCAATTACAATTGCGCAATTTACGTTGAATTAGAAGTATATAATATGTTATAAGTATCCATTTTTTTATCCTGCTAAGGTTATTATTTCGAAGTATGTACTGACTTTTCAAACTATGTTTTGAAAAAGAAATTGTTCAGCGCTAAATACCTATTAGTTATTATCACAATGAAGTGTAAATTTTACATAGTCGGTTTTATAAATGAGGTTCATTTTGAGCCGTACACATACGAGATTAGACGGGAAATTTGCTGACACCTGCAGCCAACACAAGGAGAACGTAACCCTTCAAAAGTCGTGCATTTTCTGGCGTACAATTTTCATTGGTTAGACGCTTTAGCGCCTGCTGCCGTCAGAAGGGGAAAATTCGGAAATTGCCTTCCGTAAAACATTCAGCGTAAAGGCTCGTCCAATGAAATTTGTACACAACACTGCCTTAGCGGGTTTAAAGGCTAGCTGCGTTCTTCTTATGTTTGTTGCTCCTAGCTGACACTGAGCTTACGAAGTTACTTGTTTCGCTTCAATTGCCTAGATGGGTTGATCGACTCCGCGTAATCGGTGTACTAGCCTGTGCCTTTGAGTGAAAGAATGTAATTACGTAACTGATTACAAATGTAGCATTCCCAAAGGCAGTATTCAGTTTCATACGCCTGTAATCAGTAAACAGATTTTTAGGAAGCAGTTAGCTACAGGAGTACGAAATATATTATTAACTTTTGATTGAAGTTTATGAACAATCACAAAACTGTAGAGGAGTTTTCAATTCTTTTCTAGTAATGTTTCTAACTAAATTTATTATTCAAAATAGTTTGTAAGGTAATTTAAAATTGAAGAGAATAGTGTATCCAGAAGATAGAGTATACCTGGAACTTGGGTTGAAAAATCTCCGTAGTGGCATCATTTTTAGGAATCGGAAACCAGGGGAGCTTCGATCGACCGTAATATTAGGCCATCGTAGGGGGCGTACCGATCTTACAGGGGATCCTCTATGGGGACCGATGGTTCTTAGTAAAACAGGGCAATAAAGGCTGCTCTTTTACCCTTTTTTTGTTGATACATCTATCCATTATTTCTACTCCAGAGGAACGAAGCGATTTCCCAGTTCGGGTTTCAACTTAAAATCGAATCGAGGCGAAGGAATTCCTGGCCGAGAGGGGGCGCTTCCTTCGCTCTCATTCCGAGTGGCGTCCACTTTCTTCGCAGAAAAATGGTAATGTCTAGGCTAGCGAAAAACATAGGGCTTAGATCGAAGCTATCGCTGGAAGTACCTGTTAGACCGTTAACAAGTTGGACACAGTGCATTCAGTTTTCTACTCTTTGAGATGCCAACGTTTCTAAGGCGACGTTAGCCTTTTCGGTAAAAATATATTGGGAACTATAATAAATTCTATAGAATTCTATATGTCAATTGGTAATTATCACGAAGTCTTTTAGTAATTATCACATTGTAACTAAAACATTCCCCGTTAGTACAACCTCATTAGTAACAATAAGGAGCTCCATTGGTAATAATTAGAAACTCAATTAGTAACAATTAGAAACCCGTTTGGTAATCAAAACGAGCCCCATTGATAGCATTAATACATCCATTGGTAACTAAATCAAGTACCGTTAGAAAATTATAAGGAACCCCGTTGGTATATAAAACGAGCCCATTGGTAACAATAAAACACCCGATTGGTAACTAAAACAAGCCCCGTTGGTAACTTAAACGAGCCCCGTTGGTAACTAAATCGAGCCCCATTGGTAACTAAAACGAACACCATTGGTAACGGAAACGAGCCCAATTAGTAAATTATAAGGAACCCCGTTAGTAACTAAAACGAGCCCTATTGGTAACAATAAGACACCCGATTGGTAACTAAATCAAGTTCCATTAGTAAACTATAAGGAACCCTTTTAGTAACTAAAACGGGCTCCACTGGTAACAATAAGAAACCCGATTGCTAACTTAAATTAGCCCCATTGGTAGCAATAACGAACCGCATTGGTAAATATAACAAACCTCATTAGTAACTAACGCGGGCCCACTGCACTGATAGCAATAAGGAACCCCATTAGTAACAATAAGGAACCCAATTGGTAAATATAAAAACCTCATTAGTAACAAACACGAGCCCCACTGGTAACACTAAGGAACCCCATAGGTAAATATAACGAACCCCTTTAGTAGCTAACACGGACCCCACTTGCAATAATAAAAAAACATTAGTAATACTAAGGTACCCCATTGGTAACTATAACGAACCCCATTAGTAACTAACACGAGCACCGCTGGTAACAATAAGGAACCCCATTAGTAACACTAAGGAACCCCATTAGTAACACTAAAGAATCCCATTGGTAAATATAACGAACCCTATTAGTAATTAACACGGGCCCCACTGGTAACAATAATTAAGGAACCCCATTGGTAAATATAACGAACCCTATTAGTAATTAACACGGGCCCCACTGGTAACAATAATTAAGGAACCCCATTGGTAAATATAACGAACCCTATTAGTAATTAACACGGGCCCCCACTGGTAACAATAATTAAGGAACCCCATTGGTAAATATAACGAACCCCATTAGTAACACTAAGAAACCCCATTAGTAACACTAAGGAACCCCATTTGTAACACTAAGGAACCCCATTATTAACACTAAGGAACCCCATTATTAACACTAAGGAACCCCATTAGTAGCACTAAAGAACCCCATTGGTAAATATAACGAACCCCATTAGTAATTGACACAGGCCCGACTGTTAACAATAAGGAACCCCATTAGTAACAAAAACGAGCCCCATTGACATCTATAACAATCCCCATTAAACTCTTTGATTTTCTCTTTACGAAAATGGAATGCAAATCTGATAATAATGTGCAAGGCCCGGATGCTAACTGGAGCGAAAACTTCTGCAATACAAGTTTTGTAGAAAAAATGTTCCGAACAAACACACAAACAGACGGATAAGCCTACATCAATACACTCCTAAGTAGAATCCTTCCGAGAATTTCCAGGATGTAAAAAACCCTGAAGAGAGCGAAGGCTACAAATCCGTTTTTGCCGTCCTTTGCCGTAGCTAGGGTCAACGAAGCTGCCATATATTTATTTCGTTCCTGTATAGAAAATTGAGGGTTTTTTACTCTATAATAATGAAACAACAACAGAGACGTTGCCGAGGTTCCAACCAAAGAAACTATTCCAGAAATGAAAGGCTAAATTTACTTCATTCGGCGACGAACTTAATAATATTATTATTATATTTTTAAATACATATTTATCCAATTCAAGTTTGTCTGGAAATTGGGGACAGAGAGCGCGTGAGAATAAAAATATAATGAAAGATAAAGCTTAATTTCGAAAATAATTTTTCCAATTAAACGAGGAGCTAATTCCGAGTATTCCCGGCTGACATGGTGTTCGCCCAATTAAGAGATCTATCATATCGTCGCGAGTTCATATTTGCTATAGCAACCATTCGTTTCAAAGTTCACGGAAGTAAATTGTGATAATGATAGAGGACTCACTTCCTGATATTGAAATAATGACGGTTTCTACTTTAGCGAAATTGATGATCGTTGAAGTGGTTTTAAAGTACCGATTTAAGTTTCGCCATATTAATTTTAGATCTAAGAGGTGTCGGAGGCTATTTTGCTTCAAAATTATCTCCATTTTAAAATAATAAACTGTAATTCTTACTGCAGTTGATCATGTTGATGGGATGTTTTTGGCTGCTAGTCTGCAGTTTGCCTAAAATTGCGTTACACTGAACTGCAGTAAAATCTCAGTTTAAAATATGAAAACTGCAATTTGACTACATTAACTGCAAAGTTCACTAAAAATAGTTATATTTAAAACAAAATTATTGGTGACTGCAGTTGAATGCAAATACATAAGAAAAAAGATCTGTAAAGTAACTTAGTTCTGCAAATGGTCCAACATCAAAAACAACTATATGACAGCTAATCTGCATTATTTTAATGGATAATAAGTCTGCAATTTGGCTGCCTTATATCCAAATTGCAGACTTTTAATATTTGATATTTTAAGGGTATAATAATATAAAATAAATAATTCATTTAACTTTAAAAGTTTAAAAAAAAATAATATATTCAAACGTAAGTGCTAGGCAAAGGTTGGTTGTATCTAAAGCATCGTAGAAAAAGATAAATTTTACATCTAAATATGAGATTCTGAAAGTTTTTTATTTCCAGCAAAATATCACTTAGGAGTTAGTGTTATGGCTTTTTTGTTTGTGCTTCGGGTCCCAGTGGGTTTTTCGAGAGCAGATCCTTTCACGTTGCATCTCAGAGGATTATATTTTTATTATATTACAATCTTCGTCATTTAAACGGTTGAGATGCGCAGTATTTTGATGTTATTTTAAAATTGTTGGAAACTGTAGTTAATATATTTTCTGATGAATTATCGGATGAATCATGTTTAAACATTATTATAAATTTTATCCTAAAATTTTACTGTTTCGTTGACACAAAATTGTTACTATGACTTTATTTAGACTATTCTTTAGGTCTCCAAAAATTATCAAAATTTGTGATTTTATAATTTATTGAGACAGCATTCTCAATTGAAAATTTTTCTAACTGTTGGGGTAAGATAATTTTAATTTTTTCAGTGCTCAGAATCAAAATTTAATTTCATATCCTGTATACATTTTGAAACATCTAATTTAAACTGTCGAGTTCATTTTCAACTAAAGTTAATTTAATTTTTAATTGTACAAATTTTTAAAAATACAGAGCTCATTTACATTTCGACTTAATTTGATTTAAAGAATTTGTGAACCAAACAAATTAGCAATCTGATTTTAAAACCGTTCGATTAGTCTAATATAATTGTGTATTTTTTAATTTTCAATATACTCAGAATTCGAAGCTAATTTAATTCCTTTCAAAAATAAAAATATAATTTAAATATACATTTAAATTTTGTTTTAATTTGATTTAATCAATTTCTTAACTGAATTTAAAACTGTTTAATTGATCAAATATAATTGATTTATTTCTTTGAAGAATTTAAAATCTTAATTTTAAATGCCAGAGGTTCATTACACTTCTAATTAATTTGTTAACAACCAAATTAAAGTTAATTTTCCAATATGTATGTAACAATTCGAGGCAAAATTTTTACCGAATAAATATTTTTCTCGTTTTCAAAAATTCCAAAAGGGAATAGTAACAATTTCTGTCGTTAATTTAGCGTTATTTATTTTTCTAGTCTACATTTTCAATTAGGTCTCGTTTATCACCAAAAAAAAACACTATTAGAATGTCGGTTACGTAAGAAACCCAGCGACCGGCGCCAAGGCTGCAACAATTGGGTTCCGTTTCAAGGTTAGAACGACAGTTACCACTGTAGCATTCGCTGGTTTTAATTGTGCAAAATACAATAGAAACACCGAAAACAATGATATACCCGGTAGCGACAAACAAATTTCCCCAAAAAACCCCAAAAGGGGGGAGAGTCGAAGGGGTCGAAAACCATCCAATTAAAAAAAGGCAGACTTCAAAGTGGAAGCCGCTGAAAGATGGGCCTGCTGATTTTAACGCCTTTGAAAAATGATAGAAATATACGGACACTGAATTTGCAAATTCAGTGGTGCGTGTCCTAAAATTCCCCTTTACACTCTCTCCCGTTTCAAAAGCCACAAATTCGATTTTCACAATTTTACAGAATAGAACGAAAAATAGATTTATTGAAAATCCGGTACCTATAAACAAATATCACGCAATTATGGAAAAATAATAAGTAATAACAGAAGTATATCTCTAACGTGAGAGTTATCCATCTCAGGGTTGCTACATTTTTTTTCACATTCAAATTCCCTCATATATTTTGTGCCAAAATTTTCTATTTTTTATTTATATTTTAGTAAATGTTTACCATTTTCAACCGAAATTAAATTTCCTGATATTTACCTATTAGACCAATATATTAAAATTCCCCGATATTTACCTGACAATTAGACCCATATATTAAAATTCCCTGACTATTAGATCTATATTTCAGATTCCCTGGCGCCTGGACCTATATTCCAATTCCCTCACTTTTAGACCCATATGTACTATGAACTAAATGTTTTTAAACAACCTCTGTCCCTACTTTAACTATTCTCTGTTATCTTTTATTTGTATTTTTATTTTTTTTCTCTGTTGGTGTTAAATGGCCTAAAAGTCATATAGGGTATGAAACTTTAACCGTACCAATAAATGCACATTATTATTATTATTATATTCCAATTACCTGACCTTTAGACCTATATTCCAATTACCTGACTTTTAGACTCATATTCAAATTCCCTGACTTTTAAGGAATTCCAAGTTTTCCAGGTACCCTGCTTTCCCTAGAGTGTTTTCAGAAGTTCATAATATACTTCATACGAGATAAGTATTCCCCTGGGTTATTATAATGAAACACGTACCTTTACAGGTTCGATGCAGATTTCGGTATATTCCCGTTGGATAGAATCCTATTGGGTCGAATTCCCAATGGATCGAATCAAAAAATATACTTTCCCAATTGATCGAATTCTAATTTTGCAATCCCATTGAGTCGAATCCCATTTATTCGAAAAAGTGTATAGAATATTTTTACCGATCCAAATCGAAGTAAAAAACAGTACCCGAATAAACAATTAACTTTAAATTCGATATAATACAAAGGTCAATAAAGAAAGCAATATAAAATGGTATTTATTTCGTTAGGTTAGGTTAGGTAAGGTTAGTTTAGTTTAGGTTAGGTTAGATTTCATGCTTTCACTTGTGAGCAAACAAAACGGGACAGTCGGTCGAACGGGACAGTCGGTCAAACGGGACAGTCGGTCAAACGGGACAGTCGGTCGAACGGGACAGTCGGTCGAACGGAACAGGTGGTCGAGTGGGACAGTCGGTCGAATGAGATTCGATTGAATGAGATTCGACCCAATGGGACAACCCGTCACACCGCGCAGTGGCAAAAACTTAACAGTGTGTATTACTTTTCCTAGCGATGTAAAACGTTACGATTACACTGCCTAGGAATAGTTATTTAAAAACTTTATTTTCCGACGTAATACTTTTAGAAAATGATGTATTTCGTCCTGCGCTATTTAATTGAAGCCCGTGAACATGCACGTCTGCTATCACGTTATAACCGAAATTTACAGAGTTCAGAAAATTACCCTTGGTCTTATGCTGAAATGTTAAATTATAAAAACTTAATTATCTATACTTCTATTGATATTACCTTGAAACATTTACCTTAGCAGGCTCCCGTTGATTTTCGAAATAACGTTGAAGAAATGGGAAAATAATGCGTCGGAAATACATCATATTATACTAACTTACTAAGCAGGGTTGTCTGACTTAAATAATTTGATTGAAATCGTGATTTAAATCAAGTGATTTTCAAAAAAACATTACTGATTTAAATCATACTTCAATGTATTAATAAAAATGCATAAAAGTGGCAATATCAATAACTAACTTAAATTTATTTTTAATTAGTAATTGAATTTAATTAAGATAAATTAAAAATGTTGTTAACGTTATTGATGAGCTCACATTATTAATTATTTTGTCAATAAAAATAAGGCATAAAACGTTTAAAATCAATAAATTAAAAAATCACTTAAAATCAAATAAATCGATTTTTTTCAATAAATGAAAAACATTATCAATCCTGTTTCTAAGACGTATATCCCTGAAATTTGTATAGCCCATGACGTTGCGTAAATTTTCAAACCTTTGCGAGGAACATATTTAATTCCAATTGAATATTTGAATACTTATCCCTAAAACATATTTTATAAACTTCTGGTATCAATTATTAATTTTCTTGAGTCAGCAGTTTTTGAAATTTAATAAAACAAAAAGCTTTAATATTTATACAAAATAGCTTCGAAAAATCACCGAATACATTGCTTTTGTATCTCATACTACCTCAGTAATCAGTATTAAGGTTTTTTCATTAACTGGGAAGTAAATACATTAGAGGTTGCGAATGAACCGTCTCGACCATGAATATATGATGGGATGAGATACGTTGTCTACGAACTTTAGATTTCAAGACTGAATTTGCATTTCATCCCGACGTATCCTTGCTAGCATCCTTCTCGGGGAAACAAACCGTACCGCGCAGTTGAAGGTTCAGAAAAATTCAAGGTTTTCAAGAAACGCTTAGAGAAGAATATTAGAAAAGGTTTTTATTTATAACTTCAATCCAAACCCATTTATACACATTATTCTTAATAAGATACGATTTCAAAATATCATAATTCATATTAGCCAAAATGGGATTTTGTACAAAACTTTTAAATTGAGGTTCTGACTGTATGTAAATGGTTAGAATTTAACCAAATGTTTTAAGCTACTAGATTAATACTTATATTAAACCCAACGCTTAAAAATTCGTATTAAGAACGTATTCGATTATAGACGTAAATTAGTTCCGTACAATCTACAATTATACTCGTCGTCTACAAAAACCTTTAAATTGAGTTTCTGACTGTATATAGCTTTAAGATTTATTTGAAAATAATGTCAACAGTGAATTGTAAATGTTTAGTATTTAGCTACATGTAGCTTGATTCTGTTATTAAGAACGTATTGGAGTGTAGCCGTAGCTTTGTTCCGTACAATCTAAAATTATACTGGTTTTCTACCGACAAGAATGACCACAGAATTAAAATAAAAAAGACAGACCAATTTTACGATACACCATAAGCAACGCAGCGTGTCAAACTAAAAATTAAAAATTCAAGAATATTTGAACCTAGCCTATTACGGAAAAAAAAATACAAATTCATTCACAAACTCAACGCCTTACGCGTACTTTTCACACCCAACCGCGAAAACATATTTTCTACAAATTATTTAAAAAAAAATACTTTGTAAATTATAATTAAAGGTATCATTTCCGTAACTGCTAATTAAAACATTCCGCGAAAAATTATAACGCTGCAAAAAAAGTGACGACTGGATACGTAATATACCCCTTTTCTACGCAACGGTTCTTGGCTGCCCGGAGCCAGGCTGTACCGTAAACCTAACCAGGAAACTGTAATTATCCTAAGGCCAAGTAAAATCTCTCTCACTTGGCTAATCAGTCATTGGCGACGCTGCTGGGATGCGGATCGTCCGAAACACGAAAACAAAAAGAGTGGTAATTAATGGTTTTAGAATGAGCCGGAGGACACGCTTCCAAGACGGCGCCTGCCCCGACACAGAGCCACATTTTTAGTTTATTTTTACATCCAAATCCACGGAGCCAGTTTACTCCAACAGATTGGACCGAATCGAAGTTGGCAACGACATTTCTCCTATTTGTTTTGCAATATTTCATTGGAATTTCTTTCACAAACTCCGCTTAAACCGATAGACAAATCGTAATTCTAACCAATAAACCTTTTGTACACCTAATTACTGATTTTTGATGTCCATTGACTTTTATAATTTTTCGATTTTTACCACTGAAATCTTATAGTTTTTCGATAATTACCACTGAAATCTTATAGTTTTTCGATAATTACCACTGAAATCTTATAGTTTTTCGATAATTACCACTGAAATCATATAGTTTTTCGATAATTACCACTGAAATCGTATAGTTTTTCGATTTTTACAGCTTTCTTAAAACTTTTCAGATGATTACCACTGATTTCTTAAAATTTTCAGATGATTACCACTGATTTCTAACAATTTTCAGATGATTATCACTGATTTCTTACAATTTTCAGATGATTATCACTGATTTCTTCAAATTTTCAGATGATTACCACTGATTTCTTCAAATTTTCAGATGTATGCCACTGATTTCTTTCAATTTTTAGACTAATATCACTGATTTCTTTCCATTTTTAGACTAATATCACTGATTTATTTCAATTATTAGATGATTACTACAGATTTCTCACAATTTGTTTTATGATTAACACGGCTGTCTTACAATTTTTAGATGATTACCACTTAAGTGATTTATCGTGACCAACTGTTCGTTCTAATGATGCTAAGAAATAATTCGTACGCGTAGTGTGAACGAATCCTAAAAAATAGGTAACATGTTTCTTCTTTATCTAAGAAACTAAGGGTCGAAGAGCGATTAGAACTTTCGCGTCTCAGCGAGAACTATCGTCCCCCTTTCCGGTATATTAAAGGGTTTTTCGACCAAATCCCTTCCCCATGGAAACTCTCAAACGCTGGTTTTTACACTCGACGGAAACTTTGACGATTTATAACGGAAAACATCTGGCGGAAATTTGTTTTCAATTTTATTTACCGCTGACCAGTTTTGCGTAGTGTGTTAGACATTCAATTTCAAGGAACCGTCTTGAAAAATAAACAACGAGTTAAAAGGATATCCCTTCATTGGAAGAATTAACTTAAGCATAAATTAATATTCTTATTAATTTAACCTTGCAAACAAGCGTAGAATGAGCTATCTAATGATGATTAAGTTAAGACTATAAATGCCATATAATCATCGGGCGAATACTTTTGTCCTGTACCCGAGCGGGCAACGGCTAATTTTGCGCGACACTTTTCCTGGGAACTGAATGAAAAAGGTGGAAAATGCGAAATTTTTCACCTATCATTGAAATAATTGAGCTATTCTATTGGAAGCAAAACCACTTTGCCTAGTCCGAAATGGTCTATTTAATTAATTGGCGTGCATAAGCGTAAATCGGAACTTACGTGAGTAATCAGTAAAATAAAATAAAAACGATTTAAGCAGAATTTCGGTGATAAAGTTAACTTTTGGGTTGAAGGAGGACTCGCGATAAACGAAATAAAATTACAGACTAGACTAAGCGATTTAAAACTCTCTAAAAAGCGAAATGAAAACAGCAACGGCGCAATACAGTGGCGTAGACAAGGGGGGGTTTCCGGGTCCAGACCCCCCTTGGGCCTACCTTTGACTGTACTAAATTTCCACCCCCTTCTCGACCCCATCTTAACATTCACGTACTTCTACCGCCCCCCTTGACGAATTTCTGGCCTCGCCACTGGCGCAATATAAGATAAATTCGCGAAGTTAAATCATTTAATTATTTGAAATCAGTTACTTGACAATTAGAACTGGTCTAAAAGAAGCAGGAAATAGTTGAGCATTTTCTACTTATCCCTGAAACTATGGAGAGATTTACAGAAAAAGACATTTCCTTAAAGTAACGTGGCTTTCTTGTTAACCTTTTCTCCCCATTTCCACAGTGCTTCCCTAGCTCTCCCACTAAAAAGAGTTATTGAATTCGTCCACCGGCTTGACTGCACAATCTCAAGAACAAGTTGGGCAGTCGTAGCGAATTTATGGAAAGGCCAATTGCGTGTCTAGCTTTCTGATAATTTAATTTCTACATTTAATTGTGTAGAAACGTCTCGGGAGAGGTGGTATTGGAACTATTGTCAACTTCGATCGTGACCAATGCGTCTCATGGGCGTGCGTTTCTGGCGTCGTGGAGGTCAACGGCAGGCGCATCCCGTCAACGAAGGGGGGACCATCCCGATGTCTTTCATAAAAAGACAAGAGAGATGATACATCCACCTGGCCTGGAGGCTGAGAGAGAGAGACGGGCTTCTTCGGCTCTTCTCGGCGCGATAAAAAAGTTAAAAACCGGATTAACCTTTCGCGAAACGCCAGCTAAGCCCAAAATCGAATCCCAAAACAATTTGTACCATACGGGCTACAATTCTATCAGAATTATTTAAGTACTAAAATTATTTTTATTTAAAATCCGTGATGCCCCATCTTTAGTAAATTTAAAATTGGGGCCTGCTGACTGAAATTAAAATTTTAGTAAGTTTTAATAATAACAATAACCCTATTCTATTTCCACTCGCAATTGCCAGATATTAAACACCCCACTAATAAGAACTACTCGAATTGCAAGCTAGGAAGCTCCCACCGATAAAAACAACTTGCAATAGCTATCTAGGATACAGCCCCCCCCCCCCCCCCCCCATAAGAACCACTCGTAATTGCAAGCAAAGAAAACTCCCACACATTAGAACCACTCGTAATTGCAAGCAAAGGAAACTATCACACATAAGAACCCCTCGTAATTGCAAGCAAGGAAAACCCCCACACACAAGAACCACTTGAAATTTCAAGCAAGGACAATTCCCACCCATAAGAACCACCCGTATTTGCAAGCAAGAAAAACATCCACCGATAAGAACAACTCGTAAAATTGCAAAGCTAGTAAACCCCCACCCATAAGAATCACTCAAAATTTCAAGCAAGGAAAGCTCCCACACATAAGAACCACTCATAATTACAAGCAAAGAAAACTCTCACACATTAGAACCACTCGTAATTGCAAACAAAGAAAACCACCACCCATAAGAACCATTCGTAATTGTAAGCAAAGAAAACTCCCAAACATTAGAACCACTCGTAATTGCAAGCAAGGAAAACCCCAACACATAAGAACCACTTGAAATTTCAAGCAAGGAAAACTCCCACACATAAGAACCACACTTAATTGCAAGCAAGAAAAACACCCACCCATAAGAACCACTCGTAATTGCAAGCAAAGAAAACTCTCACACATTAGAACCACTCGTAATTGCAGACAAAGAAAACCCCCACCCATAAGAACCATTTGTAATTGCAAGCAAAGAAAACTCCCACCCATAAGAACCACTTGAAATTTCAAGCAAGGAAAGCTCCCACACATAAGAACCACTCGTAATTGCAAGCAAAGAAAACCTCCACCAATGAGAACTGTTCGAAATTTTCAGCCAGAAAAACACCACCCATAAAAACCACTCGAAATTGCGGGATAGAAAAATCCCACCAGTAAAAACCACACACAAATTTTGCGAGACGGAAAAATTCCCGCCCATAAGAACCACTTACAATTGCAAGAGGGAAACCCCACCCGTAAGAACAACCCCAGGTTCGTAGTTCGTACATATACGAACAATCGCATCATCCCGTAAATCAATTGAAAAACCAAACGCTCAGGCAAACATCAATTAAGAGACGGACGAATGAAACGATGTCAGCATCCCTCCGATTTGTCGTGACGGATTTGTGGCAGCAGAAGGATTGATGAGCGGACGCCCCGCTAAACCTCCTTCCGGATTAATCGTCCATTTTTGGCGCCAATTTTTTTGGCTCCAGCATCGCGCCAGGTCCCGGCACCTTCCCATCTCTCTCGGATCCGAACAGAAAAGACTCGGCTTCTTTCCCCCACTTTTTGTTTATACCGAAGCAGGCGCCATTGTGGTGGCCCCGCGCGCGCCTTCCTCGAGGCCTAATTGTTACGTTAATTCTCACCAGGCGGCGCTAGCGTCGCGCGTCTTTTCTTTGTTCCGTGACCCTGACATTGAAAATTCCTCGTCAATTTTATCATCCTTGTTAGCGCGTTCATTTGTTATTTTGGGAAAAGGTGGACAGAATTTTGAAGAAGCTAGACTCGTTTCGGCGGTCGGGATTTCTGGATTTCTTCCCGAAGATTTTGGCTTTTACAATTAACCCGGCCCACCCCCTCATCCTCGAAAAACGGAGGTCGAGAGTTGAGATATCCGGAATTTGCATTATTGCTTTCATCATAAGTAACATAGTAAAAATAAGTACGACAATTACCAAAATTTATTATTTTCATAATTACTGTTTAGGGGTCCAACATTTGCAAATTTTGCGTCCGGGAATTTGAATTTCAAAGTGATGTCAGAAATCAGAAACTGATTTTGAGAATTCAGAGCACGATTACATTGTGTGAATTTCTGTTTTTTAGGCAGATTTCGCGAATTTTGGAACTGATTTTCGCCCAGATTTCCGGATTTTCAAGTTGATTTTAAAATTTTCAAAATAAATTATCTCTAGTGTGTAAAAGATTTGCACGGGGGTAACTGCGCAATGATGCTTCCGATCAGCACAGCGCCCCCTAGTGTCTAAATATTCCCAAAGCGAAATAAACTACTACCAAGGACGATAATATACTACTCAGTTCAGTTGCGAATACAAATTGGGGCTAGTCGATTGCGTCATTATCGTAAAAAGGTTCGCTCAGAAAATTTGCATTAAAACAATAGGAAGTGTCATACTTATCGTTATTATGTTACTTATGGTTTCTTATTTATTTCACTGCTCCGACTGGAAGAGCTGAATTTGTGGTCGCTAAAACTTATAATTGATTAAGAGACACTTTTCATGGGTCATTTCCAAACGAGACATTAAATCAGGTTAGACGATCGTTTTCAGTGTAAAAGAAAATTCATTCATTAAAATTGATAAATTATAGGAGTTCTACAGCCTGTAGAGTTCGTATAATTTAACAATTTTAATTTCAGTCCTGTAGACTACAGGATTTAAATTACTAAGCTCTATCTTAAAAACTCGAAAATTAATCCAAGGAAATTGACAAATCGTACGAAAATGCTGGAAATTACGCTTCAAATCACTGGAAATCACATCCAAAGTCGCTAGAAATCACAAAAACATTTCAGAGAAATAACTGCAACTATTTTTCTGTGATCAACAATCAGGTGAACGTAATTTTTAACAAATAAAATAAATAATCAGCTAGGCTAATACCCGTGGCACCACCTTAGGCCCAAGTCATCTAGCGACTTACAATGCCTTTAAACAGGTGGCCGGGTTACTATACGTTCAAGGGTTACAGCATCATTTGAATTTTGGAAATAGGACTGGAAAAATGACAAATTATGATTAGTGGAATCTGCTATAACGAGCTAGCTCAAATTCGGGTAAAACTTTACAAATACAACTACCAACTTTAATCAATTAATAATATATTTTGTTTCATCTTGATTTTTATATACAATAATAAAGGATACCGAATATAAATATAGGATTTTAAAAGACCATTTTAGAATTAAAGTAAAAAATATATACGAACAGGAATCCATATCTCTACTTGGAATGCTTTGCTCGGCAGATTTTTGTCTCGATGTGGCTGACGGTTTTTTTGACGTCACTATGTGAACTGAACAAACAACAACGTGAGAGGGGAGCACGCGGAGAAGGGGATTTTTTCTCTCGTAGGCGGGGCCAAAGCCGTCAGAGTGATCTTACCATACGCGATACGGCAGGATAAGCATTCCAAGTAGAGGTATGGATTCCTGCCATAGAAGATAATTATGGTAATATTAGCATTCTTCTTCGAACGCGATACGATTCGATTTCTCGACATCTGTGAGGTGTATTGTAATACAAGTTCTATATTTTAAGGTTTTCTATAAAGACGAATTTCCTGTCTCGCGTAGTTTCGTATTTTCGGTTTAAAATCGTATGCTTTTCAGACGACGTGTAACGTAATAGCATTTTATTATTGGTCTTTCGTATAAATTCTAATTTTTCTGTGTGGGCCGGCATTTTTACCCACCTTTTAATATAGGCGTATTCCCAAAACCTAAATCTATAAGAACCGCATTCAACGAATTTGCTTTGGCACATCTGTAAATCCGTTAAAAATCAATTGAACACAGCACAATCCCCGACACCGAAATATTTATCGCATTTATCATTTCAATTACGTAATTTTATGGTTGGGAAATTTTAACACTATTGTTTACTAAACAATATTTCGCAGAAAAATAAATTGTACAAATGATTATTTTTTTGATTTCTGGTCGTTAACATTTGGTCGGTGCGGCAGTCCAAGGAACTCCGCTATTAATCGATCAAGTGAAACAACAAATGCCTCCTCAGTCAGTCATTAACCAGAAGAACAAAAACAATGGCCAGCAACTGCTGTTTTCCGTTGTTATCTTCCATCGATAAGTTATTCCACCAGCCAGGAGACATAACTCTGCCGTCTTACGCGCCTCTCATATTTTATGATACGCCTCGGAAGGTTCGTTTATGTCCGAAGGACACTGGGCCTTTAGTTCACGTTTTCCTCAAAGAGAACAGTCAACCTTTTTGTCCGAAAAAGGTTGTTGTTTCAAACACGAACCAACTTTCTCGTAGATCCCAGTAACACCGCCTTCAAATTGCGCAGATTCGATGGTTCGTTACCCTTATTCACACGAGACCACATTTGGGTCCATCTTTGCTAGAGAGCACAGTTTTTGATTCGCTCATTTCTGTTCACAAGTTCCCTTTGTTTCACATGTCCCACGATAAGTTGCTTACTCGTTATTCTAACAAAAAAATACCTTTACCACTTCAAAATATGTCAATAAAGGAGCTAAACGTAAATATTTTCAGTTTATTTTGTTTAATTAAATTGATGTGTGTGATAATTATTCGATTTAAATATTTCGAACTAGGCCTCGGTCATTTAACTTGGTCAATGGACGCGATTCTGTGTTCAACGCGTTGTGGAAAATGTTTTAAAACAATGCAGTCTTTTATGAATAAGCTCCTTAAGAATTTGAAAACGCGATTGATTGATTTAAATTTAATTCCACTCCCCTTACTTGATTTTAAATAAATTAAATTTCCCTTACTTGATTTTAAATTTAATTCCACTTCCTTTAAGTCAACTGATTTTAAAATTAATTTATCTTCCCTTAGTTGATTTTAAAATCAATTCTTCTTCCCTTAGTTGATTTGATTTTAAAATCCTTTCCACTTCCCTTAGTTGATTTTAAAATCATTTCCACTTCCCTCAGTGGATTTTAAAATAATTTCCACTTCCCTTAATTGGTTTTAAAATCATTTCCACTTCCATTAGTAAAGTTAGTTGATTTTACAACTAATTTCACTTCCGTTACGTCATTGACAAAGTCTAAAGGAATAAACGTACATTTAGACATTTATCTCATGACGAAATTCGAATTGAGAAAGTTTTTGGTTTAACGGCTATTACCCTAAATATTTAAATACCTGTTATGCAAATAATCCCGCAATAATATAATCATGACAATTATAAGATATTTACAAGGCTCCACGTGAGCGAGGGGTACTGGTAGTAAAGAACTTCTGAAAAATCTAAAAATTACGTTTCATTCCTTTTAAATATTGAACAAGGATTTATTTCTTCAAGTACGCTTTCCCGACATTATGCAAATCGTTTTATAAATCTTACGTAAAATATTCGCCAAAATTTCCCGTGGAGACTTCGAGGATTTTTTATTCTCATTGAAGGCTGTTTTTCTATAGACAAAATCCGTGCGTATATCTTTGGTTTGTTTTGACGGAAGTGCGTAGCATGTTGGGGTAAATAACATGATAGTCTGACATTCAAATCTTTTTTTTCTTCGTGTTTAATCTCGACGCGGAAGTAAAAAATCGGTTCGCGGTCACCAAGAAAAAAAATATCGATCTAAAAAAAAGGAGAGAAACTCTAATCTAATATTTAAAACAGTGCGCGAAGGGAGGAAAAAAGATACACGTAAATTTTTGGGAAATAATGTATTAAAGGAATCTTAAATTATGGACTGGCTTATAGGCATTTTCGAATTTTGGATATTTGTCTGTCCAAAGTTACCTGATTTAAGTCAATTTTATATAAATCAAGTTATTTTTAAAAAAAATATTGTTTTAAATCATACAATGTATTTCAATGGAGGAATAAAAATTGGCAAAAATAGGTTCTTAAAATTTTAGAATATATAGAAAATCTGAGCAAATTAAAATATTACATATTGAATATAAATTAATTATGATTTCATTTAATTGAAGATTAGCTAACTGATAGAGTAAAATATCCGTTAATTATACAGGAAAAGAACCATTAATTGTATAAAAATTGATAAAATCAAAAAAATCAATTGATTTGATTTTTATTAAAAAAATCAAAAAAGGAGCAACCCTGCCGTTTTTAATTTTTATTTATACTGGCACGTTTTGGCGGAAATCGAAGTGAATCGAATTACCTTAAGCCAGTCGTAAGTGTGAAGCAGCGTAACATTCATTTAAAAAATAGTTAATATATTGAAAGAAGTGTGCTCTACGATTTCTATTGTAGCACCAGAAATATTTTTATATCTCTAACTAATTAGTAAAAATTCCTACGGAGTGTATCTTTGGAATAATACAATTAAGTAGTACATTAGACAGGTGAAGCTACCGCCTCGAAAACGTAGTGTAGACGCAAATTTATTTCGTTAAATTTACAAGTTACACCTACACATTTTTAACCCGTCTATTTTGAGCCTTGACACGATGAATAAACACACTATTTGGTTCGATAATCCTCTCGTAGAAGGCATATAATTAACTTCTGGTGGTAATCAATCTCTCTAACAACTGCAATACCAAAAACGCGAGACATATCTAAAAATATACTCAAAATGCGATAAATTTTAAATTATAATTTCTAAAAACGAGTTTTTTAAAGTTTTGACCTTTGAAAACTCAGGTAAAAGAACGTCATTATCCAATCACAAATCTAGCTAAAAAAGGTGGGGCTTTTCAAAAGCTAAAGAATACAAAAATATATATATATATATATATATACTGCAGAATCTCTTACAATAACAATAAAAAACGTTAAAAAAAGTAAAATGAAAAATATTTCTTCAAACAACTGTATTTTTTCCCCAATCGAAAAAAACTGTTCACAAAGGAGAAAACTCCTATTTCTAAGTCTCTTAAAAATTCCACGGCCCAAACACTAAAGAAAACAGCGTCTTTTCACTCCAAAACAGCGACGAGAAAAGAAAATTCGCGAATGTACAAAATATAAAGCTCCTAAACTCGTCCAGATACGATTTAAGAAAGAGCTGGCGAGGAAAAATGGTTGCAAAATAAATCAAGAGATGGCGTTACCGATCTCGACACTAACTCGGTGCGGAGCCGGGGTGACGTCATCGAGGGTCAACATTACCTCTCGTGCAAGCTCCCTCCTTCGTCTCCGGATTCAATCCTTCTCTATTCGTCCCCCCTTGGCAGCCCCCCTCCGCGGGTGATCTACGTAACGGAGATGCTACAAATATAGAGGCTCCGCTGGAATCAACTTCAGACGATCTTCCAAACAGCTCACTGACGGTTAAGGTCCCAACTGACGCATCCGAAGCGATACCACCACGAAAAAACCATGGCCAGTCGCGCGATAGTACTGTCCTTGTTGTGTCTATGTTTAGCGGCGTTATCCAACGGGTACCCGGTCGACGGACCCGAAGTCCACGAACCAGTACCGGCCGTCGAAGTAGTCAAAGAATTGGAGAAACAACAGGACAAAGTTCAGGAACAGTCGGCGCCGGTAGAGCAACCAACGGCTGACGAGGTCCACGAACCAGTATACCCCGATAAGGAATTACTGCCGGAGGAATCGTCCTCCGAAGAGGAGGTCAAGAGCGAGGAAGTCCCGTCCGGACCAGAAGCGTCCTTCAGCCAATACGACGAAGACGGTGATGGCTACATCGACATTTTCGAATGGGAACGCAAAATTGAAGACGAATTGGCCAAAAAGAAGTTCTTGGACGCCGATGCCAATGGTAAGATTATTATTTCTCTTTCATTCATACCCAAGTCAAAAAACCTATTTCAAAATATTAAATAATGTACAATGCTAATCTAATACTGAGAAGAGCTAAAATTTAAAATTTAAATGAAATAACGAATCAGTCGAACGAGTCTAAAGATTATATTAAATAATGTAAAATGCTAATCTAATACTGAGAATACGCTCAAAAAGTTAGAATAAACAATTAAAATAAAACAACGAATCAGTCGAACGAGTCTAAAGATTATATTAAATAATGTAAAATGCTAATCTAATACTGAGAATACGCTCAAAAAGTTAGAATAAACAATTAAAATAAAACAACGAATCAGTCGAACGAGTCTAAAAATTATATTACATAATGTAAAATGCTAATCTAATACTGAGAATACGTTCAAAAAGTTAGAATAAACAATTAAAATAAAATAACGAATCAGTCGAACGAGTCTAAAAATTATATTAAATAATGTAAAATGTTAATCTAATACTGAGAATACGCTTGAAGAGCTAAAATTTAAAATCAAAATGAAATAACGAATCAGTCGAACGAGTCTAAAAATTTCCCAATTTGAGAAATTTAGTTTTGATTTCAAAATATTAAATAATGTACAATGGTAAGACGCTTAAAGAGTTAAAATGTACAATTAAAATGGAATAACAAATCAGTCGAACGAGGATTTTGATTTGGAATGAGATTTCAAAAGTCACGTATCTAGACTCGCTTGATTCTCGTTCTCACGTAACACCCAATTTTGTTAACAATCGAATGAGATTTCAACTTCGAGGCATTCGGACTTTTTCGGAGACAACCATGTCGAGTTCGACTTCGATTTACGCTACCTTATAAGTTTCGCAGAATTTTCGATCGAAAACTGGATTTAGATTGTTTACTGAATCGAGCTCCAGAAAGGATTTTTAAGGTGATATATAGAGATTATGTGAGATTACGTAAGATGAACTTTGGCCAAAAGAATTCAAATATAAAGCCCAAAAATCTGATCTACAGAAATGTTTTAAATAGCAAAATAATTGTTCTTTAATTAAAGGGAAAAGTACCAATAATTTAATCACAGCAAAACCAATAGTGGTCTTTCACCAATTAAAAAAATATTAAAGTAAAAATATAAAATATAACCCAAAAGAGATAATTTCTATACATTAAGCATACAATAATATAAAATTAAACTCATTTTATCATAGAGAAAAATTAATATCATTAGTTGAAAAATCGACAGATACAATAAAAACGAAAAAATAGAATTTTACAAGTAAATTTAGAATTTTAAATATTAATAATATCACACTAATTAATTTCTTTACTAAGGAATATTTACATTATACCCTCAGCACAAAATAATTTATGTTCGGTAAATTAATAAATTTCATAATAATTTTATTAAAATTATATTACAGTAATTAATTTCTTTAGTAAAAAATATTTATATTGGGCTCTCAGCACAAGACAACTTCGTTTCGGTAAATTAAGAATTTAATTTAATATAAAATTAATTATATTAAACTAATTATTTTATTTGATAAAACATTTACATTATTTTCTTAGCACAATACAATTTATGTTCGGCAAATTAAGAATTTTATTATTTATAATATAAATATATTACAATAATAAATTTCTTTAGTAAAAAATAAATATTCCATTTATGCCCTTTTCACAAAACAATTTCGAGTCTTTCTAATTAACCTCACAGAAAAACGCGGCAAAACAATAGCTCATAAATACATCGCATTCCAATTAAAGCGACTCTTTTTCTAATTAAGAAAAAAACTCAAAAACACAAAGCCTCTATCATTACCAAATAAAGAATAGCCATTTTTGTGGTCACAAAACCGGTTTCGATCGAAAATCTTTCCGAACTTTGTAACGGAACATTCACGATAGGTTCACGTGTCCAATTACAACCATAATCCAAGATAATATACAATGTCATAAGCCCAACGAGACCCACACCAAAACGAAAAATGAAAAGTTACCCGTGGATAAACTTTTTTTAATATGAGAAACTAATTAATTTCGTTGGAATGTAGATTACCTTGGTAGCCCTCTAGGCTTTGTATGGCCACTTAATAAAATATACAAATTTTAAAATTACGCCCAAAGTCAAGAGGGGGGAATTATGAGAAGGGCGGGGGGGGGGGCTTCGAAATTGGGTGCATAAATGTAAACACGATTTTTTGGTCGTTCGTCCGCCTTAGAGGCCAAACGTTTTAATTTTTTAAAATTTCGATTTCCTAGTTTATAAAAACGTGTTCTTCTTACGAGGAACTTTCACACGGCCCCGAACATTCATTTTTAAAAACGAAACACTTATTGACAAGTGATCTGTGACATCCTGAGTTCTGGACAAACCGGTATCAGAGGGGGGGATAATATATAGAAAACTAAATATTAAAAATAACGGTCAAGTTTTCTAATTGGTTTTTTAAACGAGTTGCGATACAAAACTTAAAATATTACGAATTTTAAATTATATTATATTGAAACGATTTTGGTTTTCTTAGATAATATTAAAAAAAAATGATATATTATTTTCATATTATTTAAAATCAATTCTCTACAGACTTTGAAGTTCTTTTAATTCTTAGTTATGAGGCGGTAATTTATCTAAAAGGAATCAATTTAAATGAAATGGTAGAATTGAAAATAAAACCTGTGCGTCCCCTAAAAAGAGCAGATTTAATCTATACGAGGAAGGAAAATTAAAAAAGCAGTTGAACGTGTAATTACAACAAGTAAATTTCGTAATTTTTCGATACCAATATTTTTTATATTATATCACTTTTAAAAACTAGGTAAGACTAATTAAGTGTAGAAATAAAATTAATATGATTAGAAGTGTTAATTTTAATTTTTAATTAATATAAAATAAAGTTATAATACAAAATGTATTAGTCCCGAGTCAGATAACATCGAATTTATTTTGAAGTGCTAGCGCTCCGTCCGGGTGAAGTGTGAATCACCGCTGAAAATTCCAGTCCATCGATTGAGTTTCCTATATTTACGAAACAGTCTCAGGTTTTAAAATCTTTTAAACGTTAAAATTAATTACACATAAATCCATCGTAATAAAAATTAAATAACCTTAACACTAGTTCTTAACGAAAGATCCTTGAGGTACTAAATGATAACAACTTCTGAAAATCACGATTACCATATTACCTCACAAATTCGCGTCACTTTTATTAATATTTTGCGCGTGAGTCAAAGATGTAATATATCATTTTGAAAATAATTTCAATCAGATAAAGCCCTAAACAACCTTTTAACAGGCCGTTAAATACATTGGTGGAAAATTTGCGAAGGTTAAAAAAACGATAGAAATCTGCAAATAAGGGGTTTTAACCAAATGACGTGCCTATTTAGCATATATATTCGCTTTTCATAGCGTATGTTTAGCAACTATAAAGATCTTATTTAACCTAACGACCTAGTCTAGCCACCGTGTCTACTCAAAAACCTATAGTGAGGATTCAAAAATACCTTAAGTTTGCTACAACCAGAAGGAAATAATACTTAATTTAGAGAAGAAGTGTCCATCTCGGTGATAAAAGGAAATCATGTAGCTTTGCAAAATCGAATAACTGATTAAAATTCACCGAGTGTATTGCAAAATATTGTAATATTAACTGATTTATAAACCATCTTTTTCCGATTTTACAGTTTTAGAAAGTAACTTAAATGACGCATTTCTCCAGTACGGTTTTTCTAACCAATTAATTTTGAAAAATCTAATAAATACTTATCTAGAAACCTATAGATTATACGAACAACTACTACAACCCTATAGTATAAGCTCCCCAGATGTGATCGCGAATGCAAAGCGCAGGGTAAAAATTAAATTCCAATAAGCGGCAATTTGGGCATAATATTCCCTCCGTTTTTAAGGGGTCGGTTAGGATATTCTTTTATGTTAATCAAATTTTGATCGTTGGTAACTCGCCCTATTAAGAGGTTCAAGGCCCCCAATTTTCGTGATCACACGATCTTTATGGGCTGGTCATTAATTTTTGGCTTCTTAGAACTTTGGTACTTGTAAGCGCAGCGGGTATTTTGTAGATACCCATTTAAGCCTTTCAAGGAAAGATATTTTTTGCCGGTTGGCTCGTGTGGGTAGCTATAATTTATCTACCTCCAAAATATATTTATTTTTATGGGTGTAATCCTTTCGAGCCAAAACTCTTCAACCATTCCTTATGGCGGAAAAAGTTCAGTGTCGTAGACAAGTGGTGGGCTTCTGTGTTAACCCCTCTTTTACACAACTAATAGCTTTAAATGATTTAGAAATATAAGATTAAATATTTGGTAATGAGATTTTGAAATTCTAACAAATTTAAAAAACGACCCTTTTTTGACTTGCGTTTGAAAATTAATTAAAACATTTTGTATTTTTTTCTGGAACTGCAATTAGCTGAATTGTATTTTTCCAAATAATTTGTCTCAATTATTCTTAATTGTTCTAAATATATATTGAGATGTGTGAAATACTGTAAAGCTAAACTAATTTCATGAAAAATAACTCTATGTCAACTTATCTAACAAATTTAATTCTAACTTAAATGATAACAACTCTAATCAATCATTGAAAAACAAATCTTAGGGATCGAATAGAAATTTAAATTACTTCCAGTTCCACGGAATAGATTATTGAATTACCACAAATGCCACGGAACAGGTTATTAAATTACCACAAAGGCCACGGAATAGGTTATTAAATTACCACAAAGGCCACGGAATAGGTTATTAAATTACCACAAAGGCCACGGAATAGGTTATTAAATTACCACAAAGGCCACGGAATAGGTTATTAAATTACCACAAAGGCCACGGAATAGGTTATTAAATTACCACAAAGGCCACGGAATAGGTTACTAAATTACCACAAATGAAACGGAATAGATTCTTAAATTACCTCCTATGCCGTGGAATAGATTATTAAATTACCGCAAATGCCACGGAATAGGTTATTAAATTACCACAAAGGCCACGGAATAGGTTACTAAATTACCACAAATGAAACGGAATAGATTATTAAATTACCTCCTATGCCGTGGAATAGATTATTAAATTACCGCAAATGCCACGGAATAGGTTATTAAATTACCACAAAGGCCACGGAATAGGTTACTAAATTACCACAAATGAAACGGAATAGATTATTAAATTACCTCTTATGCCGTGGAATAGATTATTAAATTACCGCAAATGCCACGGAATAGGTTATTAAATTACCACAAAGGCCACGGAATAGGTTATTAAATTACCACAAAGGCCACGGAATAGGTTAAAATATATTATTTTACACCGTTTTACACGACGTTTTTGTTCTTAAGTTTCAACAAAGGCAATTCATCTCTTTTGTTAACTAGAAAATCTATCTTGGTCGAAATTAACGGCATAGTTGAACCCTTCCAATCAAGGTAAAAAGGGTTTAGGAAAAAAATCCGTCAGAATTTTTCGGAGGTAGATATAATTTAAAATAT
This sequence comes from Leiobunum rupestre, assembly GCF_980474605.1. NCBI lineage: Eukaryota > Metazoa > Arthropoda > Arachnida > Opiliones > Sclerosomatidae > Leiobunum > Leiobunum rupestre. The sequence goes on along the minus strand of NC_143384.1, from coordinate 74,006,883 downwards.
GGGAAGCTTTGTCGGATGGCCTCCAAGGTAAAATGGATGCAAAAAATGGCCAGGTTTCCTTATTACCATAATTTTGAGAAGCAAAAAAAAACCAGCCCTTTCTAGAAAATACATCGGTGGGCTTTTCCCGAGATGAGATTTTGCTTTTAATTTAGCCAGACCCGGGAGAAGAGGATTTCAAAGAGACCCCGAAACATCTGGGTCTAATCACACGCCGCCTATTTTGCATATTGTTAGCCCTATTTAAACGAGCAGAATTAAGCCTCTTAAAAACGATGTTTTAGTCTACTTGTATCGCGAATTTAAAACTGTTCAAACGTACTTTCGCTATAGATGACATTTTCTGGTTGAAGAAAACCAACCTAGGTTTAAGAAAATGATGTTTTTTTAGGAAAGTTTACATTCCGTAAAAGCTTAAACTTAAAATGATAAAACATATCCATTTATCTATCCTGCTTTGCTGGAGTGTGATCTTCCACGTTTATGCCAGATTTAACAGAACATAGAGATAATTGACTCTATAGTACAATTTTTTGATTTAGTTCATACTCCATTTAAAAGCTGTCTGGAGCTTGGGAAGGCGTAAGTTTCGAGAGATTTTTTCTGCCACCAGGTTTAACAGAACCTAGATAGCAGCGCCGCTTGTAGCGGTGTCCAATATTGGAAAGATTTCCACCCAAGTACTTTTGATTTATTAGACTTCATTTCAGTTCAACATTTTAACACGCGTGCTTTGTGGTTAGGCGAAAATGTTTTGAGATTATCACGGTAGGAGCGCTGGTGGCCGATGCAATTTGAAGAACGATGGTTGTTGGCTGATGATTCTGATCCATTAGATTATTTGTTCATGAGTAAATGCTGACGATTTGATAAGGGCCATTTGAGACAAGAGCGCTATAGTAATAGACGGGTCAAGCCACCCTTCCAAAACACGTAATGGAAATTTGTGGCTGAGTACAATATACACTTCTACCAGTTTTATCTAAACGTTATCTAGCGCTGGCTTAACCCTGTCTAATATTTTCAAACTTTCTAACGCTTTCAACCATTAGATATAAGCGTAACGACAATAGGGCGATGTCGATTAGTATTCACAATCGAATCAACAGTTGCGAGACTGGTTTTGGCAAATTGTCGCGAAGAAAACTCCCACACAGGTATGCAAATTCAACAGGATTCATTTCAACCAACATTCTAATAAAGAAAAATGCTTTTAAAATTCAAATAAAACCGACTGGTACACCTTCGCGTTGATTATACGAAACCATTTTTCTTTCCCCGAAGAATTTGCCAATAATGATCTTCGGATTAATATTACGGCAAAATATCTCGAGTATCCGTGGTGCAAAGATGAGTTCAAACTCGCCCCTCCAAATAATAAATGAATAACTTAAATTGCCTTACTTCTCCGATTTCGACGTATTTCCGGCTTTCCGTCTACGGAGGTGAACCGCGAATCACCATAGCAACACCATAGATTGACAAGACAACCAACTAATCATGTAAAAACACGTGATGGTTTTAATTCTCAAATCATGGGCGAAATTCATCACTCTTGTTTGGCGGAGGACCAATGTGGCTTGTGAAGGACGTTACTATTGACGTCATATATACGTCACAGATGGCGTTTTAATAATTGCCGTAAAAATATATAATAACTATCTTATTAAAAAGGAATATTGTACGCGAAGATTGCGAACATGAAAGGCAAAACGTAGTACATCGAGTCACTTGAAGTTTGCTTTCAGGCAGATCCTAGTGAAGCTAGCGCGTATAATTATTATCAAGCGTCGTCGCTACGGCAACGGCTGCCTAGTAAAGGTCAAATAATAAAATATTCAGCGAAACCTTGTAAATTCGATTGGCCGACTTCCGAACTTCTACATGCCATCACAAAAAAATTGTTTCAATTCAGTCAAAGAGATAAATTGTTCAAGTTTATCATTCCAGTGCAGCTTGTAAATATTTTGTTCACTTGATTGCTGATTGTAGGAAAAATTTCTGTGGTTTATCACTATATCTCGTGAGATTTGAGTGATTTTCAGTTATCACTCACAATTTCTGTGTTTTCCAGTTCTGTAACCATTTCTGTGATTTCTCAGTTTCTTTGTGATTTCCTATGATTTTTCACAATATGTCGATATTTTTATCACAATTATTCTGTGATTACTAGTGATTTATCATAATTATTCTGTGATTTCCAGTAATTTCTCACAATTTCTGTGATTTCGGTTCATGGGAGATCATCTCTGATTTTTCCTAATATTTTGGTAATTTCCAGTGATTTCTCATAATTATTCTGTTATTATTTTAGTTATTTATCACAATTTCTCTGTTAATTTCAGTTATTTATCACAATTTCTCTGTTAATTTCAGTTATCCCAATTTCTCTGTTAATTTCAGTTATTTATCACAATTTCTCTGTTAATTTCAGTTATTTATCACAATTTATCTGTTAATTTCAGTTATTTATCACAATTTCTCTGTTAATTTCAGTTATTTATCACAATTTCTCTGTTAATTTCAGTTATCACAATTTCTCTGTTAATTTCAGTTATCACAATTTCTCTGTTAATTTCAGTTATTTATCACAATTTCTCTGTTAATTTCAGTTATTTATCACAATTTCTCTGTTAATTTCAGTTATTTATCACAATTTCTCTGTTCATTTCAGTTATTTATCACAATTTCTCTGTTAATTTCAGTTATTTCTCACAATTTCGGTGATGTCTCAGTTTCATTCTGATTTCCTCTGATTTCTCATAATATTTCGGTAATTTCCCGTGATTTTTCACAATTTCTCCGATTGCCAGTGATTTATCACATCTTTACAACGATTTACCATAATTACCAGTTATTATCTTAAATCAATTCCCGTCATTACCTACGATTTGTACATTTGAATACCTAAGTGACTACCCCTTCTATAATAGCAAGGACACCTACTAGCTCCTGGCCAGAAAAAAAATGATTAAATCCTTATTTTGCCAATTAAAACTTTCGTATTTCATACAAAAGCGAATTGACTCCCTTTGGTACGAATCGTAAAGTTGCGCAATAGTTTTCAATAGGTTTTTCGTGTATATAAAAAGGCCATTTCCGAGAATTTGACGAAGCGAGAAACCTTGGGACTTTGAATAATATATTTCCAAAATAGCTAAAATCACAAAGGCTAATTAAGAACCCCGTATATATACTGTAAACGTGCGCAACTTGAAAGATGGCCATTATTTCGCGCATTCTATCAGACCACAAAGAGCAATTTCAATTTCAAGGACGAAACTTTTTTTAAGAAAATTACCGAAAGAGAGGGGATTTTTTGGTATTTCCGGTTACAGCAACATTAGAAATGCTTCTTATGATTAGACATCAAAAGGCATATTTGACGAAATGTTTGATTGTGGTAAAAAAATTGTAAACAAGTTTTTTCGATTACGTTTCCAAAAAAACATTTGGAAATCGTACTTCGTAAATGCTTTGAGACCCCATTTTCATCGATAACAAATTTTGAATGGAGACCACATTCTGCATTTAATTTGAGGGAAGCGAGACCACATTTTGAATTTAATTGAAGGGAAGCGAGACCACATTTTGAATTTAATTGAAGGGAAGTGAGACCACATTTTGAATTTAATTGAAAGGAAGCGAGACCACATTTTGAATTTAATTGAAGGGAAGCGAGACCACATTTTGAATTTAATTGAAAGGAAGCGAGACAACATTTTGAATTTAATTGAAGAGAAGCGAGACCACATTTTGAATTTAATTGAAGGGAAGCGAGACCACATTTTGAATTTAAGTGAAGGGAAGCGAGACCACATTTTGAATTTAATTGAAAGGAAGCGAGACCACATTTTGAATTTAATTGAAGGGAAGCGAGACCACATTTTGAATTTAATTGAAAGGAAGCGAGACCACATTTTGAATTTAATTGAAGGGAAGCGAGACCACATTTTGAAATTAATTGAAGGGAAGCGAGACCACATTTTGAATTTAGTCTGAGGCAAGCGAGACACACTTTCTTAAACGAAACCAAATTTATAATTGGTTTAGATCCGAAGTGTGACCAAATTTAGAATTTCGTTTTAGGGAAGCGAGACCCCACTTTTTAAACGAAACCAATTTAGAATTGGTTGATAAAAATCAGAAACTAGACTTAGATCTAAAGATAAATTAACCAAGCGTACTACGGAAGATCACATTTAAAAAATTTCCTATTTTTTAAACAGCTTTTAATAAATTTAAAAATAAAATAAATTAATTCTAAAGACTAATGAAATTGCACTTTTATTTTAATTCATAGATGACGAAAAAATCAGCCAAGAAGAATACCAATTGTGGAGTTCTCCAGTCGCGCCCCAAGAGAACGTCAACGAAGTGTACGTGCCATCGGACCTCGTCGTTCAACCAGTTGACGAACCCCAACCCCCGGTCGGCAGATCGGCCGAAGAGAGCGGAGACCAGGACAAAGTGGTCATCGTCAGTGACTTGGATCCGCAAGCATCCGCCGAATCCGAACAGCCAGGAGTCGAGCAAGTGGCTCCCGAGGCCGTCGTCGAGAAGGACTTGATCCAGGAACAACCAGCCCAACCTCAAATCCCAGATGAGGCCGCCCCCGAAGGTCCCCAACTCGTCGCAGTCGTCGAAGAGGCCAGCCAACCAGCAATTGTGGTCAGTCTCAATTACCAAGTCTTTAACATTCCAGGTTGAGTTTATTTGGGACCCTAAATATATATGCAAGTTGAATTGTTGGGCGCTCAATTTTCCGGTTCCTTTGAAGGCTCAGATCACTATTCTCAAGGTCAAATCACCTTAATGTTTTTAGTTATTTTTCATTATATAATAAATATAATTATAATAATTATAATCGTTGTATAATTATCGGGGGGTTTCCACGTTTAACGTCGTACGAGGCGCCTTTAAGCTTAATTAACAAGTATATAAATTTGGTCACCTGTTGGACCGCTCGTTTGCCTTTCAAAGTCATACCAAATTGGGTATCTGGTAGCACCCTATTCTTGAGAAACCATCTTCCCGCTATGATAAAGATTTTGAAGGACGACCTTTACCATTTTCAAGGTCGAGATGGCCATTTACTAAAAATCACCTATTTGGGTCAGTCAAGTCTATAACCTACTTTCGTATTTTCACATTATTTGCAGCTGTTGGAAGATGCTCAACCAGTACAACCCGTGGTAGCAGCCGCTGAAGAAGTCAAACCAGCCGTCAAATCGGTCGACGAATTGCCATTATCAGTTCCCGAAGAAGTCAAAGTAGTCGAAGAGAAGAAAGAGGAAGTGTCTCCATCCTCGTCGGAAGCGCCGTTACCCGCCAAAGAAGAATCCGTCGCCGTGGAGTTGGAAGAGAAACCCAAAGAGGAAGTTAAAGCCGAACAAGAACAACCCGAGATTGCCGTCAAGTCCGACGCCGTCGTTCCGGAATTACCCAAACCCGTTGAACCGGAAGTGGTCGTCGCCCCAGTCGTACCGGAAGTTGCATCCGAAGAGAAGAAAGTGGAAGTTTCGTCCGAAGAGAAGAAAGCGGAAGTGGCGTCCGAAGAGAAGAAACCGGAAGTATTGGTTGATGAGAAGAAACCGGAACTGGCCGTTGAAGAGAGGAAAGCCGAAGTTGCAGTCGAAGCCCAAAAAGTCGCGCAACCCGAAAAACCGGAAGTGGTCGTTTCCGAACAACCGAAATTATCGGAACTCCCCGAGAAGAAACCGGAAGTAGCGGTATCGGAAGTACAGAAATCACCGGAAGAAGTGAAGAAGGCGGAAGTGAGCAAATCGGAAGAGAAACCATCAAACGTCATCAGATCGTAAGCGGAGTGGTTCGTACGAACTAATAAATATTAAAGTATAAAACCGGAAATCAGGAGGATTTTTGTACCTTCGAAAACCGGAAGTGAAGAAGTGGTGTTTTTTTTTTAAGTTGGAGAACTGAAGTGTTTTTTTTTTTGCTTTCATTTTTTTTATTAACGCATTCACATTTTTTCCCTTAATTATTTATAATCGCTTTTTACCTACGTCCACTCTATCGCGTTAAAATCACATTACTCAAAACAACACCGCATCTGATTATTTAAACATTCAGACTAATTTTTTTCTTCAAAATATTATTAATTAGGCGCACTCATTATAGTATTTGAGAAATTATTTGTTAAAGTAAAATAATAAAAATATTATATTAAAGGTTAAATTGTTTGAAGGATATAAACAAAAAGGTGACGAATTTGTATTCATTTTAGTTGGATTCATTTTTGGATAATGTTGTATTGGAATTATGAAAAAAGTTATTCAAAATAAATTGTACGATGAGAGACATCCTATCCCAGTGAGAACAAAAATTTAATGTTTAAAATTTCGGTGTGATTTTTTAATAAATGTTTTTAAAAAGTTGTTCTAACTACGTTTCGATTTATTATCATCCACGTATTTACTTTTTAAGTTGTTACTACTACACTTTCATCATACTAAAAAGGTGTAAAATTGTTACTACTACACTTCCATCATACTAAAAAGGTGTAAAGTTGTTACTACTACACTTCCATCATACTAAAAAGGTGTAAAATTGTTATTACTACACTTCCATCATACTAAAAAAGCGTAAAATTGTTACTACTACACTTCCATCATACTAAAAAGGTATAAAGTTGTTACTACTACACTTCCATCATTATAAAATGTGTAGCACACTTTAAACAAAATCAACCCTTACTGAGCAGTCCTAATAATGCCAAGAACGAATTTAATTGTAAAGTTGTTACTACTACACTTTCTTCATGCTAAAAAGGTGTAAAGTTGTGACTACTACATTTTCTTCATGCTAAAAAGGTGTAAAGTTGTGACTACTACATTTCCATCATGCTAAAAAGGTGTAAAGATGTTACTACTACATTTCCATCATGCTAAAAAGGTGTAAAGTTGTTACTACTGCATTTCTATCATGCTAAAAAGGTGTACAGTTGTTACTACTACATTTCCATCATGCTAAAAAGGTGTAAAGTTGTTACTACTACACTTTCATCATTATAAAAATGTACAGCACATATTAAACGAAATCAACTCTTGCAGAGCAGTCATAATTATACCAAGAACGAATTTAGGTGTAAAGTTGTTACGAGTTGTTACTACTACACTTTCATCGCGCTAAAAAGTTATAAAGTTGTTACTACTACACTTCCATCATTATAAAAATGTCTAGCACACTTTAGACAAAATCAACCCTTGTAGAGCAGTCATAATTACACCAAGAACGAATTTACGTTTTAAGTTGTTCCTACTACACTTTCATCATTCTAAAAATGTGTAGCACATTTTAAACAAGAACAACCCTTATAGAGCAGCCCTAATTAAATCGTAAAAACAAATCATCCCAATTATAGAGTATACGTGAACCTAATTTGGAATTTTCGAATGGATAATTTCCTCTCCAAAAGGGATCCAAAAATTATCGAAACAAAACACGAAATTTAGGAACACGAAGAGAGAAAATAAAATAGAATAGGTAATCTCGAAAAAAGGTAGAAAATATTATGACGTTTTATATACCTTTCCAAAATACGCGTAACCTTTTCGCATAAATGTCAGGATCGTTCGTTTGGCCCACATCTAAAAGCTGGAGTACCCAAAGGGGATTACATACAACAAACTTTGGCTCATATACAAATCCATTTTATGTTCGTATAGACAAAAACTAGGGCGTTCCCATTCAATCTAGCAAATGGAACTCTTTCCTCGTTCATCCCACCACCGTCAGAGATCATATCAACCTAGCCCCATTGAAAACGGCCTGCGTAATTGGTACGAAGCTGCTCATTACCGAAGGTGCATCTTCACTATTTAGTCCCCGTGACAAAGGCAGAACGTCGACGAAGCAATTGGGAAATGCCAGCCTCATATTCGACTATTTTCACGTACAGTTTCGCGTTACGTTTCGCCGATTCCAGTTCCAACGTGACTCGTATAATACTCGGAGGCTTTTTACACGTTTATCGTCGTATAAGGCGCCTTTGACCTTAATTAACAAGTGTATAAACTTGGTCGCCTGGTAGCAGCGCGCGTCTGCCTTTCAAAGTCGTACAAAATTTGGTCGCCTGGTAGAAGCGCGCGTCTGCCTTTCAAAGTCAGTACAACATTTGGTCACCTGGTAGCAGCGCGCGTCTGCCTTTCAAAGTCGTACAAAATTTGGTCGCCTGGTAGCAGCGCGTGTCAGCCCTTCAAAGTCGTACAAAATTTTATCTCTGCTGCACCGTATTCTGAAGAAACCATCCTTATTCGCTATAAGGCATTTTAAATCGAACATTTATAATCTTAGAATTATTTCTGTGAGAACAGGGTGAGAATCTGAGAGGAGGTGAGATGCGCAAAACTTCAAAAGGAGAGGAGCGCGAGAGGAGTTTCACAAAGTATATGCGTTTCAAAGAGAGGAGATTGAAATATTCAATTTTATATTTTACGACTTCCATAAACGGAAAAGAGCGTGAGATGAGATCAGATTTTTCAACCAAACTAGCGGAAGTGTGCGCGAGGTTAGATTAATTAGGGAAATTCGATGAGAGGAGATGATATAAAAAGTTAGTTTACGGTGGTTAGAGGAGATGAGTTTGAGTTTAAAATTTTAGAAACGGGAATGAGGTGGAGTGAGAGCTATCACAAAACTTTTAAAAATACCCATCACTGCTTGTGGTATTGAAAAGGATACTATGGAAACCATATTTCGTGTTCGCACTCTCAATTTGCACCAAGAGAAGTCGGGTTCGATCCCAGCTTGTGGCCCTAGGTAAAAAATTGGAACAGCTTCTTCCGTGTTGAGTTTGCAAGCTCTCTCTACACTGGTTGAAGGGGGTTTCCTTCATTTGCAGTTCATTTCATCATCATTACCATGGTAACGAGCGTATGTCGGCCATGACATTAAGTGATTCGTTGCTAAACAAGATCGTGTCATGGAAAAGTGGTCGACAATCGTATGGTGTTTTGCCTCGTGATCTGTGACGTAGAATAGTGTCATGGGGTTGTTTTAAGGCGGGGCTTAGCTATGACGGAACAAGCAAGCACCGAATACCATAAGTAACATAACAAGAAGTGTGACACTTCCTATTCTCATGACGTTTATCTTTTTAACGATAGTCTGTTTCAACAATGACTATATAAACCATTACGTGGCTATAACTACTGAAAACTCTCCGTGAGCTGTTTCTGGTCTTTGAGGTGCCAGATAACTATGGACCTAATTGGAGGATCAACCAAGGCTTAGATACAAATTGACAGACTACATCATTCAATGTCATTCTTATGTTTTTATGTTACTTATGGTGATACGGAAACACAAACCCTCACTTTTAAGTTAAACTAAAAGCTTAACTAGCATCTTTTAATACCTGCAGGAATAAATAAATTTTTAACATGGAAGTGAGCTAGCATCTTTTAACACCTGGTGGTATAAATGTGAAATTCTTTGGTACATCTTTAAAATGGAACTTCATTCTATCTTTAACGAATTGGTTTCAATGGGATCTGAGGAATGGTAAGAACAAGGTTGCCTTATTCGAATTCTAAAATTCTCCCCTGCCTGGACTTCTTAAGACCAAAATGAGATAATTTTTAACTTCATATTTTTATTTCAATTTATTACAGAGAAGAAAATTAGTTAGCTTATATTTAAATCTAGTGATAACGGGTGTCATGGGGCCCGGAATTGTTGTTTTACGCGGGCCCGGGCCCGTCGATCCGATCACCACTCGTAGCGGCTGACAATCCTACAATATAATTGGCCGGATTTGCTATTACGTCACGTGGTACGGTAGAAGAGGAACTAGTCAATTTCAAACACTAGTGTGCCTTTTTCAGGGGCGTAGGAACCGGGGGGGCGGAATGCCCATCCCTAGAATTATTTTGCTGGGAGGGGCAACTAATGTTATTGCCCCCTTCAACCTTTGGTCAGTTGAAAACTTTGAAAGGCTCAAATTATCATTTTTAAAGCATATAAAGCTTAAGAACCTCAACTGTGTTAAAATTTCAGTCTTTTCCCGCCAATTTACATGGTAGTAAAAAGTACACATGCATTCGGAGAAGCTACACTCCGTTAATAATTGAAAACCATTCTCCAAACCTTTTTTCGTTTCTCTTGAAACACCATTTAAACGATGTCCAAAACATTTTAACGTATAGCCAGAGCTACAAACTATTTAATACGAAGCCAAAAACCAAAGTAGTATTTAAGTATAGAAAAAAAGCGGATGAAAATATATAAATTACACCATTTCCTGATTTACGATCCTTTATTTCGTGATTTAAAAGTTTTAGAAAGTCAGAATTTTCTTTTTGGAAAACTTCATCGATTTTTTTAGCAAAGGCAGATTGACGTTTCAAGCAAATAACGTTCGATATTTTGTCGACGCGACTACTTGTTTAATCTATTACTTCTAATTCACGAATGATGCCTCTCTGATGTGGACCTAAGAAAAGGTTTTCAAAGGTTAGGCTTAACCTTTTGCATTGAGACACTGCAACCATTTATAATAAAAATATTTAAATTAATTAAATGTGTCCTCTAGCAATTAAACTTCTTTAAAGAAACTTAAAGAAAAGTAAATTAAATTTCGAGTTAGTTATAACACGACAGTTTGTACCTTGTAACGCCATATTTTTTACGGGCCTTGACTCTTGAAAGTTGAAACCTCGCCGTTGCCTAGACAACGCTGTACAGATACTAGAGAGCCTAGTGCCCAGAATTATCGAAATAAAATAAAAAATATATTTCACTGATTTTTCCAGGTGCAAGAGCACCCAATGTTTGAAGATAAACTCGAAAATTCATACCTCTACTTGGAATGCTTATCCTGCCGTATCGCGTATGTTAAGATCACTCTGACGGCTTTGGCCCCGCCTACGAGATAAAATACCCCCTCTGCGCGCGCTCCCCTCTCACGTTGTTGTTTGTCAAGTTCACAAGAAAATCTGCCGCGATAAGCATTCCAAGTAGAGGTATGGATTCCTGATCGCGTTTAATAGGAGTATTAACCATGATGATTATACTGAGTATGAACAACTATGTTTATAGGGAGTATGAACTACGATGTTTTTAGGGAGTATGAACCATAATGTTGATAGGGAGTATGAACTAAGATGTTTTTATGGAATATTAACTATGATGTTTATAGGGAGTATGAACAATGATTTTTATATGGAGTATGAGCCATGATGTTTATAGGGAGTATAAGCCATGATGTTTATAGGGAGTATGAACCATGATATTTATAGGGAGTATGAACAATGATGTTTATAGGGAGTATGAACCATGATATTTATAGGGAGTATGAACAATGATATTTATAGGGAGTATGAACCATGATATTTATAGGGAGTATGAACCATGATGTTTATAGGGAGGATGAACCATGATGTTTATAGGGAGTATGAACAATGATGTTTATAGGGAGTATGAACCATGATATTTATAGGGAGTATGAACAATGATATTTATAGGGAGTATGAACCATGATATTTATAGGGAGTATGAACCATGATGTTTATAGGGAGGATGAACCATGATATTTATAGGGAGTATGAACAATGATGTTTATAGGGAGTATGAACCATGATATTTATAGGGAGTATGAACAATGATGTTTATAGGGAGTATGAACCATGATATTTATAGGGAGTATGAACAATGATGTTTATAGGGAGTATGAACCATGATATTTATAGGGAGTATGAACAATGATGTTTATAGGGAGTATGAACCATGATGTTTATAGGGAGTATGAACAATGATATTTATAGGGAGTATGAACAATGATATTTATAGGGAGTATGAACCATGATATTTATAGGGAGTATGAGCCATGATGTTTATAGGGAGTATAAGCCATGATGTTTATAGGGAGTATGAACCATGATATTTATAGGGAGTATGAACAATGATATTTATAGGGAGTATGAACCATGATATTTATAGGGAGTATGAACCATGATGTTTATAGGGAGGATGAACAATTTTCACATTTCTGCGCTGCACATGTTATCAGATCAAATGATTTTTCAATTTTGTTCATACTTCCTTTATAACGCGAAAACCTTGGACGTGGTCTGTAGGAACTGCACTATTAAATACGGATAACAATAAAGTAGAATTACAAGTGATATGAAATGGCGAGTGGGAAATACCCACATTGCGGGTAGGTAGGCCTAGACCAGTTTTCGAGAAGAGGTGATCTCTCCCTGGATGAGGAGGACGTTGAACCCAAAGAGCCAACAGCCAACAGCCCGGCTTTAGAATGTGACCTCTAAAAGAAAGGTGACCTTCCCATCTTTCATCCCTTTTCCAGAAGAAATCGAAAGTCTCGTAACACCCACCTAGCTCACAATCAGAGAAGAGGGTAATAAATTGGCTGGCCAACTTTTCACTTTCCTTCTTCGTTTCGATTCGAAAACTCAACTCCTTTTTAGCTGAGAATTCTTAATCCCTTTTCGGGTTTTAAGTGTAATTTATTTCATTTTTATAAAATAAACAATACTTAATTTTGGTGATTATTCTGTAATTATTATAGAACCTACTCGGATTCTAGGATTGTTTGAGGTTTGGGAAGGAAACTAATTTTTATTCTAGGATCGAATTGTATTTTCCATTGGAAAACTATTTCGAATTCCAGGATCGATTAGGGTGGTTTTCGATGAGAAAACTATTTCGAATTCCAAGATCGATTAGGGCTGTTTTCGATGAGAAAACTATTTCGAATTCCAGGATCGATTAGGGCTGTTTTCGATGATAAAACTATTTCGAATTCCAGGATCGATTAGGGTGGTTTTCGACGAGGAAACTATTTCGAATTCCAGGATCGATTAGGGTGGTTTTCGATGAGGAAACTATTTCGAATTCCAGGATCAATTAGGGTGGTTTTCGATGAGAAAACTATTTCGAATTCCAAGATCGATTAGGGCTGTTTTCGATGAGAAAACTATTTCGAATTCCAGGATCGATTAGGGCTGTTTTCGATGAGAAAACTATTTCGAATTCCAAGATCGATTAGGGCTGTTTTCGATGATAAAACTATTTCGAATTCCAGGATCGATTAGGGTGGTTTTCGACGAGGAAACTATTTCGAATTCCAGGATCGATTAGGGAGGTTTTCGATGATAAAACTATTTCGAATTCCAGGATCGATTAGGGTGGTTTTCGATGAGGAAACTATTTTGAATTCCAGGATCGATTAGGGTGGTTTACGATTAGAAACCTATTTCGAATTCCAGGATCGATTAGGGTGGTTTTCGATGAGGAAACTATTTCGAATTCCAGGATCAATTAGGGTGGTTTTCGACGAGGAAACTATTTCGAATACCAGGATCGATTAGGGTGGTTTACGATGAGAAAACTATTTTGAATTCCAAGATCGATTAGGGCTGTTTTCGATGAGAAAACTATTTCGGATTCCAGGATCGATTAGGGTGGTTTTCGATGAGGAAACTATTTTGAATTCCAGGATCGATTAGGGTGGTTTACGATTAGAAACCTATTTCGAATTCCAGGATCGATTAGGGTGGTTTTCGATGAGTAAACTATTTCGAATTCCAGGATTAATTAGGGTGGTTTTCGATGAGAAAACTATTTCGAATTCCAGGATCAATTAGGGTGGTTTACGATGAGAAAACTATTTTGAATTCCAAGATCCATTAGGGCTGTTTTCGATGAGAAAACTATTTCGAATTCCAGGATCGATTAGGGGGGGTTTTCGATGAGGAAACTATTTCGAATTCCAGGATTAATTAGGGTGGTTTTCGATGAGAAAACTATTTCGAATTCCAGGATCAATTAGGGTGGTTTACGATGAGAAAACTATTTTGAATTCCAAGATCGATTAGGGGGGGTTTTCGATGAGGAAACTATTTCGAATTCCAGGATTAATTAGGGTGGTTTTCGATGAGGAAACTATTTCGAATTCCAGGATTAATTAGGGTGGTTTTCGATGAGAAAACTATTTCGAATTCCAGGATCAATTAGGGTGGTTTACGATGAGAAAACTATTTTGATTTCCAAGATCGATTAGGGGGGGTTTTCGATGAGGAAACTATTTCGAATTCCAGGATTAATTAGGGTGGTTTTCGATGAGGAAACTATTTCGAATTCCAGGATTAATTAGGGTGGTTTTCGATGAGAAAACTATTTCGAATTCCAGGATCGATTAGGGGGGGTTTTCGATGAGGAAACTATTTCGAATTCCAGGATTAATTAGGGTGGTTTTCGATGAGGAAACTATTTCGAATTCCAGGATTAATTAGGGTGGTTTTCGATGAGAAAACTATTTCGAATTCCAGGATCAATTAGGGTGGTTTACGATGAGAAAACTATTTTGAATTCCAGGATCGATTAGGGGGGTTTTCGATGAGGAAACTATTTCGAATTCCAGGATTAATTAGGGTGGTTTTCGATGAGGAAACTATTTCGAATTCCAGGATTAATTAGGGTGGTTTTCGATGAGAAAACTATTTCGAATTCCAGGATCAATTAGGGTGGTTTACGATGAGAAAACTATTTTGAATTCCAAGATCGATTAGGGCTGTTTTCGATGAGAAAACTATTTTGAATTCCAGGATCGATTAGGGTGGTTTTCGATGAGAAAACTATTTCGAATTCCAGGATCAATTAGGGTGGTTTTCGACGAGAAAACTATTTTGAATTCCAAGATCGATTAGGGCTGTTTTCGATGAGAAAACTATTTCGGATTCCAGGATCGATTAGGGTGGTTTTCGATGAGGAAACTATTTCGAATTCCAGGATTAATTAGGGTGGTTTTCGATGAGAAAACTATTTCGAATTCCAGGTTCAATTATGGTTGATTTTGATAGGAAAATTATTTCGAATTCTAGGATCGATTGGGGATGTTTTCGATGATAAAACTATTTCCTCGACTATTTTCAAATTTCATATCGATATTTTGAACTATTTCCTCGACTATTTTCAACTATTTCCAAATTTCACCTCAAGATTTTGGGCTATTTTCTCGACAATATCCAAATTTCAACCAGAAAATTTTAAGAAATTCAAAAAACCCTTGAGATTAGGAGCAATTTCCTTGACTATTTCAAATTTTATTTTTGAGCTGGTAAAAGTAAATTTTTTTTTATGAAATTGCATTTATAGGGTTAATAATATTGTCATGATCCGTGGAAAAAACCCTTCGGGTTATTGTGTGATTATGTCACTTGGGTTTATTGGGATAAATATTTCGAATAAATTCTATCATTCTAATTTTTTAACAGATTTAGAAACGAAAACCCTATAATAAAAACAACCTGTTGGCAGAGTTGAAATATTTGGGAAGAGATAACTTAGCCAGGAAAAAGTAAAGGGTCAACAACCAGAAACGCAATGCTGATTGTCCAGACATTGGAATGAACTTTCATGTCCCCCTTCACTCGCCCGCCCCCCGCTTCGTCTAAACTCGGTCCGATAAGGAGGCCCCACCACGGGGAAAAAACATTCAAAATAAAAATGGCTAGGCAAAAGGCTGAGACTCCGACTTAAAGTCTTCGACTAAAACTTAGCTCGGAGTAAAACAAAATATCGAAATATTTATTTTCTCATTTGTTATAAACGATATTCGGCGATCACGCGGCGCCATCTGGTATGAAAATTCCGCCGGGCCGTATAATTAGAGGCACCCGTCATCATTTAAAAGCAAACTTTTAGATTCTGTTCGCCGTAATGGAGCCAAATTGACATTAAGGCCTAAAGGTCTTCAAATATTTGCGGCAATCGGCCCTCTCCTTCTAAAAAAGATGAAAAATGTTCTCTTGCTAATGAAAATGATAAAAGTAAAGTAGAAAATCGTTTTGAGTTTGATGTTTAAATATTAAAAAAAATAAAAAGTTGACATACTTCCAGACGAAAAATACATTGTTTAAATATTAAAGTTGTACGATCCTTTGGTTGTTCTACCATTTACTAATTAATATTAAATAGTCAATTTTTCAACTTCAAACAAGTTGTCGATGGTTGAAACGCTGTTCGGGAATTAGGGCCCACCCTTCTAAGCTTAAGCGACGCTATCGCCACCTATGATTCAACTGCCATACTAAGCAAAATAATTTATTTTTGAAAAAAAAAAATATATTTTCGAAAACGCTATCGCCATCTACGGTACGACCGCTGCAATAAATTCAAAAACAAATGTGACGTCACATGGTCATAGGCAGACGTGAGTGGGATTTTGATTTGAGAGGTTAGCGAGTTTATCTTTAATGTAAATAATAATTTAAAGTAACGAGATTTTATTTGAAAATAATTTCCAAGCCCAGTTACAATTTTTTTTTATAAAAACCAGAAAGTTCAAATTCTTAATCTAGTGAACCACGAAATTAGTACGAAAATTACAGAGTAGCAAACTAGGGGAAATTTTTTTTTCGGTCACTTAGGTTGTTAATTTTAGTTAATTTTGTCAGCTATTATCTTTAAATATGTCTGAAAAACAACGCACAAGCCCATTAAAGAACTTCTTAGCGGGTGGTGTCGGAGGAACATGCTGTATTTCGGCAGGTCACCCACTTGACACAATTAAAGTGAGCTTTAATTTAAAAAAAAATTATATTTAATGTATTGTAAACATGGTAATTATAATTCTCAGGTGAGACTTCAAACTATGCCAAAACCATTGGCTGGACAGAAACCGCTATACCAAGGTACATTTGACTGCGCAAGGCAAATCGTTGTAAAAGAGGTATAAAATTGTTAAATTCTACAAATTTTTATTCATGTCCAATTTTATAAATTTTTATTGTTGAAAATAAAATTACTTATTAGAAATTGGGTTTTTAACATTTCTCAAATTGTGTAGAGAAATATACCCCTGTTAAATTTGCTCCTACAGCAAATAAATTTATTATTGGTATAAAATATAACCAACAGCGTGAGCTGTTATTTGCCCTAAACAAAATATGAAAATGACATTGTTTAGCCAATTGACAAAAGTGGGTCAAAGCTGGGCAGAGATTGCGAATTGAAAGCTAAACTAATTCAAGGATTCGCAATTGTTAACTTCCTATAACACACGAATGGAGCCTGTAGCTTTAGAACCATAAAAAAAATACAGAGTTAGTGTAGATGTAAAATCTATAGAAGATTATTTTAAAATACTTGACCGAACACTTTTTAGATTTTCCCTTAATCATTATTATTTTGGAATCGTTTATGAGGGGGAGATTAGGCTAAGTTGGCCACTTTCAATATGAACTCTGTTAAAGGTTACCCAAATTCAAAAATTTGATGAAAAGTCTGAACACACTGTACAAGTCTAAAGATAGCTATTGTTTGCTCAAATACTTAACACTTAAAAATTGAGAATTAAAAATTATTATTATTCATTTTTATAGTACCCTTTATCCAATGTCTGACCACAAATAAACTTTGTGGTCTCTAGTATATCAATTAAAGAAATCCATTAACAAACGAGGCAAAATTTTAGTTAAATTATTTAACATTACGAAGCTTGTAGCAATTTTGACATTAAACCTCACATTCATATTCATGCATGCATGTGTGAAAAAAAAAAGACTTTTTGGGCATAGTTAGCTATTATTTAAACTATTGATACCAACTTTAAAAATTTCTAAAGGAACTTGAACATTTCTTTCGCTTTCATAAACAGGGATTTATGGGCTTATACAAAGGAATGGCAGCTCCGATAGCTGGCGTAGCCCCTGTATTTGCCATTTGTTTCTTCGGCTTTGGGGTTGGAAAAAGTTTGCAACAAAAATCAGATGATGAACAATTAACGTAAATATACCTAACCTCAAAAAGTCATGCCGATAATTGAATAAATTTTCTCAATTACAGTTTAATTCAACTTTTTAACGCTGGTATGTTAGCTGGGGTTTTTACTACCGCTATTATGACCCCTGGAGAACGAATCAAATGCCTTTTACAAGTAAATAACACAAGCTATATTTACTAAATAAACAAAGTTCCAAACTATATAAGAATTTTTTACAGGTACAAGCCGCAACTGGTGGGCAAGTAAAATATAAAGGTCCTATTGATTGCACAAAACAACTCTACAGGGAAGGTGGTCTAAAAAGCATATACAAAGGAACTTCGGCAACTTTATTAAGAGGTAATATACCACCCTCAAGCTTTTAAACTTTTACAAAATTCTAGCAGTTTAAATATTCTTTATCTAATACATGGAAAACATTCAACCCTTCGTATTGTTCTGGGGTTCTACACAAAGGAATAACCTCCTCTAAATACTTAACTTGAACATTCATAACCGTAACACAATTTCCAGTAATTTCATCGCAAATGCTAGTAGCCTTAACTTGGCTCGTAAGGCTGGAAAGTAATTTCTTATTCCACATTTTCATGGCGCAAGTGCAATTTAAAGGGTTAGAATCGAGTCTTATAGATTTAGCATTAGGTAGGGATTTAAAAACATTATCAGACATTTGAGTTAACTTATTATCAGTTAAGATAAGTTCTTGGAGTGAGTTTAAACCATCGAAGATGTTTTCTGGCAAGTTCTCAATATAGTTAGAAGAAAGATCCAAAGTTGTAAGCTGGAATAAGCCGGTAAAAGCATTTTGAGAAACCCATTTGATAGAGCAGTTGCTTAAAATTAAGTTCTTCAGGGAACTTAGTCCTTCGAAAGCGTGATTACTCAGCGCTTCGATACGGCCGTTAAGTCTTAATTGAACTAGATAAATTAATCCCTCAAAAGTTCCTTTCTCTATGACTTCGTTATCCACATTTGGAATGTGTAAAAACGTCAGATATCTAGTTGTTAAATTAAAAATTTAAAGGTCAAACGGTATAGAAAATATTAAGAATTTACAAAAAAAATCAAACCTTAAATCATTGAAAGCGTATTGGGAAATGTATGTTCCTTGTTGCAAATCTCCAAAACTTAGTCTGCTCAAGCTCCCAATCATTGAGAAGGAGTTGGGCATTATAACTTTGATTGGATTATTTGCCAGCTCTAACCTGACTAGATAAGGTAGATCGGGTAAACTGAGACTCGAAAAATGATCTATTTTGTTATGACTTAAATCCAGAACTTCCAAAAAGATAAGCCCTGCGAAGGAATCAGCTTGGAGGTTATAGATTTTGTTGTGGGATAGGGAAATCTTTTTAAGGAAAAATGAATCTTGTAGAGAGAATGGTTCAATAGTTTCAATTCCATTTTTAGCCAGATATAGCTCAAGCAAGGAATGCAGACCTTGCAATGTCGTTGATCTGATTATGTCCAATCTACAGTGACTGATCTAACAATAATTACACTGTATTACGGATAATCAAGTTTAAAGTAGTAACCAAATTTCATAAAACTATACCGATAAAACTTCCAATTCAGTTAGATTAGAAATAATGACATTTCCCACATTGAAATTAACTCTTTTGAACAACAGAGTTTTGATATTAGTCAAGTTTGCTAGAGGTTTAAAAACCAAATTCTCCCAGTTCATCGTCACAAACTCAACTGATGTTAAATTTTTAAACTTTTGAAATGGTGCACTTTCAATTATGACCTAAATATTAAAACTGTATAATTTTATATTATCATAATGTTCCAAATTAACTTACGGGATTAGTCACTGTGGATTTTATGGCAATTTTTAAAGTCAGTCTGGTAGTATCATTCGAGATATCAACTAACTCGTTAAGATCATTTTCATTTTGTATAGTTAACTCAGCAAATTTTGAAGTTGGATACATAAATAATATATGAGTATTAGTTGTTGAAAACGTATTCCATAGAAACCCCAAACATAAAAAGACCACAGCTACACATAGCCTATGCATTGTGCTATAACACTACAGTGTACATAGTTTTCTTTGGCAAAAACAATACAACAGGACGACGTCTTAGATTAGAAAAAAATTGCAGGATATCCTGGCTATTAGTTAAAGATAAGACTGAGAAAGCTATAAGACCCAGGCAGAAAAAATTACTGATAATAACCCTTTTTAAAACTTATCTCACTTTTGTTAAAAATTGTTATTATATATAAATTATTCTAAATATGAAAACAGATTTCGAATATATAATTTTTTCTAGATGTTCCTGCTAGCGGAATGTATTTTATGTCATATGAATGGCTACAAAGAGTTCTGACACCTGAGGGCAAGAGTCGCAATGACCTCAGTGCAGGTAGAACTATTTTAGCTGGTGGATTTGCAGGAATTTGCAATTGGCTAGTCGCAATTCCCCCAGATGTGTTGAAATCCAGACTACAGACAGGTTTTTATTTAAATTATTGCAGATGTCAGTGTGGTAAAATGATAATTATAAATGAAAATTTTATTCCCAATAGCACCTGAAGGCACATTTCCTAGGGGAATAAGGGATGTATTCCGTCAAACCATGCGGGAAGAAGGTATCAGGGCACTCTACAAAGGGGCAACACCAGTTCTACTCAGAGCCTTCCCAGCTAATGCCGTAATAAAAAATTAAAGCCTTCGTTCCTTTCCCAAATATTTAACTAATCCAAAACATTTTGTAGGCTTGCTTTCTGGGCTATGAAATGTCGATGAAATTCCTAAACTGGCTAGCACCAAACATGTAAATGCACAAATTAGCTTTATTTAGGGAAAATAAATATTCAAATATTAGGGGCCTTAATAATTAACAAATTTCACCTTCAACTGGTCTATTTTGTTTTAATTAGCTTTATAAAATTAAAGAAACTAAAAAAAAACTAGACCCTAATGGCAATAGAGCTTTACTTAGCCTTTCATTCGACTTGAAACTGTCCAAAATATTGCATAATCTTACTATTGCTACGCTCAAGTTAAAATATTTATAATATATAGTTTATAGGAAACTTTTTCATAATTCTATACATTTAAAACCTTTAAAAGGTGCATCATAGTGATTTAGGGCAGTTTAAAATACCTCACCTAAAAATATTTAGTAAAATTGTTCCTGTTAAACCTTACTCATCTAAAAAATAGTTTAGGGCATTTAAAGACAATCAAATCAATCCTTTTTAATATTTTTGTTATTGTTTTTTTGCAAATTTGTTGAAATATATTGAAAAAATCAAAATAAAATTATATATTTCCCATTTTGGATAATGGTACTTCTTTATTTCTGATATTAGGGTCTCAAAAGGGTTGTACCCTATTAAACTGCATTGGAGTTTTGGAAAACATTCTAAAATTTGAACCATAATTGTCATTTTAAAAGTTATACACCCTCCATTTAAAAGAGCAAGAAATTTGTGGAAAAAATTTATTAAGATAAACTCAAATCTCTTGATGTTTTCACTGATTATAAAATGATTCTTGAAAATGTTTTTAAATAATTCGTAGTAAAGAAACCTCATTTTACTCTTAGAACTGAAAATTAATCAAAAATAAATGTGTGAGAATGTGATCATAGAAAAGATTATACTTGGTCTTACCCGCTTCAAAAATTCCTCAGCACATACTCTGGCCCTAGCATTAAGAGCTAACTTCATTTCACTGATTTCCTTATCAATTTCCTCCATAAAGTTAATTACAAAATCAACTAATTTGTGTTTGTACATTTGTTCAGTATGGAAATTTGTAATTAGGAATGATATAGAGTATCCCTGTACGAAATAAAAGTTGTATAAATGAACGAAACAATACTCCACATCACCAAAAAAATTGTAAAACATAGTATATACCTCAATGGGTTTCCTTCTGAGAATAATAAAATTCTCCGCGCGCATCATCATAAATCGCATAAATTTATGGCACAAGATTTTTTCTATTTCATCAGCTTGCTTAATAGCGATGCTTATACGTATAGAATTTACAGAAGACTCTATTAAAACTTTTTCTTTTTCATTACGACTGATTACAACTGGCGTTAACAGCAGTTCTTTGCTACTTCTGAAAATGTTTACAAAATCTGTTGATTTAACTTCTGGGTAAAATGTTAAACACCTACGCAATATTACCTAACTTCAACCTCAGGTTTGTTGTGTTTTTCAACCACTTGAGAAGAAAAATTCTCTAAACACATAGCGGCATTCAAGGTGTGACGTACCACAGTCAAATATGGCCGTAAAGTCGCAGCCTAAAAAACATTTAATCTTTAAGATTTTTCATTTATACAACCCTTTTTAGAATTTAGGCTTTAATATTAACCCGAAGAACTATAATCTTATGTTTACTCATGTAGATTAATCATTAAAGACAGATCAAGGCTTAAAGTAAAAACTAACAGTACCACTTATTTTCAATAAATTTTAAATTTCTTTGACCAGATTTCCTTAAGGGTTTAATTTGGTTTATTTAATTTAAATTCTTACCATATTTTGGTTCAGTAAAGCATAAACAACAAAGACCGGTGTTTTAAAAATTATAAAACAAACTCTAGGATACGCCTAACTTCTGTAAAAATTTTGTGTTACGCAATTTTTGTTGAATGGAAATTATTACGTAAATCCGGTATCTACGGACTCACGACGATGAAAAAAAGTTGACTAGGTTCAGAGAGTGCTTTACACTCTCAGTCTCTCTGCTAGGTCTAAGGAGTAAGAATTTGGGACCGCTTCTGAAGGTTCATAACAATTTTAAATTATAAGCATTAGATTTTTCTAAACGTTTCAACATAAAATAAAGTTAGACCTATACAAACGACCAATGTCTCGAATAAGATCAATTCAAGTAAGATCGATTGCTATTTTTAAATCCATAATAAATTTAATGCATTTTATCTGACAGGGTCTGGTAGCTTTAGTAACTGGAGGGGCCTCTGGGTTAGGCAGAGCTACTGCAGAGAGGTTTGTCCAACAAGGAGCAAAAGTTATTCTTTGTGATTTACCCACATCTAAGGGTCAAGAGGTGGCTTCTAGTATAGGAAATGAAAAATGCATCTTTTCACCCACAAATGTAGAACTTCATAAGCTTAACAATTTTCTGTTATTAAAGAAATATTTATCCCTGAAATAGGTAACCTCAGAAGACGACGTTAAAAAAGCTTTAGATGTAGCTAAAGAAAAATTTGGGAAACTGGATGTTGCAGTTAACTGTGCGGGAATTGGAGTAGCTTTCAAAACCTATAATTTTCATAAAAATGTTCCACATTCTTTGGAAGATTTTCAGAGAGTGTTAATTGTTAACACAGTGGGCTCTTTCAATGTTATTCGTTTGGCAGTTGGTTTAATAGGTCAAAATACTCCCAACGAAGATGGCCAAAGAGGGGTTGTCATTAACACAGCTAGTGTGGCAGCTTATGATGGTCAAATCGGTCAAGCAGCTTATTCCGCCAGTAAAGGGGCCTTAGTAGGTATGACCCTCCCCATTGCACGGGATTTATCAACTCAAGGAATTAGAGTCTGCACCATAGCACCAGGTAATTCAGATAAAATCAAATACCCCAGGTCTTTTTAATAACATCTGACTCATCATTTTAGGTCTTTTTAATACACCGTTACTTCAATCTTTACCTGATAAAGTACGCAAGTTCCTAGCCACTACAATTCCTTTCCCTCAAAGACTAGGAGAGCCTGAAGAATATGCACATCTTGCGCAATTTATTGTTGAAAACCCTCTTATGAATGGAGAAGTTGTTAGACTCGACGGAGCTCTAAGAATGCCAATGTAGAAAATGAGACAATATGAAATTTTTTTTTATAATTATCATAATTTTCAAAACATTTTTTCTTAGCCTTTGTTTTATAAAGCATAAAATGAATAAAAAATTGTTAGTTAAAATATATTTTTATATTAAAGTTTTTATTTTGGCTAAACTGAAATCTGATTCTCCTCCCCTTCTTACAATCATTAACAAATTTTGTAATTTCTATGATAAGTCGATAATTGAACCCTCCGTACGATATAGGATCCGAAGGCTAGGATCGTACAGCAAAAATACAATCTTCCGATAAAATACGATCCGTGTAAAAACTGTTTCCTTTAGCAGGGAAACCTTTATATATCTCAAAATATTGGGGTGACCACTGATCTTTAGCAAAGGTTATCTCCAAGATTCCAGACTCCCACTTCGAAACACGCTCTTGTATACGACACAAAAGGTTTATTTATTTTATTTATTTATTTGAACAATAAACATCTGTGACGCCGTTGCTGACTTGTATACAGACTTCGGATTAGATACAAAAGTAGTGTGGTTCCAGAATATAATGTACAACAATGATATCATATGAGTGAGAGAAGAAAAAGAATATAAAAAAAATTATTTACAGACAATTCCCGATAGGGACTAGAGTATAACAGAAAAAAGGGGGGCAAATGTTAGTTATTCATAATAATAATAATAAATGTTTTTTAATTCAGGATAAAAAAGCTGTACACTTATTGAGCCCTGATACGCGATACTATAATGCTCGAAATTAAAGAACCTATTTACATTAATATTAATTGATACAATGATAGTGCCCGAAAAACGAAAAAAAAAAACAATTTCACAAAAAAAAAGATACATATGAAGCGACATAATAAAATTAAAAAAAAGGCTAATTGTAAGTAATGCTGAAATGAACAACAGTTCAGCCCCCGTTTTTGGCTATTTTTAAGAATAGCACCTTTTGTTTTTTTTGGGTTTTGTTTATTTTTTTAGGTGTATTATTTGTCAAGGATTACAGAAATGCCAAAAGTTTTAAGCGCAATTTATTATTTAGAAAGATATGATAAATATAAAATTGTTACTTACCGCCAATATTTATCTCGGAAAATACATAATATTTCGACATTTTTGTACGTATTGGGTAAGGTAGGACTGATGAAGAATTAGATTTAACGGCAAGATAACTACTAAATTTAAAAAAAATTGCTAAGTGAAATGTGTTTTTTTACGGCGAATTCCATTCGCTAGATACTGGGTACGTTTTCACTGGATATGATGTCCGTATGTGGAGTTAATAGAAGGAGGGAAAACTCCTTCGTGTGGGATCTATTCATCTCTCAGTCGCTATCCCTTGTTTAATTCGCACCACAAGAGACTATACTAGGTACTGTCCTCTAGGTTGCGTTATAGATGGCACAGCTTGATTAGCAAGAATGGGGCTGGGGTGGCGCCGCGCGCCCCCAGCGCTCGAGCGAAGCGAGTGCGCGGCGCCGTAAGGCGCCAATACGAGTCCAGTTTCACTTTTAGTTAGGAACTGCGCCCAAAGAATAATTCCCATTTTTCACAATTTCTCATTTTATCCTTCATCAGTCCTACTTTACCCAAAAGCTTTGTATAATGCAGTACCATCAAAAAGCCCATTTTTTCAAGATTCCCATTTTTTTGCTTCTTTTATTTCTTGTAAAAACATGTTCCCGCAAAATAATTTTATTTTTTTAGATTCCTTGACCACTAATTAACAATTAGAAAAAAATTTAATAAAAAAAAATGCATTCGCCGTAAAAAAACCTTTCACTTAGCACTTTTTTTTAAATTTAGTAGTATCTTGCCGTTAAATCTAATTCTTCATCAGTCCTACCTCACCCAATAAGTACAAAAATGTCGAAATATTATGTATTCTCCGAGATAAATATTGGCGGTAAGTAACAATTTTATATTTATCATATCTTTCTAAATAATAAATTGCGCTTAAAACTTTTGGCATTTCTGTAATCCTTGACAAATAATACACCTAAAACAATAAACAAAAACCAAAAAAAACAAAAGGTGCTATTCTTAAAAATTCCCCAGTTTTTATATGCATGGACTAATTAGGTGGTTAATTAGTCCATGTTATATGTATCTAATCGACACTTGAATGCCGATGCGGAGGATTTGGTCTTAAAGGGGCTCCAAAGTTCGGTGGCAAAATGTGTGTAAAGTCAGTAGGGCTGGATTAACCAATAGGCCGAATAAGCCTTGGCCTATGGCACCGAGCCTAAAAGGGGCACCAAGAGGGTTCGAAGAAAATAAAAGTACAAAACTTTAATCATTTGGTTTTCACAAAATATTTTCCGGAGTAATTTTAGTAAATGCGTTCACCCCTATGAACCAAAAACGTTTGATTGTCACATTCATAGAAATCTCATAGGTAACTAGAATGCTGCCGTGTAACTGGCAAATGGGCCAAACGCCGTGGCAGACGATAGCCAGATCTCAGCCAATCAGAGCTCAAAGAGTGGTTCTGCCAAGAATTTAATGTCACCAGAGAGAATGACGTCACCTATCTCCCGCTATAGTAGCAGATCCAAGGAGGATAATTATCATCCTTGGCGGAACCACTCTACGGCCTCTCATTGGCTGAAGGTTCAAGGCGAACTGGCGTCAAGCTCGGCTGTAGGCGGCAGCATTCTAGATACCTATGAGATTTCTATGGTCACATTCTCTGACGGACTGCCGTCTAGCCCCTGACGACATACTAAATCTGGCAGCAAAATTAATTTTAATTCCATTTCTCAATTATAAATTGAGGAAGCGCCTAGCTCGCTTCGCTCGCTATTGAAGGGGGGCACCAAAATTAACTTGGGCCTAGGGCCCCATAAAGTCTTAATCCGGCCCGGAAAGTCAGTAAAGTGCGAAATTTACGGTTGACTCTGCCCGCCTCTGCCAAGGCCGAGTGAGGGGTTGGGAGGAATAAAAAGCATGCTCAATTTTCTTTTTTTGCCAATGAACTTTGGAGCCCCTTTAACGGCAGCCGGGAGATCATTCCAAAAGTTAACAACCCGTTGAGTGAAGAAAACCCGCCTAGCTACCCCGTTGCAGCACTTTTTACGGATTGTGGGAACTTTTCACCCCTCCCACTTTATGTCGAAGAAGTCAACTGCAGTAACATCATACAGGCCATAAATGATTTTGAAGGTTTCAACTAAGTCAGCGCGAAGACGTCTGTCCTTAAGGGACAGAAGACCCAACCTTTTTAACCTTTCATCATATAGTAAGGTTCTGAACCCTGAAACTAGCTTCGTGGCCTTTCTTTGCACCCTTTCCAGCTTCTCAATGTCTTTGACCAGGTGGGGGGACCAAATGCTGGAACAGTAGTCTAAGTGAGGACTAATGTAGACACTGTACAGGATTTTGAAAGATTTGACACTAAAATGAGAGAATGATCTCCGCAGCATATATAAAGCCCTTGTACCGCGCGCAGAAGCGGCTTTGCTACGGGTATCCCCGAACATATGGCCGAAAAGCATGACCCCAAGGTCCCGAACCACAGCATGCGCCTGTATCGCTTTACAACCCAAACTGTACTGATAGCGAGGGTTATTAGCCCCGCAATGGAGAACAACCGATATAGTAGTATTGAAGCTCATACCGTTCGAGGAGACCCAATGGGCCAAAGCATCAATGTCCCGTTGGAGTAATAGCGAATCAGTCGGTGAAGCTATTTTATGACCAATCTTATTGTCATAGGCAAACAATTTGAGAAAAGACTCCTTGATTACCAGAGGAAGGTCATTAATAAATATAACAAAAAGAGTTGGGCCTAACACAGATCCCTGAGGCACCCCACTGGTCACCTCACACCATTCCGAACAGACCCCACGCAGGACCACACGTTGCGTTCGACCACTCAAAAAATCCGCGATCCAATTGACAATCAAAGGTGGAAGCCCTAAATACTCAAGTTTCCGAATAAGCAGCGAATGCGGGACCGTATCGAAAGCCTTGCGTAGGTCTAAATAGACCAAGTCAACGGAATGCCCCAAATCTAGGCACGTAGTGACTTCCTCAAGGGTTGAGAGGAGGTTCGTAAAACACGAACGTCTTAAGGGAAACCCATGTTGGTCTCTCGAGAAGAAAGATCGGCTAGTAAGCAACGCCACCAAGGAATCTCGTACGCTGGTCTCCAGTTCCTTACACGGCAGACAGGTTAGATTTATACCTCTAAAAGTGTCAACCGCGTTGGAGTTAGGAAGTTTTTTGATCGAATTAACATTATCCCGCTTCCATAAAAGTGGAAGACGACCAGACGAAATAGAGTAATTGAAAATGGCTAATAAAGGGGAAGCTAAGATGGCTGAACCCTCTGAAAGTAATCGTGGATGAAGGTCATCAGGCCCTGGGGATTTAATAGTGGGCAGTCGCTTTAAATATCGTCGGACTGTGGAATACGATAGGCCAAAGTCTAGGGGACTGAAAACAAAATCAGAGGGCTCAGAACGGTCAAAACCAGCGAAAAAGTCACCCATATATACCGCCTCCAAATCGGGCTCACGGGTGAACACGGAGCTAAAGAAATTGTTAAGCGCCGTTACCACCTCAACCAGATCGCGGATTAATACCCCCGCAGAGATCTCCACCACCATCAGAGAGGGTTTGGGTTTAAGAGAACGGGAAACATGCGAGTAGGGCGCCTTGGGGTTGGTAATGATTTCATCAATTAAACGGGCTTCGTACTTATATTTCGCGGAACGAATGTGTTTAGTAAGTAAGTTACGTTTTTTCGCAAATACATGTCTGTTGTCAGTAGAAGGTGACGCTCTGAATAAACGAAAGGCAGAACGCTTGTCTCGAATTAGGTGCTCGGTTTCCTTGGACCACCAGGGCTCCCTCAACAGACCCGAACGTTTAGTGGGTTTAATGGAGATCAAGGGCACCAACACGTCCCTGGCTTCAGTAACGTAAAGCAGAAGGCTATCAAGCATTTCGCCCAAGGTAGAGACATCGAGGACGGCTGACCAATCCTTCGAAAGCAGTGCAGCGCGAAATAGATCATAGTCCCCACGACTATAGGCAAAGCGTGTAGACGGGGAAATGGGCACCGGAAGGGAGCACTGGAGGTCGAAAGAGAAAGTGAGAACATCATGATCGCATTTATCAAGGGAGGGAAGGTGGGAAAGGTCATGAACAGAATCCCAGAATCAAAAGTAAAAATGAGGTCTAAAAGTGAAGGGATATTGTTCCCACGGCGGCGAGTGGGAGATAAAACATGTTGTGTTAGTTGAAAGTAAGACACAGTATCAAGGAGCCTTTTCTCAACAGATCTAACCCCCTTACCTGTGGTACAAGAAGCCCAGTTTATCCCAGGCGCGTTAAAATCCCCCATAATAAGCACACGGTCAGCTAACTTGCAGGCTTTCTCCATCGTCCCCAATAAAATCTTCAAGAACTCAGGAATCGCCGAAGGGCTACGATAGCAACATAACACAATAAATAATTTTTTATCAAGTTTAATTTGGCAAGCCAAAATGTTTGGAGAAGTTAGGGAGCGATTAGCAGTAGCCACATGGTGCGATCGAAAATACAGAACACATCCCCCACTTCTTGACCAATCACAATCGGACCGAAAGGAATTATAACCCGGAATGTGGAACAATTCAGAACATATGTCCTTATTTAACCAGGTCTCTGTTATGGCAATACGTCAGGAACCAGTTCCCAGACCAACGCACACAGTTCAAGGATTTTACTAATCAAAGACCCAGTATTTGTTGCTAAAAAGGTAAAAGCACAAGGCGCACAGTTTCGAGGATAAAAATCATCAGGAGACGGTAAAGATAACACAGCCGAACAGCTATAAGGGACAAACGGCAGAGCGTCAGGGTTGAGATCAGTTACTGTCGATGAGAGGATATTGTCAAGATCATTAGCGAGAGAGACCGCACCAAGGTAGGCCGCGCCGAAGTCAGTGGCGAAAGCGCGGCGGGACCCAGTTTTTTGGCTGGAGATAATTTTGCGAATGTGGGCCGCTGTGTTGAAGCGGCTTGTAGACGCCATTAGCTGGATAAGGAAGCCCATATCCCGGAGGTGGCCCTGGGGGCCGTGGCGCGTTTCCCGAGGCTGCGAATTGGTCATACGCTAGAGAAACCACGACATTGTTGCGGATAGCGAGGTGAGTTTCGCCATTGGAGAAACGATGGTTAAGTTCTTCGCAAGCGCGACGGTAGTTCGCCAACTGCTGTGGCGTTTGGTCAATACGAGCTTTTTTATAAGACCGAGGAAGGAACGTTTCCCCGCCATATGTGGGAATGTGATAAGTAGCGGATGAGGGCGGGCACCAGTACCCGAAGACGAAACCACCCCGAGCCTGTGACACGGAATGGTGGTCTGTACGCCGCACGAAGAAAGGAGTTCGTCAAGAATCCGATTGTCCTCCCCAGGATGCTCAGGCACACCAAAGAGGACAGCATTTAGCTTCTTCAGAGGTGACATAATCAGCGGGAGGGAGGCGGCGCGTACCCGCAAGGTTTTCCACAAGTGAATTTTCCAGGGTTGTAAAATTGTCGTGTAGGGAGGAGAAGAGCGAGTGCACCTCAGAAGCGAGCAAAGTTTATGTTCGCCATTTGTAAAATAGAATTGTCCAGGCCGTCTATGCGGTGAGATTGAGCGTTAGAGGCTGTATGGAGCGTATCTTGGACGGATTTGAGGTTTTCAAAGGCCTTCAAACTGCGAAAGCTCGTCGGCAGCCAAGCGGATGTCCGCTCGGTCGTCCCTTTGCGCCGCCTGGCAGACCCGCAGTTGGTTTTCAAAATCGGAAAGAGAGGCTTTGACTGACTAATGAAGGTCCAGAGGAGGGAGGGCAAACTCCGAAAATTTATTTTCTAAATCGGCAATCTTCGCCTGCACAGTTTGAAAGGAGAGCCTCAGAAAGGGGTTACAAGACGAACAAAGCCAATGAAAACGTGAGTCGTTGACGACCCCCTCGTACACCTTGTCAGGTATGTACCAGTCTCCACAGTCCACGCATTGAATACTGTTTGACCCCTCGGCAATGTCCCCCCCCCCCCGCACGGTTTACATATCGAGAGCGAAGAGTGGGGATTTTCAGGAATCGAATCCGCAGAAGCAGGCAACACGGGACCTGTTTTTTTAGATTTTTTCGCCGGCATATGAACGAGAGTGAGAAAAAAAAACACACACACACCACGCGGAGAGCAAGGCCTAGTTTTGCGATGCAAACTTAAACTTTTAAAAGGCCGAAAAACATTCAAAAAACCATAATCACCCGAAACAAAGATCACGAGCCGAAAGAGCGATAAAAACTGAATTATAATCCAAGAAATGAACGCAAAATATTCACCTTAGATATAAGAAATGTATATAAAGGTCTAGATAAATTTTGGGGCGTCTAAGCCTAACATAAAATACGGAATTGACACCTAGCAGACACCATAGACATTAGAATAAGAATAACCTAGACCAATTATTGATAGTCAGGATTCAGGAAGAGCGCGTGCTTGAGTCGGAAA
Organism: Leiobunum rupestre; assembly: GCF_980474605.1. Lineage (NCBI taxonomy): Eukaryota > Metazoa > Arthropoda > Arachnida > Opiliones > Sclerosomatidae > Leiobunum > Leiobunum rupestre. Next base: position 73,975,818 of record NC_143384.1, on the reverse strand, counting down.
ATTCAACTCTCCCCGTCATTTCGCGTGCTCTTTTTCTCTACGAACCTTGCTCTGCGTCAGATGGCGAAAATACGTGGCGCGGTCTATCGAGTAGTGGAGTAATTAAAAAATGTGGGAAATTCAAGTCGTACGTATTCTAAACCCAAACTTTTTAGGTTTCCCTCTGCCCTCAAAGCCTTAAACCCTCAATCCTCTAGTTCCCTTTCCCCCGAGTACGGTAGGCTACGCGGTAACAGACCGGGGACTCTGGAGTTACGGGGCCTAGAGTAGAGAGAGAGAGAATACGGTAAATTACGAGGGTCTTCTAGGCTATGGCAGTAGTCTTAGGTGAGATAGTACTGTATTGTACTATTCTTGTGATACTCATAAAATAAGTGAACTATTTTGAGTACGTGTAAAATTAATGTTACCACCATAATCTAACTTCTAAACATGAAGTATAGGTTTTTTAGGCTTATAAAATGACATTAGAACATTTTATATGAGACCAGTTTAATAATTCATAAGCTAGGGGGTCACTGGTCACAAGGACCAGTTTAGTAATTAATAATCTAAGGGGTCACTGGTCATAAGGACCAGTTATAAAAATTGCTTATTTCCAAGGCTGCTTGTCAGCCATTCGATTAAGCGTTCTAGTTTGTTATCCGATTTCTATGGTTTTCGCCGGTCCTATAGTCGATTTTCGCTGCCGTTTTCGCCACAATTTCGCCCCATAGATTAAGTGTCACTGCATATGTTTCTTATCTTTATTTCCAATCTTAGAATTAAGCAATATATTTATTTTTTACAAAAGGTAACTATTTATTTTTTAAATAAAAAAAACATATTAGATAAATTTTATCTCTGCCAAAAAATTTAATGGGTTGCTATTAGGGGCCCAGTAAGTGGACTACAGAGACCATGATTTTATAGTTTTTCTGACTGAAAATATTTACGCCGCATATTTCGCCGTTTTCAATGGTTTTCGCCTTTTCGCCGGTTTTAAAATTTCTGGTGCTCACCAAGACAGTTTTCGCCGAAAACGCCCTTTTTCGCCGCAAAGTGGAAACACTGAAGCCATGAGATGGGCAGATTACGTGGCGCCATCGACGCGTGGTGAAATGAAATACATTATGCCTTTTTGAAAATCAACTGTTATTTGATGTAAACAAAGGAAGGATAGATGGCGTTGCAAATTCTGCCCATATCCGCTTTCATGCATGCGCGGGGGGGGGGGTGAATTTTCCCGGTCAAAAACAGGCGTGCCTTAACGCGCTGCCTACGTTAGACCAAGGAGTCTATATTGTATCTGACAATATAGAATCATAGATATAGGAAACGTATATGAAGGTTTAGATAAAATATTTAAAAGGGAGTGAATACGGAGGTGACAGCTAGCAGAAACGCGTAATTTCTGCAGGCTATCCTTATAAGGCGCTATCTATCTGTAAGAAAGCTCGTGCTATCGTCACGAGAGTCATGCATTGTCTCCTGCTTAAAAATTATACTAAAAGACTACGGCCTGCGGAAAGGTCAAGCACTTAGTACTAAAATGCTAAGAGAGCTCGCGCTCTTGGTCACGTCACTCACGTGCCTTCCTCGGTGTCTGCCATAGAGATAGAAGTAAGTAGAGGAATAGAGTGTTGTCGTCTGAAACCCTGCGACGTCACCATTGTAATTTGCCTATTGATAAAAAACGGTAACTGTCATGGCGGCCACTATTAACACTACAGCTGTGACGTTACAAGTTTTCAAAATCGTATCAGACGACAACACTCTATTATTGAATCTGGGAAAGTGAAGACCGCGCGTGCGATCTTACTACAAATCCACTCATATAATAAATTATGTTATCTCTAAAGATGTTGGATGTTGATGTTTCATCAGTAAGGAACAAAATGAAATTATCTAATTCTTCCTAGTGTTTAGGGCAAAATGAGGATGTCCTTGCTTGGAATTTTAATCTCGCATAAATTTAGAACATGAGTATAATCCAATGCAATCACGTTACGTACCACTTTGTGAAGTTTCAATTTTTGTAACTAAAGTGTTTTTGTACGCAGCTGTGAATTGTCTATAGGTGGGATTGTTGTTCCACCCTCCTCTCTGACGAATTGTATTAAAGTACAATTCTAAATGATCCTGAGATCGTCTGTTTTCACTTCCAACTCAAGACCACAGAAGTGTTCATTTTGCTCCAAGAATGCAGAGATTGTTGAAAAATCTAATGTCTCTGAAAGATTCTCAGTACTAGGAAGTGCAATGTTGGTTCCAGGCATCTTGGAAAAAGTCTCCCATGCCATTATGCTTGCTATAGCTCCGCCATAAAGCCTTTATTATGTAGCTACCTATTACTACTTTAATTTAACACTAAATAATTAAATTCTTTTGTTCCAGTTTTAATAAAATTTAGGTTTAAATCCGAAATTATTTTTTCCAAAAATACAGAAGGAATTGTGCATTCTTTTAGTATTTTCCGCAGTTGATCATGACTCCCCTTTTTGCCAACGTGAAAGTCATCATCTTTGAAGTGTTTTCCACACACAAAATGGTCATTACCAGGTTTGAAGTTTAACTGGCTTATAGCATTTAGCCATTTTTTGCGTTGATGTATGTTAGATTGAGGAAATCTTAACCATAAAAAGTTTATATGAAAAATTATTTATACTTATGAAAAGATATTTTGTCAATCGTAGAACGACTTTTACAGTTGGGAACAGCACATTTTTTACCTATTTTATATTCGAATATTTCCAAAATCAAACTTTATTTACTGAAATTAAATCCCTTACATTTTGCGTCAAACCTAAAAAGTTTGAGTTTAGAATACGTACGACTTGAATTTCCCACATTTTTTAATTACTCCACTACTCGATAGACCGCGCCACGTATTTTCGCCATCTGGCGCAGAGCAAGGTTCGTAGAGAAAAAGAGCACGCGAAATGATGGGGAGAGTTGAATTTTCCGACTCAAGCACGCGCTCTTCCTGAATCCTGACTATCAATAATTGGTCTAGGTTATTCTTATTCTAATGTCTATGGTGTCTGCTAGGTGTCAATTCCGTATTTTATGTTAGGCTTAGACGCCCCGAAATTTATCTAGACCTTTATATACATTTCTTATATCTAAGTGCCGCTTGTAAGAACCTTGGACTAATTCGTGCGATGAAAGCGAGGGACTCTGCATAAAGCCTCGACGTGCGGCCGCTGCGGTACTTCGCGGAGTCGCGGTACATAGATATCCGGTTTATAGGGAAATCAAAATAAATAGAAACCACAATTAATAAACTGGTCATCTCCTATTATTTTATATTATTTAGAATTATTAAACTGGTCACCTTCTATTTTTTTCTTATTATTTCGAATTAATAAACTGGACACGGTGACCAGTGACCCCCCAAATTTTGAATAAATAAACTGGTCTGGGCAATTAATAAACTGGTCTTTGACCATTTGACCACCGTTATTTCCAAGGCCGCTGACAAGGTACCGATTAGATTCTTGGCTAAAACGACAGTAACGCCATCTGCGCTGTCTCTAGAGGCGCGCTCGCGCATAACTTGGTTAAATGTTTTCCCCCACCACATTGAAATTAATGTAAAGTTGGCGATAATTAAACGTTAATTAACCTACCAAATGATATAAGAAATATTCCACTGACAGTTTTTCCCGTTTATATGAACTTAAATGTAATATAAAATCGTCTTGAAAAATCGTTTATCGCTTTACAACATTCAAAAATAATATTTTTCTTGCACCATGTAGATAACCGAACATCTGCTCGTCTAGGTAAAGTTTGTGTTGTCAACACGCGTATTAGAAAGCAAAATGAGATTTTAGAAAGTAGGTTGTAATTCGGAACGATATTAATACTTTTCGCGAATTTTTGTTTCATAACTTTTCATCCATTGGTTCGTTCAGAATGTATCTTTAAAGTAGACGAAAATTTTAAGGTGCTGAATCTTGCCCAGTCTTAAGCCTCGGTTTAATCTACTGCGTATTTTGAAACGGAAAAACCCGATTACTATCGTTAAATCTTGGTTAAAAGATGGCGAACGCTCCTTGTAATAAGAAACAAATAACGAAATACGTTCTAAGCTTATTTAACACCAAAAATCCACGTATTTCGTTATTTGTTTCGTATTAAAAATATCATAAATATTATTAATCCAAGATTTAACGATAGTAATCAGGTTTTTCCGTTTCAAAATACGCAGTAGATTAAACCGAGGCTTAAGACTGGGCAAGATTCAGCGCCTTAAAATGTTCGTCTACTTTGGCTACGTTCAGTGAAGCTTAACGGTCTTACGTTTGCGTTAATTCCGTCACGGCCAACTTTGATTTCTCGCGCATCTCTCGCCGTAGTAGCGCGAACAGCGCGTGATCAAAGTTGGCCGTGATAAGTAATCCTTCTTGCTTTTGCTGAACGCTTTTTTACGATTGTTGTAAATTTTTTTAAATATCGTCTGCTGAGTCGTCCGCAGCTAGCCTTCCCGTGTGCTGTGACGTCACGATTCCGTTTAACAACGAAGAAACCTCTTTCAATCGGTGAGTTCGTTGAGCTAACGTTGCCAACGTGACGTCAAAACCGGAAATTACAAAAACCGTTCGGTTAAAAAAGTTGTCAACGTTGAGACCGTTGAGCTTCACTGAACGTAGCCTTTAAAGATACATTCTGAACGAACCAATGGATGAAAAGTTATGAAACTAGCTTTTAAATAAACCTTGAAACTTATTTAAAGTTATATCATAAGTTAATGATACCTCTAAGTAGACAAATGGCTATGCTGCCTATGGCGGATATGCTTGTCCAAATTGACCTATGTCTCTCCGTACTGCGTATCAAAGTAGCCTTAACATACACTTGGAACTGCCGAAGCTGACGTTTCTTTAATCCCGTTTGGTGCAAGGCTAGCTTGAACTTCCCCAAAAGAGATAAATTTCGGTATTCCCTTTCAAGGTGGAATCTTTGTCCAGAAAATGTGATGTCAAATCTTGTCTCTCCGATTCCCGCGAAAATGAAAGTTTTGAAAAATATCTCGGGACCAACGCCGCTGTGCGGTCGAGAATGAAACTATATTGGGCTGAGAGAAATAAACTAATAGCAAAAAAACGTTCTTTGTCCTCTGCAGGGGGAACGAATTTTCTAAGGGCTTATTTGTCTACTTAGAGGTATCATTAACTTATGGTTATATTTATAATTCACTGATGACCCACGGACTGTAAATTTTAGAGGACCGGTATTCCCGAGGTATTTTACGCCCCGTTCACCGATCAGGCTGACGGAAGTCGCTCAAGGTCATTAACTAAAGGGCTTGTATTTCGGTCGGCCAGATATCCAGATAACGTGCGTGGGGGGGGGGTTCGAACTAGCTCTATGCCTGGTACAAATGACCTTGACGGACTCTCTCTCTCTCTCTCTCTATTTCGAAGTGATTGATGCACGGGGAAACCAAAATTCTACAGGGGAAGGCAACGCTTTACTCGTCCTCTAAAATTTACAGTCCGTGGATGACCAAATTCGCGAAAAGTATTAATATCGTTCCGAATTACAACCTACTTTCTAAAATCTCATTTTGCTTTCTAATACGCGCGTTGACAACGCAAACTTTACCTAGACGAGCAGATGTTCGATTATCTACATGGCGCATTAAAAATATTATTTTTGAATGTTATAAAGCAATAAACGATTTTTCAAGACGATTTTATATTACATTTAAGTTCATATAAACGGGAAAATTTGTATGTTGAATATTACTTATATCATTTGGTAGGTTGATTCGCTCGCGTTCTACATGTCGAACAGTCTTATCGGTGTCGTGTTTTCTTTTCAAAGCATTGATACTGGTCTTTTGGATTTATCCTTTACGGCAATCAATATGAACTTAAATTGAAGTGACCCATTATTCCGACTTTCCTATCATTTTGTCTCACACAACCTTCACAATAGCTTAATTTTCAAGCGATTTATTGCAAAAATAACAAGAGTAGCTGGGTGGTAAATTTTAAACGCGGTTACATGAAGAGCGGCGGATGCGTTTTAAGTCAACGAAGGCGCAAAATTGTAAGACGCGTTTCGGGTACAACGTTAAAACCGCGAATACGACACAACGATTGCTCGTATGTAAAATGTTCATAGAACAATTTTTGTGGGAAATAGCCGGACCCTAATGTTCATAATTGGGTTTATAGCTGTATATACAATACTAACGTAGATATTCGCGATAAACCATTACTGTGCACCGGTTCCCCCATAACCATTGCTCGTAAAACAACTATTTCTAACAGTAACCTGTGAAAAGATATGTTTTTGTTTGAGTAATTACTCCTAAAATATTTAATTACGGAATTTTGAACCATTCTTCATTTTTTATTAAAAAAAATAGCTTTCTATGATTTGAAAGAAACGCGTTTTCTAGTGCGTTCTTAGCGATTGGAAATTATGGTAAAAAGAAAACTATTTTTAACACTAACCTGTGTTTTCTTTTGAGTATGTACTCTTACACGATTTGATTACGCAGTTTTGAGCCATTCTTCAACTTTAATTAAACATAAGTTACTTTAAAGATTTAAAAAAAACCGCGTTAGCGTCGAGCTAAAGTCGGCCATTTAATCTTAGGCGAAATGGAGTGTTAGTTCACCAGTTTGGCACCGATGGCGTAACTTTCGTTGCCAGCCAAACGAAAAGCATGGACCAAAGGCAGGGTTTTTTAAAAGTTCTAATAGGAACCCACGACAAAATTTCAAAAATCGTTCTAGTTTGTTAACCGATTTCTTTGGCGAAAACTGGTAAAATTGCCCCTAAAATAGGCGAAAATCTCGACCGCAGAGTGGAAACACTGCATGTCTTCCTACATTGGCGAAAAGGGGGTCGGCACTCGCAGTGAACTTCGCCAGATACAATAGTGCCTCTATTTCTTTTCTATCTTTATGTTCCCAACTTTTTAATATGCTGAGTTTTTTAACATCACTTCGTAAAATTATGTTATAAAATAGCCCGTCAAAAATGGGTAGATTTGAGAAACCTGCACCCAGGTATAATAGTCACATAGAGTTATGTATATTCAAATTGAAAACTATATATTAAAACAAAGGCTTAAATAAATTAACAACTTAAAATTATGGAGTTGAAACAGTCAGATTTTACATGTGCTTGAATTAAGGGCTTCAAAAGTCGCATGATGACTTAGGCCTAAGGTGGTGCCTTGGGTTAATTAGTCCATGCTTGGGTATTAGCCTAGCTGATTATTATTATTTTTATTATTTATTAAAGTGTTGCACCAGTCACACATAGATTAAACACTTAAGTGTTTAATCCATGAATCACTTAAGGAGAGAAAAATACATACTTGTGCAGCTCGTTCAGATTATCACTCTAATGGTGAATGCTGTTGCAGACTGAGCAAATTTATATTAGGGAATGTCTTTCTCATCTTCCTGGGCAGCCTCAGGAGGGGTGAATTTTTATCTCCTTACAATGCTGGAGAATCATTTTAATGGTCATGCCACCTTGAATTTGAATATGTTAGTAGGTTTATACTAATTGTTGTGGTACTAATATTTGAAACAGGCTATTTGGCCAGTTACCTCGCCAACCCCAAACATCATCTGATCATAATTTATATAAAGATCTCCAACCAAATGAGTTGCCCATTGTTTACACTGAGAAATATAATATAACATTTCTGGGCCTTCAAAAACTCCACCCTTTTGATTCGGAGAAATGGAGGAGGGTTCATGACTTTCTAATGGGTATAAAAACTGGAAAAGAAATTAAATATGAAATATAATTTACATTTATTGTGTATCAGAGAGTGGTTTATGCAACAGTAAATCTCGTGCAATTGAACCAATAGAAGCTACATCCGAAGACCTTATGGTAGTCCACCCTCAAAAATACCTGGACCAACTCAAGGTAAACACAATTTAAAACTCGCTTATTTTCTCAAAATAATTAGCGGAATTTGCGTATATTCTTAATTAGAGGAGTGCCTATGTTGCCAGAGTCACAGAAATTTTTCCAGTTGCGATTCTACCCAATTTCTTACTTCAGAAACATGTACTAACACCTTTACGATACCAAACTGGTGGTTCAATATTAGTAAGTAGATTGAAATAAATACTGAAAAAATTCAAGACCATGTCCAAATTAGATATATTATCAATATCATTATCTTATATAAATACAATAAAAAAGTTATAAAAGACAGTACCCTTACCAAAATATTCACTATATCAGTTTCTAAAGTCCTAAAATATTTTCTATATCCTAAAAGGCAGGAAAATTGGCATTCGATCATGGATGGTAAATAGAAATAATTACAAAGTTTAAACTATATAAAATTATGTGAAATTGTTTTATCAGGGCAATTAACATTGGAGGAGGTTTTCACCATTGTTCTGCTTTAGCGGGAGGTGGTTTTTGCGCCTATGCTGGTAAAATGACCATAATTCACCAAATGAGAAAAACATCTTAAGTGATTAAATTTACAATAACAGACATAACCTTAACCATCAAGTTCTTATTTAATCGAGCACCATCTTGCTCAAAGGCTATGATAGTGGATTTGGATGCTCATCAGGTTTGAAGCTAAATTGAATTTCATTCATTATAATAATATACTTAAAATTCTTATCTTAAAAAGGGTAATGGTCATGAACGTGATTTTGCCAATGACCGACAAATTTACATAATGGATGTCTATAACGCCTATATCTATCCTAATGATGCCGAAGCCAAAAGTATTGAAAAATTCAACCCAAAAGACATTTATGGTATTGAGAACATAAATCTAAATTTTAGTTCTAGTGCTATGTTGTACTACCTTTACTATAATTTGAATAGAAAAACTTATCTCATAAGTTACCCCTCACTTGACATTTTCAAATCATAGATGGCTTTTTGGTGTAATTATTAATCTTGCCTAAGATAGAGACCTCTAGTGGAAGGATTTGTAAGTTCTAGCGAAGAGGAATATTACGGTGACGTTACTAGTTTCCCATAGGATTATGACATTTTAGTAGAACTTAAGGTAAATAAATTGGCTAATAAATTAAATTAGTCCTACAGCAACCAAAAGGTTTAAAAAATAAGATTATTATTATTATATTAATTAAACATTACAAAATTCATAAGAACTCATTCTTTAATAAAACAAAAACCAGCATCAAGTCTTCAGTGCACGCTTCATAATAGTTTGGTGTGGTTCTGGCAAGCTGCAAGTACTTGCCCCTTTACACTACTTAAAGCATTTCACGAACTGTCAGTGTTATATTATAGAATGAGTTGTTACGACCTAAAGTTTTCCGTGTGATTTCCTAAAACTATTAAATTGAATTTAACCTATAAAAATTTACTTAGCTCAGGCCTAGCTCTGCTGTTAACTAAGGATGAGAAAAGTCCGTCTGTTACAAACCTTAAGTTAATTTTTAAAGCTCCACTAAAAAGCCCCAATGGTATATGAAACCAGTAGCATCACTCTAAATTCCTCTTTGCACGAGCTTGCAAATCTCACTACAGATGTCTTAATCAATAAAAAGCTTTCATTAATAACATTATCTAAATAGGGTCTATTTCACGGAAAGTGGAACTTTATCATCACACGGATGACGAAACCTACTTAGCCAAAGTCAAAACTCATTTAGAAGGGGCTTTGAATGAATTCCACCCTGATATATTAATCTATAACGCGGGAACCGATATATTGAAAGGAGACCCTTTGGGTAATTTGGACATTACCCCTCAAGTATGGCCTTAGTATCCACCTCTTTAAGTAAATATTAACAATCAATTATTTCAGGGTGTCATTGAAAGAGATAAAATAGTTTGGGCAGAAGCTCGTCGCAGAAAAATACCCATTGTGATGTTTACTAGCGGTGGTTATCAGAGATTTACCGCTAGAGTGATTGCAGATTCTATTTTAAATCTACATAACATAGGTTTATTAGCAGTTAACTCTAACTCTGACTCACTCTAACATTTAAGTTAATTGCTCTAAGATACGCTGAAAATGCGCTTGAATAAAATCAATTAGTCAGTATTATTCTCACAAATGATGAAAATGAATTTACTTGTTACGTGCCAATGTTTATAATAATATGGCATTGAATTTATTGAGTTTTTTGTAAAATTTAATCATGTTATAAATAACATTTTAATTAAATTTTTAGAGACAACATCGTGTTTTAAATCAGCCCAATCAAAGGGACTAAGTGTTTTGTAACTATCATGCCTAATTTAGTATCTAGAGCATGTACACTCAATCATAGTAGTGCATTTGACATAGTCATGAAAAACATAATTGAAAATATCAATAAAAATTTACACCACAAATTAACTTAAAAGTTAAAGCCTAAGTATTAACATCATTAATCAAGCTTTAAGTGAATTTGGGATGTAAACTTATTGAATAAAATTGGGATTTATCTAGCAGAACAACCGAACTGATTGAAAAATGATTCATCAGGGACGTTATTTCTAGCCTCTAGATTTATATTTTTAATTTTATTTTTCTGCTGTTGTGCTAATATCTGATTTTCCAAAGCTAGTTTTTTTAGTCTGATTTTATTGTTGCGTTGCTCATGTCGATGGTCAAGTTGCCAAGAACAAGTATCAAGATATACGATTCTGTCCCATTCTTGTTTTTCTCTCAATTGGCGCTGGTGTTCCAGCTAATAAAACAAACACAAAATTTTAGGAAAATAAATTTAGTGCTAGTATATAATATCCATTAGCCAATAACAGTGGAATCAGCCTAGATGCCAAACATCAAAGCAATGAAATGTATTTTTAGAGCAAGGCATAGAGTAGTCATTTCCAAGGCATAAGTAAAATAGTACAATTTTTTGCCATTCAAAAAAATTTATGAGTAAATCTATACAGTAAAAAACTTGTCGAGCTTAACGGTAATAGTTAGTGTAGGGAGCTGTTGGCTCGCTCTCGTGGCATGCAGGGCTTGCCACCACCCTCCTACGCATTGTAACCCGGCCACCTGAATTAATGGCTTCAAAAGTCGCTTGATGACTTAGGCCTAAGGTGGTGCCTTGGGTATTAGCCAATTCAGACCTGGGCAAAACTCCAGAGTGATATTTCGTGAGTGCTGCCGTCCTCCAATTTCTTTACTCCACTCTTTGAAAATTCACTCCACTCCTAAGAGTGAATTTTCCGCTTAATCGTCACTCCCGGAATTAGAGCTAGCGTAAGAGAGTGAGAATAAAAGGATAAAATATTTTCACTCTCACTCTAGAGTGAAAGAAATAAAATATTTTCACTCTCACTCTAGAGTGAAAGAAATAAAATATTTTCACTCTCACTCTAGAGTGAAAGAAATAAAATATTTTCACTCTCACTCTAGAGTGAAAGAAATAAAATATTTTCACTCTCACTCTAGAGTGAAAGAAATAAAATATTTTCACTCTCACTCTAGAGTGAAAGAAATAAAATATTTTCACTCTCACTCTAGAGTGAAAGAAATAAAATATTTTCACTCTCACTCTAGAGTGAAAGAAATAAAATATTTTCACTCTCACTCTAGAGTGAAAGAAATAAAATATTTTTACTCTCACTCTAGAGTTAAAGAAATAAAATATTTTTACTCTCACTCTAGAGTGAGATAAAAAAAAATCACTATTATCGTAAAGCACTCTCTTCCTAGAGTGAATGTCTTTGAGGTCACTCTTTCCCCTCCAAAATTCAGTGGGAAATTTGAATTTGATATTTTATTTCAAATTATTTTTAAATATTTATTAGTTTGCTAATGCTCCCAAAGGCTCAGCTGACCCACTGCCGTTTATATTTAACAATATTTATACGCGGGTGTTTTTTAATAACCCCCGTCGACTAGCAAGCGAACGTAGAAATTAGCATATGCAACTAAGCTTAGTTCAAATAGGCGTGAAATAGGCTTAAGAAATCTTGATCTGCCAAAAACGTTCCATTGAATAAGCTTGTACACCCTCTTCGTGTTTTATTAAAAAATAAATAAGTGGTCTATCAGTAGTCGCCTCGACAAAATGGCATCATAGAAATCGGATAATAAACTAGAACGCTTAATGGAATGGCTGACGAGGCACCGATTAGATTCTTGGCTAAAACGACAGTAACGCCATCTGCGCTGCTTCTAGAGGCTAGCTCGCGCGTAACTTGGTTAAAGGTCCCCCCCCCCCATTGAAATTAATGTAAATGTGGCGATAATTAAACGTTAATTAACCTACCAAATGATAAGAAATATTCCACTGACAATTTTTCCCGTTTATATGAACTTAAATGTAATATAAAATCGTCTTGAAAAATCGTTTATCGCTTTATAACATTAAAAAATAATATTTTTCCCGCACCATGTAGATAACCGAGCATCTGCTCGTCTAGGTCACGGCCAACTTTGATTTCTCGCGCATCTCTCGCGCTACAGCGGCCATCTCATTCGTTGACGTTTCTGTGTTAACCTATGAGCAAAAGATGTGTATGACGTCAGCGCCCCTAGCGGATTATTATTTTTAGTATAGTTTTTACATTGTTGACAATATAACCACCGAGCGTGGCGCTGAACTCCTACACATTATAGTACAGTTTATAGGGGGAAAATCCTTGCTCGCGGAATTTCGACGAATGTGTTGGCCGTAGTAGCGCGAACAGCGCGTGATCAAAGTTGGCCGTGTCTAGGTAAAGTTCGCGTTGTCAACGCGCGTATTAGAAAGCAAAATGAGTTTTTAGAAAGTAGGTTGTAATTCGGAACGATATTAATACTTTTCGGGAATTTGGTCATCAGTGAATTATAAATGTAACTTGAAATAAGTTTCAAGGTTTATTTAAAAGCTAGTTTCATAACTTTTTATCCATTGGTTCGTTCAGAATGTATATTTAAAGTAGACGAAAATTTTAAGGCGCTGAATTTTGCCCAGTCTTAAGCCTCGGTTAAATTTACTGCGTATTGACGGATTTTTAAATGAAGTTTTAGCGCGTGACACTACAGGTACATGTCTTGGGCACACAGCCTTCTTTGCGTGCTTTTATGACCATAACATGTAGAGGTATTCTCACGCGCAAAATGAATTTTAAAACCCGTCAATTTTGAAACGGAAAAACCCGATTACGTTTCAAAATACACAGTAGATTAAACCGAGGCTTAACACTGGGAAAGATTCACCGCCTTCAAATTTTCGTCTACTTTAAAGAATAACTCTGAACGAACCAATGGATGAAAATTTATGAAACTAGCTTTTAAATAAACCTTGAGACTTATTTCAAGTTATATTTATAATTCACTGATGACCAAATTCCCGAAAAGTATTAATATCGTTCCGAATTACAACCTACTTTCTAAAATCTCATTTTGCTTTCTAATACGCGCATTGACAACGCAAACTTATTATATTATTAATGTTAATAATTTTAATTAATATTATTTTTGAATGTTATAAAGCAATAAACGGTTTTTCAAGACGATTTTATATTACATTTAAGTTCATATAAACGGGAAAATTTGTATGTTGAATATTTCTTATATCCTTTGGTAGGTTGATTCACTCGCGTTCTACATGTCGAACAGTCTTATCGGTGTCGTGTTTTCTTTTCAAAGCATTGATACTGGTCTTTTGGATTTATCCTTTACGGCAGAAAATATGAACTTAAAATGAAGTGACCCATTATTCCGACTTTCCCATCATTTTTTCTCACACAACCTTCACAATAGCTTCATTTTCAAGAGATTTATTGCATAAATAACAAGAGATAGCTGGGTGGTAAAATTAAAACGCGGTTACACGAAGAGCGGAGGGCGCGTTTTAAGTCAACAAAGGCGCAAAATTGTAAGACGCGTTTCGGGTACAACGTTAAAACCGCGAATACGACAACGATTGCTCGTATGTAAAATGTCCATAGAACATTTTTGTGGGAAATAGCCGGACCCTAATGTTCATACTTGGTGTTATAGCCCGCCGTACATACAATACTAACGAAGATATTCGCGATAAACCGGTTTCCCCCATTTCTCGTAATACAACTATTTCTAACAGTAACCTGTGAAAAGATATGCTTTCTTTTGAGTATGTACTCTTACACGATTTGATTACGCAGTTTTGAGCCATTCTTCAACTTTAATTAAACATAAGTTACTTTAAAGACTTAAAAAAACCGCGTTAGCGTCGAGCTAAAGTCGGCCATTTAATTTTAGACGAAATAGAGTGTTAGTTCACCAGTTTGGCAACGATGGCGTAACTTTCGTTGCCAGCCAAAAGAAAAGCATGGGCCAAAGGCATGGTTTTTTAAAAGTTCTAATCGGAACCCAAGACAAAATTTCAAAAATCGTTCTAGTTTGTTATCCGATTTCTATGAATGGCATAAAGCGTCACATTTGCAAGGTTTCCGTTTAAATGAATTCAACTAATTAACTGAGCTTTAGAAATAATTAAAACATTGTAAAACTTCTTAAAAATAATTCAACTGAGCTTTAGAAATAATTAGAACATTGTAAAACTTCTTAAAAATAATTCAACTGAGGTTTAGAAATAATTAGAACATTGTAAAACTTCTTAAAAATAATTCAACTGAGTCTTAGAAATCTTGAGAACACTGTAAAACTTCATACAATAATAATTTAAAATATGATATTCAAATCTCCCGCCGTCATTTAGAGTGAAAAAAATGACCTTGAAGAATTTCACTCTTTCCCCGCCAGTACACTCGGCGAGTGGGGAAAGGGCAAAATCTCCACTCTTGGGAGTGGAGTGCGTTCGCTAAAAGTGAAATCGGGGAATAGTAAAAATCACAATTTTTTCCAATCTCATTCTCTAGTGAGAGTGAAGCTATTTAATTTTATTCACTCTCATTCTAGAGTGAGAGTGAATTTTTTTAATATTTTTTACTCTCATTCTAGAGTGAGTGGTTAGTTGAAATTCACTTGTAATTTTGCCCAGGTCTGATTAGCCTAGCTGATTATTATTATTATTACCCTTTGTTGTATATGGAGCCACCAGGTCTATTATAACACCCTTCATAGCTGGGCAATTTACCAAGTGCCTTTAAAAGCCTTGAAATTCTTAAAAATGCCATTAGCCACATTTCTTAAAACACATTTATCATAAAAAGGGATGTCAAAAATCACCAACACATAGTGAAAAAACCATGAAAATGTTCCCGAAAAAACCAATTTACAATAAGTTGCAATAAAAAATAAAAAAAGAAGGTAATAGAGATATTTGACTTACAGATTTCACACGTAGTTGTTGCTGTAATTCTTTAAAAACGTGATCTCTTTCTATGTCGCTCATTCCTTTCCATCGATCAGGTAGAATTCTATGAGGTCCTCTTAATGATTTGGCTTGAAATGGTGATTCAGTCAAAAAGTCGCTTGATAGTTCATTTAGGATATGTTTCTCCTTACTCTTTTGCTCTCTTCGGCTTTCGTTTGCTCTGTTTGTTAACTGCTCTGCTGCCAAATGTCTATTTACATTCTGAAGTCCTTTATGAAAGTCTTTAGTCAATTTGGTTTCTTGTTTATCCAATTGCCTCGTGGCCAAAGACTGATGATATGTCAAATCATCCCATTTCTTCTGATTAGATTTTAGGGCAAGTTGCAGTTCAGTTTTCTCCGCTATTTGTTTATCTAATTCTGCTTTCAGCGCTAACTGCTTCTGCTTTTTTTTAATTTTCCAATCGGGGTCTTCTCCATCAAATTTTTGCACTGAACTAATAGGAAATTCACTAAAGAATGGCTTACAGTCAGTTGAATTCTGCCTTTGCGTATGGTTCGCTGTTTTGGGCCTGACGTAACTGTCTGATAACATTTTCTGCATCCATTTTCTTTGGGTTTCTTCATTTTGTTGATACTGTAGAGACTTCTG
Organism: Leiobunum rupestre; assembly: GCF_980474605.1. Taxonomy (NCBI): domain Eukaryota; kingdom Metazoa; phylum Arthropoda; class Arachnida; order Opiliones; family Sclerosomatidae; genus Leiobunum; species Leiobunum rupestre. The sequence continues at coordinate 73,960,000 of NC_143384.1, read as the reverse complement.
ATCAATCTCAAGAATTTTATGTTCTATTAAACGACAATAAAACTTTAGAACTAGACAGCCGGTGTTTGAACTTTAAACAAAATTTACCTATTCTTTCATTTTCTGCCTTTTCGGCAATTTTTGATGTATTTCTGGCTTTCACTTGCTCATTTAAGGCATTTACATCAATCTTAAAGATAAAAGATATAAAGGAAAGAGGCTTGTTTAAAAAACATAAGCCTTGTCTAATCCGTAAGTTCCGTAACTAAATCCTATTATAAATCCAAAGCAATTCAATGTCAGCAGCTTTATACTATTAACAATTATTTTTGAATGTATGAACTCATAAATAATGCTGTTATTTAGTTATTATACTACTTAATTAAATAGGCTAATTTAATACTAGCCCTTTTTTTTTTGAGAGTCACACGGAAGCCCAACAGCCCAACAACAAATGTCTCGGGTCTCGTGACTCGTGAGTGAGGGAGTGAGCCTTTAAAGGAGCCCAATTGGGCTGGAAAACCACCCAACTGGCAGCCCTGCTGCGAGAATAGACTACGGCCAACCTTGAAAATATTATTTACTAATGGTTTTTATTCGCGTTTCAAACATTGAGTTGTAGTACGGGTAAAAGAGGCCCAAAACAGGCTCTCCAGCGGCAAAATTCGTCCCAACTTGCAATTTGGCCGAAAACTTATATTTTGGTGTCTACTTTGAGGATCCGATGAGTCCGCAGCGATGCGGGGTGGCCAACACATTTGGGGGGGGGGGGGCAAGGGGGGGGCAGGAGGGGGCAGTTGCCCCCGAAATTTGCTTTCACCGAATTTTTTTGAGTGGTAAATTTCACCCTGAGTCGAATGCGACCAACCACATGCCCGTAGGATCAACCGTTTCCGAGTTATGGCCGACTTTGTACTGAATCACGTGCTTTTTTTCTCTAACATGAAAAACAAAAGCCCAAATGTTAAATTTAGCAATCGAGTCAAGCTGGGTATCGTTTCTGTAGTATGTTTTGACGTTGAGTCGCACGAAACTCACCGTGGATCGCTGGGACTAATAGTTTCGGAGTTATGACCAAAAGTACACTAAATAAAGTGTTTTTTTCGAAATTTCATTAAATGTTGAAAAAGTATATCAACCATTTGGCCAGGACTAACCATGCTTTTGGATCTTACGTACTATTCTGTGCCGAATCGAATGAGAGCAACCGCAATTCCGTGGGATTAATCGTTTCCGAGTTATAGCGAAATATGTGCGAACCATAAATGGTGTTTTTTCCCAAAATGTTCTACTATTAACAACGTAAGTGCGGAATAGAATGAGACCAACCGTAGCGCCGTGAAACGCATAGATAACGAGTGATGAAGGAATTTACATTAGATAATTGACATTTAATCCTTAATAGTTGCTAGTCCCGGGCCAGTCGCGTATTGAAAGTTAGCGAGTCACTACAATACCATAAGTTAATGATACCTCTAAGTAGACAAATGGCTATGCTACCTATGGCGGATATGCTTGTCCAAATCGACCTATGTATCTCCGTACTCAGTGTTTCTTTCAGGCATCTCTCCGGGGGGGGGGGCTTCGCCCCCCCCCCGGAAAAAGTCTATCGCCCCCGGAGCTTCCCCTTTTTCCGACGCCATTGCCAGGCTGCATGGAGTGCTACGCTCGCCACTGGATACCGGCACCCCCGGATGTCTGGGAAACCCCCCCGAAGAAAATTTTCTGAAAGAAACACTGTCCGTACTGCGTATCAAAGTAGCCTTAACATACACTTGGAACTGCCGAAGCTGACGTTTCTTTAATCCCGTTTGGTGCAAGGCTAGCTTGAACTTCCCCAAAAGAGATAAATTTCGGTATTCCCTTAGAAAATTCGTTCCCCCCGCAGAGGCAAAAGAATGTTTTTTTGGTATTGGTTAATTTATCTCAGCCCAATATAGTTTCATTCTCGACCGCACAAGATTTGACATCACATTTTCTGGACAAAGATTCAACCTTGAAAGGACTTATTTGTCTTCTTAGAGGTATCATTAACTTATGGCAATACTGAAAGTGGCGTTATTTTCATCAACGCGCCTGGAGGAACTGGGAAAACGTATTTAATCAATTTTTTGTTGACTCGAATTCGGGCAGAAAAGAAAATTGCTATTGCAGTAGCTACTTCTAGGATAGCAGCAACGTTAAAGACTGGCGGAAGAACTGCACACTCCACGTTGGCAATACCTATATCGACTTGATACACAATGATGCACCTGTTTGTATCATTAAGCTTGTTTTCCACTGGCGCGCGCAACGACGCGTTTCTCAGCTTTGAAACGTTCAAACGTTTTTACGCGCGTAAAGAAAATAACATTATGACGCGCGCTAGTGGAAAACAATCTTTACGCAAAAATCGCAAAAAGCGCCAGTTTTGAAAGAGGCCAAAATATTACTGCGGGACGAAATTTCCATGATTCATAAACACGGGTTTGAGGCCGTTAATAGAACACTGCAAAATATTTGTGGTAACAAAACCATTATGAGAGGTTTAAATGTTGTCATTGCTGGTGATTTTCGCCAAACTCTGCCAATAATTCCAAGATGAATGACGATTGACGAAATTAAAGCGTGTTTGAAGTCGTCGCCTCTTTGGAAAGAAATACTAACAATTAAACTTACTGTTAATATGAGATTACAGCAATTATGCACTTATGGATCTAAAAGGTTTTCGGAATACTTGCTCAACATTGGTAATGGAAAGGAGCAAACCAACGAGGAAACTGGAAGGATACAACTATCTGCTGACTACTGTAAAATTTGTCCAACATTGAAGTGCCTTATCAATTGCGTTTACCCAAATGTTAAAACCAATATAACAAATTCCAGATGGCTTCAAGAGCGTGCAATTTTAACACCTATGAATGTCACAGTTGACGACATTAATTCCACCATCCAAGAAGCGATTTAGCGCCCACACGAACATATTTTTCAATAGATAAATGTGTGAATGACCAGCTATCCGGTTGAATTTTTGAATTCAATCAGTCCCAACGGCATTCCACCGCATAAATTGGATCTAAAAGTAGGCTATCCTATCATGCTGCTCAGGAACTTGGACCCACCGAAGCTTTGCAACGGGTCAAGATTGACAGTCAAAGCGTTACATGCATACGTCATTGAAGCTACAATACTAACAGGAACTTTCGCAGACAATGATGTTTTAATTCCAAGGATTCCGTTAATTCCAACAGACTTGCCATTTTCATTCAAAAGATTGCTTGCGTTCGCTATTACAATCAATAAAGCTCAAGGAAAATCTTTGGACGTTACTGGCTTAGATTTAAAGGACGAATGTTTTTCCTACGGTCAACTATACGTTGGAATTTCAAGGGCCAAAGACCCATCGAAATTGTACGTTGTTGCAAATGAAGAAAAAGAAACTAAGAATGTTGTTTATTATCAAGTTTTAAGATAAACTAAAATAAATAATAATAAACTCAAACATTTGCGCTGTATATTACCAGTGTTCCGAAGTGGTTAATGTCAGGTGTCAAATAATGTGGCAAAAAGTGGTAAATACCGACATGGCGAATAATACTTTTACTGGCTAATATGCCAAATAGTGGCAAATAAATTTTTTTTATTAAAAATAAAAAAACGTATACCATTTCAAGGAAAAAGATATTTGTGCTATTTTAGACAAATAAACTGGATTAGTTGCCAGGTTTTGGGCTAGAAACTCAATTATAGCCCAATCTAGTTATTTATTTTCGCTATTTTTCAACAATTTTTCCTGAGTTTGAATTCGTCTGCTATATATCGTTAAGGTGTTTTTAATGGTTCTTTTGTGAAAAACAAACATTATCTCACATGTAAGTGATGCTATATATCTGAAAGATATTATTGACATCATTTAAATGCATTTACTGATTATTAGTCACTATTTGTCACATTTTGCCATATTTGCCACTTTTGGCCATATTTGCTACTTCATGCCACTGACATGAACTTTATTCTAAAAAAGTGACATTTAGGTATCACTGTATATTACTAGGCTTAATTCATCAAAAGCTTCTTTTGCTACCCTGTATAGGCTTTGAATCTATGGTTGTTTGCAAACTTTGTGTTGCGAAATACATATTATGACATATATTGGAATACTTCTTTTACCTATTAATATAAATTTAATGTGCTTCTATATCCCGGGCGAAGCCGGGTAGTACGGCTAGTACGCTATAAGATAAATATTCTTTCTTTTGAGTTCGGAGTTACCTTAATTGGTGTGGAGTGACAGTGCAAAACAACGTTTGGCGAAATTGAGCTCATTTAAAATTTGACAGATTTAGAAAACTAAACCGTTGGTATAATTTGTCTAAAGAATTTTTCTACGGGCCTAAAAATAACTTTTCCTTATTCAAGGTTTTGTAAAATACGTTCGGAGTTGCCGTATCCCACTCTAGCTAGGTGGTGCCTTCGGTATTAGCCTAGCTGATTATTATTATTATTATTTAACTTTCAACTAAATTGATGCATTCTACATTTGTTTAACTTCAAGAATGCATTTGAGTATCTAAGAATATGGGTAGATAATTTAAGCTCCTATTCATTATTATGTTGGCAAAATTAGTCTTTCCAATATTCATGACAATCATTATATAATTATATAATCTCTGTATAAAAAAGCAGACAAACGTTTGTTGTGGTATCGCTAATGTAATTATCCTATAATCATATGCCTCATTCTTGTTGACTCACTAATACTGCTCAAAAACAGGTTGTATATATTTAAAAACGCGCCAAAAACACATATTTACCCAAAAATACGTAAAATATTAAACATTGTATACCTATAGAGTAATGGCAGTGCTACGTCACACGACGTCACCCATGCTTTTTCCTATTCATAAAAAACTTGCGCCCACAATGGCGGCCATGGCCAAAGCTACGGAATGCTACTACTCTATATATACATATACAGTGTGTCTTTCTTGGCTCTGACTGGGAATTTTTCTCAAGAACTTAAGGAATTATAGTAACGAAATTTTTAGGTTATTATGTCTAATATAAGAACGCTTAAACTCCAAATTTTCAGAAAAATTTAAACATTTTTCACGTTTTTGAAAAATAATTTCTTGGCGGGAAGGGGCTAGACAAATAATTCCAATGTTAAAGTTGTAGAGCACTGTCGATAATGTACAAAGAAAACAATTCCATTGAAAAAAAATTTCACGAAGATACGAGGTGATGAAAAAAACAAGTTATCCATATGGGGCAATAGCCCAAAGAATATAAAGCCCCAGGAATGGAAGGATTGATATTATTGGTCGCATGTTTTGGCTGCGCTAGAAACTTCCGGCAAAGCAAATCAGAGAGGCGCAAAAGTTCCACTAGACGGAGCTACACCTTCCATTCCTGGGGCTTTATATTCTTTGAATAGCCAGTTTTGTGCGCAAATTTAAAAAAAAACTAAATTTCGATAAAATTCCCTTTGGGTTTACTAACACTTATACGTACAAGATGATTGAAAATTTGTTCAAATTTAAATTTTATATTCGGAAAATGAAAAATACGCTCCTAGCATGTGCTTCCATCTATTGGTATATATAGAAACTAATTAAAAGCTTACTATAGAGTACGAGCGATTGACGCGCAGCGCCTCTAGGGGCGAGCTCGCGCGTAACTTGGTTAAAAATAAACAAAAATTGCCGTTAACACTATAATGTAAATGTAGCGATGATTTAAAGTAAATTAACAAATCGTTTTAAAACAATATTTGATTAACATTTTTCCATAATAAAGGAATTTAAAAGAAAGCCAAAAAAAAAAGCTTTTAAGATATATTTTATCGTTTTATTTTCGAAATAGGCGGGCTCAAAGTTCATGCGTATGCCTAGAGATACATCTAGGGAGAGAGCGGTGATTACCGGTGAATTTTAAATACTTCTATCTTGTACAACCTAGAGTAATATTTTATAGAAATTATATGACAATTAAAATTAAATTACTTACAATAATTGTTATATCGTAGACCTTTTTAGTCACCGACGTATCTCGTATGCATTGCCCTTGAACTACTGAGCTGTCTTCGTTAACTGTTTCCCTAACGTTAAATATACGATTGCCTACCAAAAGAGCTTGACCTTTTCTATTCGTAGATTATCCAAAATATTTTAACGCCAAAAATCCCACGTATTTCGTTATTTGTTTCGTATTACAATTAGCGTTAGCCATCATTTAACGACAGTAATCGGGTTTTTTCGTTTCAAAATACGCGGTAGGTTAAACCGAGGCTTAAGACTGGGCAAGATTCACCACCTTAAGATTTTCGTCTACTTTAAAGATACATTGTGAACGAATCAATGGATGAAAGGTTATGAGCCGGGAGTAGTGGCGTACTCCTGTAATCCCAAGCGTCTGGGAGGCAGAGTTTGTGGATGGCCGTTTGAGGACAACCACCGATCCCCCAACGGAATACTTCCGCCACGGGTGTCCCCACTCCTGTCCCCACGTATCCCCCCGTTACACATATCTCGCCCTGATTAATCAGGTGGACGAGCGGACTAAATGATGTCCCACACGTTAGGCCTAAGGTGGTGCCTTCGGTATTAGCCTAGCTGATTATTATTATTATTACAATCACATTAAAAAAAAGAAAGTTCTGAAACTAGCTTTTAAATAAACATTGAAACTTATTTCAAGTCATATTTATAATTCACTGATGACCAAATTCGCGAAAAGTATTAATATCGTTCCGAATTACAACCTACTTTCTAAAATCACATTTTGCTTTCTAATACAACGCAAACTTTACCTAGACGAGCAACTGTTATGATTTATGATTTATGATTTATTTGTTGACAGTCGAAAAAAATTAAAAATACGTAACACAAAACCAGCATCGAATAAAATCCAGGAAATACCAAAAACCCAATCCAGAATTTTCCAGCAGAAATAAAACCCGCCAAAAACCCAATTCAAAATAAGCATATAAATAAAATAAAAACATATATATAATACGATAAGAGCGAAGGAAACCGATTAATTATTATTCAAACGCCGCCAAACGTCCTTGGCCTTCTTCCACAACCCAAGAATCCATTTGACCTGATATACATCCGAACCGGCATTACCGAAGCCTACAAGCACCTCTGTTGGGAGGGGGTCGTGATCCATCCGCCCATCCGAAACTCCCGGATGGTTCTCCAAAGCCTGTCGTTGACCAGTCAACAAAGCACCACAACGGGCATCAAAAAGTAGGCGACTCTGCCACGATCCGTCGTAGAAGGACTCTGGAGCTGGAACACTTTTCAACTGATATAGGCAAAGGCTAAGCTTCACTCTTATTTCAGCCTTCCAGAGTTCGCTCGCAGATTCCCGCACGTCCTTTGTTACAATACTGGCCCATTGATGTTCGTTCGTAGCCTCACTCCTTTTAGTGCCAATACCGTAAACTTTATCAAGATGCTCTAGCCGCCGAAAAAAACCTGTTCTAACATTTTCTTGTCGCAAGGCCCGAAACACGATACCAGGAAACATGTGGCTTGGCATCAACATCAGCCGACCCAAGTACTTCAATTTGCTGACCACCTCACACTCACGCATAGTGCTCCAACCAAGCTCCCCCTCGATGGCAGCATTCGGAGTACAGGGACCCGCAGACAAAACACTCCTACCGGCTTCTCTTTGAGCATAGTCCAGCGCTGCAATGGAAGCTTTCGAGGGTGCCATCACCTCATTTGCATACGTAAGGGCAGGAACCGCCACCGACTTCTACAAAGTGCGCCCGACAGAGTAGTTGTTGTACGAATTTTTTGCCAAATTCTTCACTGCCCATCGGAGACTCGTCGCCTTACGCCAAGCGCTCACTGCTCTTCGTAACGTCTACGTACTACCTTCCACAAGCCTTGGCTTCGTAACGGAGACAATGCCTTGGGGAAGGCAGGACGGATACGAAACGGAGAGCCAGTGGGTGCCTAGCCTAAGGCCAAGTGCTCACTGTTCTTCGTAACGTCTACGTACTACCTTCCACAAGGCTTTGCTTCGAAAGGGAGACAATGCCTTGTGGAAGGCAGGACGGATACGAAACGGAGAGCCAGTGGGCGCCTAGCCTAAGACACCAACTTCCGTTCGTAGCCTTCCGAATAACCATTTCTATAATGTCCCTGATATTTTATATAATATACGTTTGAATTACGCACGCTCTTAAAAAATAACGCGAGATACCACGAGCGCGTGTTGAGAAATTATGTAGAGGAAGTCGTTATTAAATATTTAAACTAAACGGACGTTCTATTTCAAACCGCTAAAATCTAATTAAGTCTAACGCATAGAAAACATGAAATTGGCGGCGGAGATGGGATCAATCCTACGATAACCACTACAAAATAACATCGAACCATGGCTTTATCACTTCCAAATCAACCCCCTTTCTCCGTTCAAGAATCACGAGATAATGTTGGTTCCCGCTGGGAAAAATGGATAAAGCGTTTTGACATATTCTTGGATGCTTTCGATATTGTCAACCCCCAACGGAAGAAATCTCTCGTTTTATACTATGCTGGACAAGAGGTATATGACATATATGATACTTTTCAAATTCCCCCAGCACAACAAGCCGCGCAACAAGGTGCACAACAGCCTGACGAATATTTGGTTGCCAAAAAAGCACTCAACGACTATTTTTTACCAAAACGTAATTTAATAGTGGAAGAATACAAGTTCCGTCAATCGACCCAGTTAACGTACGAATCCATCGAAGAATATACTATCAGACTGAAGACGCTCGCATTGTCATGTGATTTTCATGACACCAATAAAGAAATATTAGGTCACCTTATAAAAACATGTGTATCCACGTCGTTACGACGAAAAGCCTTAAGAGAACCGAACATGTCTATGGGCGAACTCCTCACGGTGGCAAAGTCTTACGAATTAGCAGAAGAGCAAGCTAACTTAATGGAGACTAAGGCAGAACTACTTGCAAATGCCATTCGTCCGAACAACAACCATTACATCACCCCCAACAATCTTTTCAATACCCTCAACAACTAACCAGTAGACAACAACAACAACGGTTTCAACAACCTTATCCGACAACAACATCATTTTCACGACAAGTCTTTCAGAATAATCCGTGGAAAAATAATCGACGTACACCGAACATCCCTAACAATGCATATCATCCATCAGCTCTGTTTCAACTGTGGAGGAAATTTCCCACATGCCCAAGGACAAAACAGTTGCCCCGCGAGAAACGAAATTGGCCCGTGGTGTGGCAAGCTTGGAAATCTGGAAAGTATGTGCCGATCCAAAGAAAATGAATTGGGGCAAAACTCGGCCGCACTAGTAACAATGGATGAACCATACGAAGAATACGACACAAACTATAACAATCAATCGGAACTAGAAGATTTTCACATTTGTACGCTGACATCAGAAAAGGAGACTATACCTCATATGTCCAACACAACTTGTAGCTTACCACCATCAATTCCAAACAAAATAATGACGATATTTAATATTGGAGGTTTAGACATTCCTGCACTAAAGGATATATCAACATTTTGGATTACAAGACATACTCCACAATGCTACCGACACCTAAGTTCGACGTCTCTACTGTCAGAGTATTTCCATATGCATCCAAGGAACCTTTACCGTTAATTGGACAGTTTAAAACAAGAATTCTATCAAACCAACATTCTATTGACGACGTTTTTCACGTACTCCACCCAAGCAAATCGGCATATAATATTATTGGGGCTCCTACTTTGAAAAAACTTAATATACTACCAAACGCGTCCACAATTAACACCGTCACGAACAACAATATTGATGATGTACTCCAGAAATATTCGGGTCTCTTCGAAGGTATTGGTAAATTACGAAATTTTCAAGCTCAGATTCACGTAAACAACTCCATGCCACCAATCGCAATACACCATCAAAGAATTCCATTTCACCTACGCCAACAAGTAAAAACTGAATTAGAATATCTTCTACACAACGACATCATAGAACCAGCAACTGGACCAACCACTTGGTAATCGTTCCTAAGCCAAATAAACAAGGGCAAATTCGCATATGCGTTGACACGCGGGAACCAAATCGAGCGATTTTACGCGAACGATACACATCGCCAAAGATTGACGACATTATTTACGCGATGAACGGAATGAAAGTATTCACCAGACTTGACCTCAACAAAGGGTATCACCAACTTGAACTAGAAGAAGCTTCCCGCAGCATTACGACGTCCACCACACACATGGGTCTTTTTCGCTACAAACGGCTCAATTTTGGTGTAAACAGTGCCACGGAAATATTTCAGAAGGCAATTGAAAATGTTATCAGTGGGATACCAAATGTCATCAACACTAGCGACGATATTCTCCTGGGAGGTACCGATATCACTGACCACAATAATAAAGTTGTAATGGTCCTGCAAAGATTAATGGACAATGGGCTTACTCTAAACAAAGAAAAGTGCGAATTTCAAAAACTATCATTAACTTTTTATGGACATATATTTTCAAATGAAGGCGTACGACCAGACCAAAAAAAATTTGAAGCCTTGGAATCTTTACCCGCTCCAAATAATATACACGAAATTCGAAGTTTCCTTGGCCTCGCAAATTACTGCGCACGGTTTATACCTAATTTCGCCACCATCACGGAACCTCTCAGAAATCTTACAAAAAAACAAAGCGAATGGATTTAGACCTCCGACCACAACAAAGCTATGCAAACCATTAAACAACACCTAAAAACAGCAACAACCCTTTGTTATTTTAATCCCAACAAGTTAACAACCATACACGTAGATGCAAGTCCTTTCGGTGTGGCCGCTATGCTTTCCCAGCTGGACCTGTTGGGACAAGAAACCATCGTATCATTTTCAAGCCGAACTTTAACCACCACTGAAAACAAGTACTCCCAGATTGAGAGGGAAGCTTTAGCTATAGTCTACGGATGCGAACACAACCACTTGTTCATCTCGGGATCTAAATTTGTGGTACTAACGGATGATTTTGAAGTCCATTACCAACCCGGAAAACTCAACCCCGTCGACTACCTTTCGAGACACCCAATTTTCAACAGTGACGATGGCCAACATGAGGAGATTCAGTTAGCGGCATTACAAGTACCATTCCTCGAAGCCATAACCCTTGAGGAAGTAAAAAGAGAAACCGACAAAGACAAACTACTAACTATCGTACGAGAAGCTATCTTAGATGACGAAAAATGGACATCATATAGACCCACTGGAGAGGAACTCAAACGTTGGCAATCGTACAAAAAGTTGCGGAATGAAATCACTAAAGTTGACGAACTACTCTTGAAGGGAAATCAAATAGTTTTACCAGCATCCCTCGAAAATAAAGCAGTTGACATCGCTCATGAAGGACACCCGGGTATAGTCCGAACGAAGCAGACACTCCGAGATAAACTCTGGTTCCCAAACATCAATGCACAGGTGAAACAGAAAATTGAAACTTGTATCCCTAGCGGTCAGTCTAATACACCAAATTTACAATAACAACCGGTAAAAATGACGCCTATACCAAATTACTCATGGCACTCCGTGGCCATGGATTACTTCGGCCCAACTCCTACGGGTGACTATATCCTAATAGTCGCGGACGAATACAGCCGTTATTCGATTACAACGATTTTGCCATCTCCAAAATATTTTTTCACTTTTTGGAATATCAAACAAAATTAAAACGGACAACGGTGCACCCTTATATACATCAACGAGTAACGCCCAGAGGGCCCCAAGCTAATGGACTGATCGAACGTCAAATGCCAATCTTGGCAAAAACAATCCGAACGGCAATTTTGGAAGGAAATTCTTGGAAAACAACTCTACCAAAATATCTCCTCAATTTTCGCGCGACTGCACACCCCTCTACTGGAAAAACCCCAGCTTTTTTGCTTTTTAATCGCCACATAACAACACGTCTGCCCACAATTCCATCACCGTCACCGTACGACGAAGAAGTAAGGGAACGAGATAACACCAAGAAAGCCGTAATGAAAGAACAAGCCGACGTCAGGCATCATGCCCGATTTCACGACATTAAAATTGGAGATCAAGTTCTTCCAAAATTAATCCAAATAAATAAATTTGATCCCATCTTTGACCCGAACCCATGGGAAGTAGTCAACATAAAAGGTGCTGAAATTACTATCCGCAACCAAAAAGGCAACCTCCTACGCAGAAATTCTTCTATGATAAAATTAGTTAGAATCCAAACGCCAAACCCTCACAAGCACAATATCTACGAAAACAAATACGACAATGACTTCAAATCGCCTCTAATGAGACAGATCCCTATACCTCAATTACATTATATTCTGAAGCTTTCTTATGACAAGATCCGGGAACCGTTCATGAGAAAATATGCTCTGAACAAGACTTAAAAAGTTTACACGATTCACTAGCTCGGCACAGAACTCCCTTTCTTCTCACGACCCTTACGATTCAAAACGAACCAGATGTGAAACCCTTAAATGAGTCTCAGAAAGGCACAAAAATTTAATTGTTTGTTACAAAAAAATGGATCGATTTCCATCCACTTTTGCAAGGAAGCACCCTGCATATTAAGAAAACCAAATTTTAAAGAACTATTTACATTATTTGTCAAAAGAGATCGGACACGTCTATATTTTTTACGAATTCCCCTGCGTGTCCTTCGGGTAGCCCACATTGGAAAACGGGGTCTCGTGAATTCCTAAACCTGATTCCCCGAAGGCAGGCCAGGAGTCAAGTTTTTTCCATCACCATCCTTGGGGTTGCCGACAGCCCTTTTAGTTTGGAAACGGTTTTTTCGCCACCTCTGAAATTCGGAGAATGTTCTTTCCTCCCTAGAGCGATCGGGCGCTAGTCTAACGCGACTATACTCCGGTACTTGATGGTTTCTCAACCTATTGGCGACAAGAAGTATGGACTTTCTACTTTCAGCACTGTACAAGCAGATCAACACCGGTTTGTCTTTTTTATCCTCTCTTCGAAAGCGTTGACACAATTTGACAGTGAAATGAACAGTTTCATCAATCCCCAAATTTTTCCGAAGCCAATTTTCCGCGCCACTAGGTGAGTCCAGATCATTAAATGCCACACCAAAAGCCACCAAATTAGTAGCTAGATCATCCACAACATCACTTCCCTTATGAACAAGAGCAGTGTCAGAGTCTTCAAATTTCATAGTCGGACCCTTTAGCGTCTCAGCTTGTCCCAAGAGATCCGAAATCGAGTCACGCATTGCTTTGGATTCTTTTTCATGTTCCTGCATTGTAATTGCAACAGCTTCCACCTGTAATTTTAGACCGCTGGTCAGTCTGTCGTTTTTCCATGGTTTCGAAACGTTCTCTGTTAAAGGGATCCATCACTCACAACATAAAATCCAGACTTGCAGTGTGCTTCAAAACCAGTTTTTTTGTGACCCCTATGCCTTCCAATGTTGTGAATCACGTCTATCCAGTTCACACAAAAAGGTAGATTGTACATCCGTCAACCGCTCTTCCATGATGGAAAACTTTGAGACAATCAAAGATTCCAGACTAGAGAACATAGCCCCCAGAGCAAGAGTATCTTTAGTTCCACCCAAAATCAGATCACCGCTAGTTCCAACCACAATCCCGGAGTGACTCGCAGATGGTAGCTCTTGCAACTGCTCCTTCACTAGACTTTGACTAAGCTGACTTTGGCTTAGGGAACGGGTTGCCACCGTTCGAATAGTCACCAAGGGCCCTTGACTAGATATCGAGCAATCCTTCTTGACACAGTTACTGCATTCCCACATATCCTTTAGCCAACGGGCATCCCCTATGCGCAGCTCCACACATTCCACATGAAACCACTGCTTACAAAGCCTACAATCAATCCATGTATTCGGTTTCCCCGTGCCTTTATTTTTAGGAGCATCTTCCTCTTTGCATAGATAGCACAAGTCCTCATTAGTCACGTCCGCTTCACTCGAATCCATTTTCGCCCTTTATTTGCCTAATACCCTACCACTGCAGGATGGTGCCTCTTAGCCCGTGTTTTTGGCATGGGCCGCTCTTCCTTCTCTACAACGGCACTCCGCTAAGCCTAACTACTAGGAGCAACAAACACAAGGAGAACGCAGTTAGCCTTTAAACACGCTAACGAAGGGTTGTGTACGAATTTCATTGGACGAGCGTCACGAGCCTTTACGATGAACGTTTTACGGGCGGGGGGGAGACAATTTCCGAATTTTCCTCTTCCGACGGCTGCAGCAGGCGCTAAAGCGTCTAGCCAATGAAAAACGTACACAAGAAAATCCACGACTTTTGACGTGTTGCGTTCTCCTTGTGTGGGGTGTTGTGTTTGTTGCTCCTATCTTATACGAAAACCAAATAACCATTCTTTGATTTCCTTTATTAGTTCGTGTATAGCGATCACCAGGTTTCGTTTCCATGGTAACCTTCTAGATTATTTTATGTTCCGTGTGAAACCTTGGAGGAATAAAACAAGTATACAGGAGTTGCGGAGAGCTGCGAAATCGGTTTCGTCAGTGACTGTGAACTCGCGCGAGACGGAGGGGTTCAAACGCGACTAGCGCCAGACGACGCGAAAACAATGCTATAAAATGAGAATAGTTTCAAAATTCCGTATGCAGTTGGCGCTAGTCGCGTTTGAACCCCTCCGTCTCGCGCGAGTTCACGGTCACTGACGAAACCGATTTCGCAGCTCTCCGCAACTCCTGTATACTTGTTTTATTCCTACAAGGTGAAACCATAGAGTATAAAAAAAAAGATGGAAACACCTATTGGTGGATCTTAAAATTCATTTTGCGCTTGAAAATACTCCGCCATGTTAGGATATAAACGTACTGTCACGTGAAAAAACGTTATTTTGAATTTGGTCAATAATTTCTAATGGTATTTTTCATTCAAGAACTCGTTTCTATTTGTTTTCATGACAACACAAATGCGTACAGTGAGAAGCTATTTTTAGACAAATAATTTAAAGAATTACCCCAATTGTTCGGAACTTTTCATTTAAAAAACGAATTTTCCTTTGTTCATCTACAATTCTCCTCCTATTTGAAATCATAATAAACTACAAACTATATGGAAATATTATTTAAGCTAGCTCGTCTTGGATAGTATCCAGTATCCACTATCCACTAGATACAATGTTGCCAACCAACTTAAATCCGCGAATTATATAACTCCATTGCCATAGCAACGCTTTTTCATTTCTGCTAGCAGTGTCGCCATCTATCCATGACTCAAAATCCCGGATCAATTTGTCAACGCGTGTCCCGGTTGAAATCATAATTAACGATAAAAATTAAATAGTATATTAAATATAACAGTAGTTTGGATCATTTCTTAATATCATAAAAATGAGTCTGAAAATAGTAAATTTACGAAATTTTCTTATTTTAAAAGCTAGTGCTTTGCCTACAAATAAAACCTTGTATGGACAGTTGAGAATAAGAACTAATACTTCAGTTTCACAACCTTTTATGATCCCAGAAACACCAGTGAAAAAATTTATAGCGCATTGGTTGCAACAATATGAAGATTTCATAGGAATCACAGCCATAAAACAAGCGCAAAATAAAGTTATTCTGGTACAATACACATTTTATCATTTATTACATTACATTCCGTTCCAATTGAAACACATTGATTTCTGATAGGCTGAGAAAAAATTCCAAGAGACTCAAGAGCTAAGGCGTGAAGTCCAACGCAAAATTCAAGAACTGCAATCCAAACTTAAAGAAATACACCGTGAACTTGATAAAACTTCCAGGGGAGAGGATCGTTATCTTCACCTTATTACTCAGGCATATAAACTTAAATTAATAGGGCAGTTGAAATTGACCAATCCTAGCCTATTTTTTCAAAACTATGATTGGTTGAACCCAATGTCTAAAACAAATGCTCAAAATGCATTTTTACACTTTTCAATTATCATAATAGGAACATATTGTAATAAAAGATGAGAAAACAATGCTGGATGAATTCCGTATGCTGGAAAAAGACGAGAGAGACTATTTCTCAGCTCTGTCACTAGCGGTTCGTGAATCCCATGAACAAGAAAGAACTCAGGCTGAGAGGACTAAATATTGGTCTGTAATTGGTTCAATCTGCGGAGCTGTGATCGGTATTGTAGGGACAACTATTAGTAACAGAATGAGGATGAAGGAATTAAGACAATTAGTGACAGACGCTTCGAACAAAGACAGTTCAACATTACTTACAGACCAACAAACTAAATTAGAAAGTTTCTTAACAGACATTAAACAAATGTTGATAAAAACAGAAGATGAAACTGTCAAAGACAAGACAGATGGAAATGCATTTATAGGAAATCAAGAAGTAGAAGCGATGGAGAAAAGATTAGCACAGGAAATGCAAGAAATTAAGGCCTTAATCGCAGCACAGCTAATACCAGCATCAAGGCCTCTGAATGAAGATGAAATTTCAAAATTAACTCCTGTGAATGTCTATTTTGGAGAAGATTTAGGCAAAATAGTACAAAAAGCTGAGCAAAACTTAGAATGGAAAATGAAAATTAACTCTCTAGCAACTGTTGCTGCTTTTTACGGAGTTTTTGCTATTACAGTACCAATCATCTTCCATTTATTCAAAGGAAATTAAGTAAAAAACTTTTAATAGTTAAGAAACTTAATTAACAGTAGTAATCTATAACATAGAAATATTTTCTTTGAGGTACTGAGTCTATGAAAAAGTCCAATTCCAAATCTAAAAACCTTAAAAAGAGAGATAGATTTTAATGTCTTGGGGTATTTAAAACAACTATTAAAATATCCTAATACAGTGCCACTAATTTAAATAAATTATAGTTACCTATGATTTAATGGATTATTTTTGATAGTTAACAATCCATGAACGCTTGTATCTTGTTTTACACTCAATGGGTGAATGTGTAGTACAGCTTGCCGCCAATGAGTTTCCCTATAATTACAATAAAATAATTTATTTTAATTTGTTATTAAAAAAACTTTGTGCCTTGGATTATATCAAATTACTTTTCATATGGCGATGTTGATAGGATGATACTTCCTGGGAAATCAACGCTGAACCATAAAACAAAACCATATAGGTCCTCATCTCCAAAGGACAAAAGTTCAAAGGGCAAATTAAACATCCCCATTTCCCTCAGGCTGCGGCAGTTCCTTAGATCAAGTTCAAATAACTTAGTAGGTGTTGATATTATAATTTCTCTTGGCACCGTAGTTAGCGTAACTCTACCTAAAATACCCCAAAATGTTTCAATTAACCGATAAAAAGAATAAATGAACAGAGAGACTTACTGCAAAGTTCATTGGCAGCATTTTCAGCTAAAGGAGACATGTTAACTTTGTGCGTTTCTTGTACCGTGTGCCACATGTCAACCCTGAAAATTAAAAGAAGAGTATTTAAACCTAGTCACAATTTGGACAAGGTAAATTTCTTTACTGGTGAGTCCATTCATCGGTCTTCTCAATGAGCGCCATAAACATCCTAGCTTTTTCTGGGAAGATCAGTCCCTGTTCTTTCAAATATTTATTTTTAGCGTACAAAACTGAATCCAACATTGACTCGTATAAAAGCATATGCCCCATCCTATAGGTTGAAAATAAAAACATTAGTAACATCAAATCAAATCACCATGGAAAGGAAAATTTTAAATTACCATTCACTGACGATAATGTCAACTTTCTCAGGAATGACAGCTTCCTAAATCGAAAATTACTATTACTTATATTTCTCCCCGAGAACGAGAGAAACCCAAAAACTAACTTCAATAGAAGAATGGATCACAGTGATTTTTTCAGTTAAATGATTGGCTTCTACAACTTTAATAGCTTCCTTTGAGATTTCACTAGCATCAATTGCGTAAACTTAAAAAATAAATTAATTTCCTGCCTTTAATACTTTACAATAAATCAATACCTTTTTTAGCACCAGCTTGAGCGCAGAAGACACTTAAAATTCCTAAATGAAACATCAATTTGAAATCCTCTATCAGCTTATGTAATTAAATATTCATTTTTACCAGTGCCACATCCAACATCAATGACAACTTTTCCAAAAAACATCTTGTAATTCTTTAAAATTGCCTGTTGATACGTGAAAGTTCTTTTGAAATCTCCAATCATCTCGGAGTGAATGCTGAGAAAATCGTAGGATCTAGAAAAATTTACAACCTACAAATTTAAAAAAAAGTCCTTTGGGTATTACCTATTTTTGTTTATATTTTTTTGGCCCACTTGTAATATTCTTGATCGTAATCGGAGAGATTGGCTTCCGTGTTTTTCCTGAAAATTAAAAAAACCATTCTGATAGTGTGATATTTGAATAAATAAAGACAATTAAATAATAATATGTCCATTAAAATGAATCAAACTTTAATTCACAAGATGGGTTAGTTACATACTGATGCCAAAAACAATAGTAGAGATAAAATTGATGATAAGTTCATTGTTTCTTCAATGAAGAATTATTATTCGAAGCTCTTTCCCAAATTTGAATATAAGCCTCTGAAAGGGTGATCATTTGGGGTAATATTTCAGTGACATGAAGATCTTGTAGCTCGTACCATTTTCCACTTGATGTTGAAACATGCATTCTATAGACACCACTAGAAGGCTCCCCATCGTGAACTATATTTGCTACCAAATTGTAAATACTCTCTTCCGGGGCACCAGGGACCAATTCTGACAAATCTACATTTTTTATTGGAAAGTTGACAATTGTGGGATTTTTTTCAATGAAGAAAGTGTTTTTTGTGAAGCGTTTAATGAAGAGAATTAAAAATGGTGGGAGCCGTTTGATTTTGAATCTTTTCATAGTGGAATCCTTGTGGGTTTTATATTCTTTCTCAGTGGTGCCATTGAATTTGGCCAACAGTGTCGCCAATGGTACTTGAGGAATGATATTTTCTCTAATTTCATCCTTAAAAAGTGGTGGAGGAGGTAAATCAAGAGTTAAATAAAGAAAGGTTGATTCTTGGCAATGTTCCTGATACTCGTCAGCACTCTTGAGATACTCTTCCTGGGGCAGGTCAAGAGGAATAACTTTACGTGAAAAAATTTCCATTGATCCAAGAAAAGTGCGGTAAACAATGCTACTCTTTTCTTTTTTAGTTCCATTCAAAGCCACGTGCAAGCTATTGAGAAACCAAGATAGAAAATCTATGGGATCTCCTTGTTCAGTGATTTGCAACCTCTTTTTACTGCAGAGTACAACGGCTTGTAGCATTTCATGTGGACTGACATGGGCTTTGAAATTTCTGGGGTTCCACAATTTGCGTAGTAGTTCCCCAAAACGTTGGACAATGAGAAATGCCGTATCTCCGGGTGGTCTTTTAAGATTACAATAACTCTCTTCTCGTAGAAAATAGTTTCTTAATGGTGGAACGTGTGACAAAGCTTGTAGAATTACATTGCAGTAATCATTAGCTTTGATGTTATTGAGTCCCACAATCCCAGGTAAATATGTTGTTCCATCATAAGCTCTTGAAAGCTTATCATTTTTGTCCAGGTTTCTAATTTCTTGTTTACTAAAAGTGGGCTTAAGGACGTAGGTGATGTCATCCAGTGAGGAATCAACTATCTCATAGTTATCGGGTAAACAATAAAAACGTAAAGATTGCAAGTTCAAGAAAACATGATGGCCAACTTGAACACTGTGCATGTAAGCGTGAGTGTTGGGGCCGCGACCCTGAAAATATTTCCCACATACGAGGCATGCATACACATTAATACGCGACAAAGATACTGAACACAACTTTTCGAAATCAAAATCCAACACGTTTCTATTTATGGTATCAAGATACGGGCAGTTTCGACTTCTATCAAAGTTAATAGGCAAAGGCTTAACGTTTGATTTATACCTCTTTGCGAGAACTGGCTCGTTGTCATCATCTTCGATGGTTCTTTTATTATCTTCAATTTTCTCAACTTTATCTTCGGTGCCGTTAGTTTCCATTTATATAATTGAAATAAAGCACTTATTAATTAAATTATATATTAGAAAATGTCCAACACGCTAATCAAATAACGAATTTCACTGGCCGCCTTCAAAAAGCAGACGACAATATTCAAAATTAACAGAGCTGCCAACGTTTGAAACGAAGAATCTAATAATCCTCTTGCTTAATCTAGTAGCGAAGCGACTTTACCCTCTCTGTTATTAGTTTATCTAAGGAGTTTTTAGTTCTAAGCCAGGTAATAACTTAGGTAATCATTGGCGAAACAGGCTATCATTAAAAAAATTAGCGTCGTGAGAATATTATGAGCGATTTCTACTCTACCGACGTTTCGAGAGGTAATCGCTCTTAAAATTACCATAAGCATAGATTAAATAAACTTACCTTGTAAGGTTAATCCATGCCATAAGTAATATGCAATTTATGAGTGATAAGTGACATGAAATACAAATGTATTTCCCCTTGTAAATATCTGAATTAGTTTTATATTATTGTATTGTGTTGTACTATTTACCGCTTAATCTCTTTAGCTTCCCCAATTCACCTGTTCTTGTCTGTACATAATTTTTATACTGTCTGGCACTTGGGTCCAACCGCACGACGTCTTATTTGAGGGGTAAAATTTTTGGGCTTCGGAAATGACTTCCCCCTCGCCTCTTTACAGGGACACAAAAGGTATCGGTTGTACTCCGCCATGATGAAAAATAGTTCTCTATAAAATACGTCAATATTAAACTTTTGCTTTCGATAATTTGGTTAATTTAGTTCTTAAATAAAGTAGATATATGATAGAAACTAAAATGCGACTTTTTAAAAATAATAACATGACTTTTGAAAATAAATAGACCGTAACTAGAAAAACGCAGAGAGTGTGGCGCCATCTAAGAGCAGAGATCGGGACTAATTGGTATATCTACGATGTTGAGGCCGAACAATTTGCAAGTTTAACTGAAATAATAGATATAGCTACGAGCTTTTTTTTGTTTATTTTACAATTGATATAGTAGTTATTAATTAAAATCAACCGTTATCGAAGGAAATAATGGTCAGCATTTGACAGAGAGGCTATTTGAAATCGCGAGGCGGTGACATGGTTGCCAGGGAATAAAATTCAAAATTTTCATCTTGAGCGCGGACCGGACTGCCCCACATTTCAGAAACCCATTATCTCCAAAAAGCTGTTTTCGAGAAAAATCGCTTTTTGTGATTTTTATTAAAAATAAGAAAATTAAACTAACTAGAAATGAGGAAATTAATTGATTTGGGGTATTTTTTAACGAAGATTCCGAATGTGACATTACCATAGAAATCTCATAGGTAACTAGAATGCTGCCGCCTACGGCCGAGCTTGACGCCAGTTCGCCTTGAACCTTCAGCCAATGAGAGGCCGTAGAGTGGTTCCGCCAAGGAGGATAATAATCCTCCTTGGATCTGCTACTATAGCGGGAGATAGGTGACGTCATTCTCTCTGGTGACATTAAATTCTTGGCAGAACCACTCTTTGAGCTCTGATTGGCTGAGATCTGGCTATCGTCTGCCACGGCGTTTGGCCCATTTTCCAGTTACACGGCAGCATTCTAGTTACCTATGAGATTTCTATGGACATTACCAATGACTTAAATTACTTGGATGTTTGAATAATGCGACATAATGCGTTTTGAACGTCCCCAAAAAAACCAAAATACTGCGCAGAAACGAATTATAAACACATAATGCATTTCTGCGCAGTAAATTCCAACTCCTGAGTCAAAACAGAAACGCATTAAATGCAATTAGTTGCATTTCTAATTATAATCGGACGATTCCACAAAAATCGTGTTTGTCTTAGTTATAAGTTAATTTTAAAGGAAAATAATCAAAATAATTAGTAAAGAATAACTTAAGTAAAGTCACAATCTTAACATTATAAATATATTATCATAAGTTAAATAAGTAGTAAAGAATAACTGGAGTAAAGTAACTATTATCTTAACATTATATATTATCTTAACTTAATTAAAAAAAATTAATGATATTATCATAAGTTAATTATAAATAAGCTTAGTATTAAAATAAAAAATGAAAACATTTTATTTGTTAAAATAAATATTCTTAAATAAGGAACATTTTGTTCACAGCATAAAAACTATTATAACTAATTTACATTATAACATAACATTCTATATAACGTTCTATTCTTCGGCCAATCCACGACTCTTTAGTAAGTCATCGCTATAGGGACTTGTCAGTGTTACGTCACAGTTTTTTTCCAATAGTTTTTATCGTTGGGAGAAAAATATGACCACAATGGCGGCCATGGCTAAAGCTACGGAGTGCCAAGTCTCTATTGTTGTTTTCTGGCAGCTCCATCCAAAATAATCTATGAATCACGGGGATTCGACAAATAATTTCCTCAATTAGTTTAGCTTTCTTGGAAGGATTAATTGTCCATTGAAAAGTAGTCGGAAATGAAGGAAAAACATTTAAATATGACGTTTGCATGAAGTTCCATCCCTTTGGCGCAAGTATGCCCCCTGTAAGTGCAGGTATGCCCATTGAAAAGTAGTCGGAAATGAACGAAAAACATTTAAATATGACGTTTGCATGAAGTTCCATCCCTTTGGCCCAAGTATGCCCCATCTAAGCGCAGGTATGCCCATTGAAATGTAGTCGGAAATGAAAAACATTTAAATATGACGTTTGCATGAAGTTCCATCCCTTTGGCCCAAGTATGCCCCCTCTAAGCGCAGATATGCCCATTGAAAAGTAGTCGGAAATGAAAAACATTTAAATATGACGTTTGCATGAAGTTCCAACCCTTTGGCCCAAGTATGCCCCCTCTAAGCGCAGATATGCCCATTGAAAATACTCGGAAATGAAGTTAAAACAATTTATTATCAAGTTTTATTATTGAAATTAAATTAAATCATTTTAAAGTAATTTTAACTGAATAAAGATGTCTGTAAAATGGATAAACATTCAAAACCTTGCGCGAAAATGAAGCTAAAACGCTTTGTATAAGCTGGCCAAGTTCGCTCTTATCTTAGCTAATGGTATGCCCGTGCTGTAAAGCATGGGCATACGGTCCCTCACTCACGAGTCACGAGACATTTGTTGTACAGTTGTAACAGTTGTGTTGGGCTTTTTTTTTGGCTAGTATTAAATTAGTTTATGTTTGCCTATTTAATTAAGTAGTAAAATAACTAAATAACAGCATTATTTATGAGTTCATACATTCAAAAATATTTGTTAATAGTATAAAGCTGCTGACATTGAATTGCTTTGGCTTTATAATAGGATTTAGTTACGGAACTTACGGATTAGCCAAGGCTTATGTTTTTTAAACAAGCTTCTTTCCTTTAAATCTTTTATGTTTAAGATTGATGTAAATGCCTTAAATGAGCAAGTGAAAGCCAGAAATACATCAAAAATTGCCGAAAAGGCAGAAAATGAAAGAATAGGTAAATTTTGTTTAAAGTTCAAACACTGGCTGTCTAGTTCTAAAGTTTTATTGTCATTTAATAGAACATAAAATTCTAAAGACATTTTTTTAGGAGTCCCATGAATTTTTTCCGGGGTTTTTGACGCGTGGACTGCCGCTATTTACAAGTCTTGGCATGCCATTAGCTAAGATAAGAGCGAACCAGGCCATTTTGTATAAGCTAGGAAAATTTCTGGCCAAGTTCACTCCTATCTTGGCTAATGGTATGCCCGGTATGCCGGTATGCTTTTTAGCAGGGGCCTCAGTGGGTCCTAAAACTAATCGAGAAAGTCTAGCAGACAATGCTATCGCGTTTGAAAAATTTATCGGACCAATTCCAACGTTACGTCCTAAGCAGATGCTTATCTCCTGCACGATAATGCGTTTCTGCGCGGTAATTTTGAAAATTTGGCTTAAAAATGCGTTTTGAAAAATAATTAGGAATCAGCGACTTAAAATTAGTATAAAAGGTAGTGAAACTCAAAATCTCAAAATTGGTCGATAATGAGTTTCTGAAATGTAGGGCAGCGGAATACCACAAATGCACTACTTCGCGCGTAATGTGCTATCCTTATTGGTTAGAAATATCACGTGATCACTAGCTCTTTAAAAAGGGTGTCAAGCATGGTGGAAGTTAAAATCTGAAGGCAGTGATAGACTTTCTCTCCCTATTTACTTTTGATAGCAGCTGCTAATTCAAACTTGCAAACCAAATATATTTTCAGTTTTATTCACCATAGGCTAAATAAATTCAAATGCAATTAAATGTTTTTATTTTTTATTTAAATTACGACAAAGCATTCACTAAGGTACATAATATTAAATCCCTCGGATGTTTTAAAACAGGTTTCGGGAAGTAATTTGTGGGACTTCGGTTTTTATTTAAATTGTTCAATCTTTATTTTGTTGCTTTAACAAGAACATTTTCCTATTCCATTGTCGGGGTAAAATTATAAAGTTTTCATTGGAATACAAATGAAAATATTCGAGTAGTCTACTTTTGTTTTAGGAGGGGCAGCCAAAAAATGTTTTTCATTCCTAATTTTATATCCTAAGGGGGCAGTTCTTTATGTTGTATTTAGAGAGTTGCTTGTTTTTGTCTATATGACAAGTTTGAATTGTTTTTAGATATAATAGACCTAAGAATTTCTCATGAATTATTATTATTCCTGATATTATTACCCTCAATACAAACCGAAAAGAAGGTATTGAAAACGAAAGTTATTTACGTGAAAAAGTTTTCCTTTTTTTCATCAGGATGGTATAAATGCGAAACACTCCAAATAAGTTTTTGTTCTTTAGTTTAAGGTGTGTGAAAATAAACGGTTTTATCATTCATTCCATAATAACCATACACATTGTTTATTATTAATAATTATTCAAGTCTATAAGAGTTTCAAGATAAAAATTATTATTTTTTTTTAAAGTTTGCTAAAAAAATGAAAAAAGAACAAAGTTTTTGCTATTCATTAAAACCAAACCCTAATAAAAATTACGGGGTCTAGTCTAATAAATATACAGCCGTTATATTTTGCATCAAAATTTGTTTTTCCTAGCACCGAAGTATACGGTAAATAGTAACCTATTTTGTTTTTTTTATTTATACACAACGAGAAAAAACCTGCTTTTGCGCTTATTTTGTTTAGCAGCTAACATTGGAGGAACTTATTGGTCCTGTCGCAAATACTATCACTTTTAAAATAATGATTATTGTTAAACGAGCAACGCAGCTGCTTGAAAACAACGGATGAACGAACGATGGAGATAGGGTGGGGGGCGAAAAATGAAAACAAAATATTAACCATTCATTTTATGTTAACAATAATAATAATCGCGATAAGTTATTCGAACTAAATTATACAAAGGCCGAGAAAGTAATCTTAGTTTGCGTGGGTTTGGTTTTCAAGTAAATATTGTTTTCCCCCTATTGATTTTTGTTTTGTTTACATTTTGTCGCTACAGAGAAAGAGATAATGGGTAGGTTTGCGAGAATAATCACGAATTGAGCCACTGATGTTTCAAGCAATCGGAAGCCTTGGCACGCTCAGCTGGATCAAAAGCCAACATGGGCATAAGAAAGTCCGTAAAGGCTTGCGCCTCTGCTGGATCCCACTCGTATTTCTCCGTCAACACTTCGTACAATCCCCAAGGTTTTAATTTAGTTATGTGTCTCAGTTCCCCTAATTTCAAATCAAAATAATATACAATCGGAAAAATGTTATATTATTAAATTTCTAGTTCAAGTAATCTAGCTTTGGCTAATAGTAATAGCAAATTTTAATAAATGTGCAAAGAAAATTAATGTAAAAACTCGGTTTCTCATAAATCGCATGAACCTGTGTCAATCCTAGGCGAGTGATTCAATCATTAAAGCACGCTTAAAGAGGGTTGCCAAAGTTTTTTCACAATCAAATTCCCTGACTATCTCTGGAGATTTTCCCCGACTTATTTTGTGCCAAGATTGTATTTTTTAACCTATATTTTAGTAAAAGTTTCCTATTTGCGACCGAAATTATATTCCACAACATTTCCCTGATTTTTATACCCATATTCAAATTCCCTGACATTTCCCTGATTTTTAGATTTATTTTTAAAATTCCCTGACTTTTATACCCATATTCAAATTCTGATTTTTCCCTGATTTTTAGACTAATTTTTAAAATTCTGACTTTCCCCTGATTTTTATAACCATATACAAATTTCCTGACATTTCCCTAATTTTTAAAATTCTATCACTTTTCCCTGATTTTTATACCCATACTCAAATTCCCTGATTTTAATAGCATTTTCCATTTGACTGCTCTCTAGCGCTCTAGATCACTCTGATCAAAATTTTATGTTCCATTAGCGGTTTTACTCTAGTCGATACAGATTCGGAGCGAAACTTGAGCAATCAAATGGAAAAAGCTATTAGACTAATTTTAAAAATTCCTGACTTTTATACAAATATTCAAATTCCCTGACTGTCATACCCATATTCAAATTCCCTGACTTTTCCAGGAATTTCAGGTACCATGGCAACCCTGTTAAATTAAACCCTAATTTTAGGAAAGGGATACTTCTTGATTACAGAGTGTATCTTCTATTCATCGCCGCACTCCTAACATTAATGCTCATTAAGTTCTATTTCAATTTGTTTTTCATGCAGCCAACTCTTTCAGAGTAAGGCAGAAAATTTGTTTAACAGATTTATTCACTTAAATTAAAGTGTCACTATAATTTTTAGTAAGTTTCCATTTTTCACCCTTTGCCATACTATTTAGCAAAAGACAAAGACTTACCTTTTTTATTGAAAAACTCTCGAGAATATTTTCCAGAGAATGCTATGTGCTTAGGAATTTCACCTAGAAGTTCTATAACATGGGCTAAATGGTCTTCATCCCGCGAGTAGTCTTCGCCCGAATGTGGCTCAAACAAATAATCACCCGTAGCCATTTCAAAAGCCTTCAAAATAGCAAAAAAAAAGCCATCAGAAACTAAGTTTATGGGTCAAATGGGGTACACATTCATACCATACAAGCTGTACTCCAAATATCAGCTGGTAAACCATAATTTGCACCAAGAAGAACCTCTAAACACCTATATTGCCTGGTTTGGATATCCTCAGTAAAATGATGATCCTATAGAATGCCAAAAACATTCAATAACCTTATTTAATCCTGGCCCAAATGTCTTAACCACTTACCATCCAACAAGCATTGCCAAGATCAGCGATTTTGACTGATATGTCACAAACTTCCAGAACTGGATCTGGCCTGTGCTCAATAGATTTTTGGTTATCTGCATCATCGACGTCAGTGGGGTAAACAGAAAAAAATAATATATCATATCGTACAAAAGAAAACATCAAAGTGGAAATTATCCATTCCGGAAGAGACATAATTCTTAATACCAGGGCATGAAGCAACCCTCCTTAGAGTTCCTTCTTTACTTTTCTCCTGAGTTGAAGGAGAAAGAGTGCTTTCGGAGCGTTCCAGCCGCTGCATGAAGTCACCAGAAGGATTTAGACAACCATCGTGACCATTATAACCAAAAATTTCATCGGGTAATTCGTTTTCTGGCGTTGGCGAAGATGACCTTTCCGTAATTTGAGAAATGACATCAACAGCGATGCTCTCCGTCCTTGAACAAGGAACTAGTGAAACTAAAAGTCGGAAAGTTAAATTAAGCTAATACTTATAAATGTTAAAACTTTGAGCCATGGTTAATTAAGAATTATTATTATTTTTCGAACAAAAGCTGCTACTTCATGGCTTTAAAACAAATTTTATTTAAATCTGAGCTATCAGAACGTGGTCCTTCTTCAGCGAACGACTATTACAAAAATGAAGCTAATACTTAGTTTTTCTGATTTAAAAATAGGGAAAAAGAAATTTTGTCCTTAACATAAGGTAATTTAAGAGAAAATTAAACAAATTACCATCTTCAGAGTCTCCATTGGCTAAACCTAATTCTATTGACTTCTGCGAGGTACTTTCAGGAGAAGGACTATTAGTATTTTTGTCCTCTTGAAGTGTCGTTTGAGACTCATGCTCCAGTTCTTCGAGTTGTTGCATTTGTATTTCCAGTAATTCTTGCTGGCGTTTGGCTTTTTTTCTTAGTTTTTTCTTTTTATTTTTAGACATTTTTGAACTAGGATCAGGACCAAGAAATTCTTTGGGAGCTGTACTAACTATTAATTTCGATATAAAAGAAAATAAATTAGACCAAAATATGACGAAAAAAAAACTAGTATTTAACGTACTATGAGAGCCAGGTAATCGAAGACCTAATTTTTGCCACTGCGTGGCTTCATAAGCTAATTTTCTAACGTACGCCTCATCAACAGTTAAAAGTATGTTCTCAGGCTTGATGTCAGTATGAATAATTTTACATTTAGTATGAAGATAGTCCAAGCCCTCAAGAACCTAAACAGATGTTATTTACATTGGAAAAGTGTTTAAGAAAAAAAAAATTTCCAAATGAAGAAACTTACTTGTCTAACAATAGTTTTCACATTTGCTATAGGAATTCCTTGATAATTTGACCGTATTATTAACTTCAGGAGATTGTGGCCTAATACCTCAAAAACCATACACACATCTAAGATTTACCGTAGTCAAGGCATGTAATCATCATTTAAAAGTTCCATGGAAAAATGTTTTTGG
The DNA here is from genome assembly GCF_980474605.1 of Leiobunum rupestre. Classification (NCBI taxonomy): domain Eukaryota; kingdom Metazoa; phylum Arthropoda; class Arachnida; order Opiliones; family Sclerosomatidae; genus Leiobunum; species Leiobunum rupestre. Next base: position 73,931,454 of record NC_143384.1, on the reverse strand, counting down.
AAAAGGATACGGGTGCCGTTTACTCCTGATATTTTGAAGTCGTCTAACAACTGCACCACCCTCTCACGATATGGATCTTGAGGATCACTGTCTCTAACCTATGGATGTTACAATTTGTCACATGGCCCATTAGAACAACCATTGGGAACAGGGCTTAAGAAGGCTCAATTAGAAGAGGAAAAGGTTTAGTGGTTTGATTTAAAACATGGGTTGGGTAGGCTAACAGTTATCAGGACAGATCACGAGGCTGATTGAAAGTTCAATATAAGTAACAAAATGTTAATGTTTCTTACACTCCGAAGAAGTTTAATCTCATCTAGAGCAGTTTCAGTATAATGAGCTGCGCTTTTGACTACTTTTAAAGCTACGAATCTCTTCCCACTAAGAACAAAGAATGTAAGTAATTGTGTTGCTAATGGAAATCACTAAAAGTGATCATAGTAAATACCAACCTAAGATCCCAGCAGAGCCATACTGTTGAAAAATGGCCCCAACCAAGCTTTCTCACTACGTGATATCGACTATGAAACAAATCTCCTATCTTTACTGGATGATAACCACCTACAAGAAATATTTTAATATATGTTCAATTAATTTTTGTTTATAAGCCTTAATAAATATTTTTTTCAGGAAAGATCCACATCATTTTCACACTGTCATTAATAAAATTTAAAACTGGTTATAATTAGCCACAAGTTAAACTGTTCTTATAATACACATGTATTATGATAATAATTAAATCTTTTAACATAAATTTCATGTTGGATTTAGTTACCAAACAATTTTTTAATCAAATTTCACATTTCGAGACAGAAAAATTATGACAAATTTCAATACTCTTATACTATCGCGATCTATTTATAGCTTTGATATGGTGAAATAGACGGTTGATAAGCCTACTTGATATAATATTTTCAAGTATTACTGCGTTTTTTATTTTGTGTTACAGCCCTTATTGATTATTAACGATATTTTTCTCAGGTTTGTTATCAAATTTACATATGCATTTGCCAAGTATAAAAATTACTTTTCTTAAAATATGGCAAAGGAAGGAATGTGAATTTAGTTTATTAATGATCAGAAAAATGGGCTATACATAACATAATGTCAATTAGGAATGTTGCCCAGAATAGGTTTAAAAATATTTTCATACTTTTGATTTTTAAATTTGGCAAAGTCCACTAAAAGTGGGGGAGGTGAGCAGTAGCTGACAAGATGAGCCAATACTAAAAAACATAAATGTATCTTCCTCAAGTTTTGAGGAAGTTTGGAGATAGGATGGGAGTGGTGCCCTTGAAAATTGTCGACCAATTTAATATTGCTTAGATCCTTAGTTAAAAATAAAATATGTTTATTCAAAACTCTAAACAAAATTCTTCTCTCCTTTGCAATGGGGTTTCGATTAGATATTTTTTTAAAGGAATACAAGTCTCCAGATTTTGTTGAAAAATATCCCCACCCATTAGCAGCAATGATTTTTCAAGGCACTGGAACCAAAATCATTCCATTTATTTATAAAAAAACAGGGCAGACAGATAAGCCATTATCTAATTATACATATACCCATTTTTAAGGAAATAAAAAAACAATTACGAATAAGATTAAAAACCTTTGAGTAGTTTCCTAATAGTCTCTTATATTGTTAAGACGCAGGGGAGCTGGATATGTGTATAGTAGAAAATATCAAAATTCAGCTTAACCTTTGCAATAGTCATGTGGGTCTTCCTGTTCATCTTCATCTGATCCCAAAACCTCTTCCTCTTCTTCTTCTTCATCAACATAAATTGGTTCCGAAGAATATTGTTGATCAAGTCTTTTACCAGCTTTTTCACCAGGAGTTCTATCCCCTGGTGTTACTGGTCCCCCAGTGTCATTGCGACCTTTAAACTTGGACTTTGGGCCTTTGGAGCGCTTCTTTTTAGCTTGAATAGCCATAACTGTAAACAGAAAATACACAAACAATATAAAAACTCATCTCTCACAGTATTAATCAGAATACCAAAATGCATACACCATTATATTTCTAAATTTTTAAGTTACATTACTGGCCAATGTAGGAAACGCTTGAACCAGGATCAATAACTGAACAGATCTTGGAATCAAACTGATTTATTTAATCAATAGTCAACTGGGACTAATGCATAAATTAAAGATTTATGGATACACCAATTTAAAAACCAGTTTGATAATAGATGTGAAGGGTCATAGGTCTCAAGTGGAAGTTGGAAACTAGACATATTTCCAACACTTTTGGTAAGATTTTATTCCTTAACAACTTCTAAGAGCAGTAAATTATTTCACATCATTTTAAAATTATTGCCTGATATGGTCTTGGTTTTTCAATTATAATTACTAAATCAAAATGTCTAATCAGTCAACATATTCATTACAGATCAGTATTTGGAATTAAAAATTTAATGTGCATGATTGATGCAAAGCTTGAACTTCTTATTTTAACATTCGTAAAAAGATAAAGCAAAGAGTGACAGCTGAAAGGTGAAACTTAACGTAGCCCCGTATTTTCGAAAGCAACTACTACTGCTACTCAAGTGTTTTAGATAAGCAAAGAACTTTTATCCTTGACTGTGAAAATTAAATTCTATCTTTATGCTTTAATTGCTACAACTATTAAACACCAAATCAAACGATTAATACAACATAATTTGTGAAAGAATTAACTTTATCCAAACTATAATTTCATTTCATTTTATCTAACAAAGATTATAATTCTTTACTGGTGTAAATATCATTCAATGGCAAATAGTAGAATATAGTTTTACTTAAAAAAGGTGTTGCTTTAAGGAGTAATAAATAATTTTTTGTTTTTCAATTAAATTATAGGCCAAGTTTGACACATATTGTAATAGTTGTTGCATTTTAAATAGGTACATGGTCACATTTCTAATATATGCTATATTTTAGGGAAGGCTACTCTTGTATAATATTTTTATTTTAGATCAAATCATTGATAACTTACAAATGCCCATAATGGTAGAGTAGAAAATCCGAATCCATATAATCATAAAACTCATGAGGTAATAGTTGTTGCATTTTAAATAGGTACATGGTCACATTTCTAATATATTCTATATTTTAGGGAAGGCTACTCTTGTATAATATTTTTATTTTAGATCAAATCATTGATAACTTACAAATGCCCATAATGGTAGAGTAGAAAATCCGAATCCATATCATCATAAAACTCATGAGGTAATAAACTAGGGAGATACTAATCATTGTTGGTAGCTCATATTTAATTTAATGATAAGGAAAATACAAGATCCAAAATTTTTAAAATAACATCACTCTCAAAAACAAAGGGTTTAATTCTAAGAAACATTCCTTGTTGAATAGTAGTTGCCGCATTTTACAGGGAAAACGAACGTTTAGAAATTATAAAAGCAAATTAATGGTTATAAGTTTGGGCAACACCGAACTGTAGACCAACTTTCCCTTTTGCAGTTGAAAATCCAACTAATATTCAAATCTACAGAGCCTTGAGCCAAAACGCTAAGCCTAAACCTTGACAACAAAATTCATATTAAGCCTTGGCTTCCGAAAGGCGTTCAGTGAACACTAAGAGCTTTTGATAAGAAATAATTTTGTAGACAGTGATCGAAGATAATATTACCTTTTCTATTAACATCAGAGTTCATCACGCTCCTATATATTTAAAAATTAAAACAAAATTAAATTATAAACTAGCGAGACCACAACAAAAACGCGAGAAAAGTCTCCGCCGACTTGCGAGAGATTGCATAAATGAACCAATAGATAGCGCTCTAAGTTAAGCTCTTTATAAACTGAACTGAATCGAACTGAAAAATAATAACTAAATCAAAAAGTTGTCTGTTAAAACGAGCTACGAATTGCTTTAAACGTAACTAGCGCCAATCATCTAAAGCTTCCGTTAAGCCTGGTGGCAGAAATGTGAAATTCGTTGATCCACCATAAATATGGAAGTTCATACTCCCTTTAACCAAAAGTGACATAATTTCCAAAAGTGTGACAATCCCTGTACTTTCGTATGCTAAAGGTTTAATGAATGCTCAACTCGAGATCGACCACATAAAAGACCATTTATTGTCGTCTTTCTGGATCTTTTTTTAGTCTATGGTATTATATCGTAGGTAGATGGCGATAGCATCTCCACATAAAGACGAAAAGTCACACTAACTTTGACCAATGCTAATTAGTTCCTCCGTTCCTCACTACGAAGCGTTATTTGTTGGTTTTAACATAATTCCCTCCCCAAGGCATACTTCCCCTTCTCCCCTCCCAACTTGTATTTCGCTCGTAACATTCATTAAGAAATAGGTCCGATTGACACCTAGGAGGATTCAAGTAAACCTGGAGTTGTCGTCTCCCGTTTTAGGCGGGGCAGTAAAAAATTCACGGACATAGCAAGTATCGCCATCTATCGTAGAATCTTTACACTTTTAATCGGCTTTTCGTCTGCTAGTTTTTCTATTCGCGTATTTCTAGTCCCGTGTTTTTAGTAGGAGTAGACAATTAATTTTAATATTCGAAACTAGCAGACGAATTTGTTTAAAACATGTAGAAAAGGTGGCGCTAAACTCGTATGTCCGCGATTCTGGCTCGTGCTGCGTCTTAATCGATTATCCATTAGTAAATCACCAGGGCCGGATGATCTTCATCCCCGTCTTCTCAAAGAGGGCGCTGCCATTCTTGCATCCCCTGTGTTATCGATATTTACACTCTCTATTGCGTCGGGTTGGCTGCCGTCCATTTGGAGACAGGCAAATGTCACTGCCATCAAAAAGTCCCCCAATTCCTGCTCGGTAGACAATTTTCGAGCTATTAGTTTGACCTGTCTCCCCAGTAAAGAGCTCGAAAAACATGTTCGTGACACTCATGTTTCTTTCCTTTCAAAACGATCGTTCTTTTCTAATGACCCACATGGCTTTCTCCTCCGACGCTCCTACTTCACGAATCTGCTTTCGACTATGGAGGCTGTCACGCGCTGTCTTGATAATGGGGACGCCGTTGACCTTATCTACTTAGACCTACGGAAAGCATTTGACACAGTCCCCCACTCCCTACTTATTCGCAAATTGGAGCTCTTAGAGGTTCAACCAATCATTGTTAACTGGATTGCTGATTTCCTAAGTAATAGGTCTCAGCGTGTTGTTCTTCATGGCATCACCTCGTCCTGGTGCTCGGTCACTAGTGGTGTTCCCCACACTTTTTGTCATTTTTGTGGTCAAGGAGTCGTTTTTGAAACTTTTTGCTGATGATAGCAAAGTCGGCCGTGGAATAACCTTTGTGTCTGATGCTCTTTTACTTCAATCAGATGTCAATGCATTAGATTATTGGGTGGGCTCTAACGGTATGAGTTTCAACTCCACCAAATATTAGTTCTACATTGTGGGAGTAACAACCCCCTCTTCCAGTATCATCTTGGTGGCAGACTAATCGAATCTCAAAATATCATTCGTGATTTGGGGGTGATGCTCTCGGGCAGAATGTTGGGGGACACTCACAGCAAAGCTGCTTCAGCCCGGGGAATGAGAGCCCTTTATCTATTAAAGCGATCTTTCTCTTTTTTTAGTGCTAACTCGTTTAAGATTTTGTATAGTGCTTATGTCCGTTCTCATCTCGACTATTGCTCGAGCATTTGGTCTCCTAGTAAAAATCTCTAGTAACCTTGGGTCTTAAAAAAGTAAAGGCTTTTACGTTTTAAAATGTTCCCATATTGATGAATGTGGAAAAATATATCACAGCCATATGAATCAAGGAACGTTTGAGAGTTTCATTGTGAAAAAAAATGTTCAAATTTACTTTTTCCGTCGTTTTCAATATTAAAAAACCTTTTTAGATTATTCACATCCATCGTGACTAGAAACACGTGACTAAAAACACATTGTAACACTACCAAAAATTAATACAAGTTCCAAATATTTCCAATAGATGGCTTTACTTTCGTATGTCGGACCGTTTTACGTTGCCATCCTAGTAAACCCCGAATTTTTTCTCCCCATGTTACATCCTCCTAGGACTAACTATCTCTCTGGCCGTAAACAGCGTGTGGTAGTGCATGGGGAGGCATCTACTTGGTCAAATGTGCATTGTGGTGTACCACAAGGTTCGGTCCTTGGCCCATTATCGTTTAACGTCGTTATAAACTCCCTTCCCGATTCTGTACGTGACTGCTTTTAAGCCCTGTTTGCTCATGATACCAAACTGTATCAGCCTATACGTTCAATCCCTGATTGTCAAAAATTACAGTCTGATCTTACTGCGGTTGTCGCGTGGGCTACATCAAAGGGTCTTACTTTCAATGCTGACAAATGTTCAGTCTTACACTTAGGAAACAAAAACCCCAACTCTGTTTATACTATATCTGGTTGCCCTATCAAAACAACTCTCTCTGAGAGAGATTTTAGGCGTCATGATCGATCCGGGGTTAAAGTTTTCTAGTCATACTAACAAAGTCAGTAAGAAAATACGATCCACTGCTGCAAAAGTGACATAATTACCAAAAGTGTGTCAATCGGACCTATTTCTTAATGAATGTTACGAGCGAAATACAAGTTGGGAGGGGAGAAAGGAAAGTACAGGGCCGTCACCAGCCCAAAAAATTAGGTAGGGCCATGTTAGGGCACATTTTGAGGTCTATAGTAACCGAGCTCGCTTCGCTCGCTCCGCGGCTACACAGAGTAAAGATGACTTTTATTAGTATTTACAATAACTGAATTCATACGTCGTGTATTTCCTCTATCAAAAAACGCAAATTAGCAATGACACTTTAAATTACAATATTTTAATTTTCCTATATGTACAATCAGTTTTCGAGATAGATAGATCAATCGTTTTATTAGTTTTATTATAAACCAACGACTACCGGGCTACCCATAGAAATCTCATAGGTAACTAGAATGCTGCCGTGTAACTGGCAAATGGGCCAAACGCCGTGGCAGACGATAGCCAGATCTCAGCCAATCAGAGCTCAAAGAGTGGTTCTGCCAAGAATTTAATGTCACCAGAGAGAATGACGTCACCTATCTCCCGCTATAGTAGCGGATCCAAGGAAGATTATTATCCTCCTTGGCGGAACCACTCTACGGCCTCTCATTGGCTGAAGGTTCAAGACGAACTGGCGTCAAGTTCGGCCGTAGGCGGCAGCATTCTAGTTACCTATGATATTTCTATGGGGCTACCTTTCACGAGCTACACTTACTCCGATCACTGGAACTAGGCTATGCCTGAATTTCTCTAATTCTCCGGTAGAAGTCGGAGCTCTGCTGATATATTACTAAATATGCCTAGGCGGATATACGTACCTGATTCTCGGATCGTACTTTGGATCGAATTTTATGTCGGGATCGTATTATAGACGTACGATCCCACCTTCCGATCGTATATCGTACCGACCGCCTAAATATCGTACAAATACGATCCAGATTGTACATCTGGCAAATCTGGAAGAGGGAATGGGGGTTATATGCGTCACAGTGTTCAGCGATATCTAGATACACGATATTTAGATACGGATCTAGCTACGTTTTTAGGTACTAGATACTATTGTGGGTAAAAGATACTAACTTTTTTCAGGCGAACACAGATATATAAAAATTTCTTACAAATACCTTTTTTTCCGTATCTGTTTGCAAAGAATGTATCTTATGTATCTAAATTATTGCCCTTTGGTATCTATCTTTTTTTGAGGGGCTTTATCTGCGACGTTCCTTATCTTTCTTGTTTTGGTAGTTATATTTTAATACATCGATAAAAAGATTTACCAGGTACAAAGAGTGAAAACGAACGTAATTATGTTTTTAGTTTGAATAAGCATTATCTGGGTTTCTGTCAGGCATCTCTTCGGGGGGAATGTCTGCCTCCCGGGCTTTAAGAGCTTGCCAATGGACATCACATACACGTTTGTCGGGTAAAAACCACCCTGAGCCTAGTTACCTTCCCCCGAGGAAACGTTTCTGAGAGAAACACTGAGCATTATTAACGTTTGTAGCGCAAGAGTCAGACTCAGGGGTGGACAGGCGCCTTTTTCGTGAAGTGGGTACTGTAGGCTTGCGGCCCCCCAAAAATCACTTTTCAAGCGGTCCCCAGTCGAACTAAAGGGTAATTTTGGTCGAGGCCCCGTGAGATAACGCTCACCAGCCCACCGGACCAATCCACCCCTGGTCAGACTTTAAAAGAAACACCTACTCTTAACATGACGGACATCGTCGTTTGCCGTCATGAATGTAATTTAATTAGTATTTCGCATAAATGTGTCGGTACTATTAATACGGAAAGTTCAGTGTTTCTCCATCTTTCCGCTACTATCCTATCATAAAGGAAGACGACGAAGCAGTCGACGATATGACGTAGGGGAAGTAAGATCGGCGCTAGGGCATGGTGACAAAGGCGATCGCCTAGAGCACCGCACTCAGCAGCACTTATTGGGGGCCAGCATAAATCCGTCAAGGGGGGTGGCCGAAGTCTGGACCCGGAACCCCCCTGGCCCGCACTTAGCAACATGTTTTGGTAACCCGCACTTAGCGGGTGTTTTTGGTTCCCCCCGTACTTAGCGGCACTTATTGGTGCGCCCCCTCTTTTTTCCTTCAATTGCGTTGAGAGAAGGGGCCCCTTCTCACTACTTAGGGGGCCAAATAGGAAAAACTTGGCATTAATGGGAAATGGGGCTAACACGACTGCGTAGCCGGTGGGGCCAACTACTAGCCAGTCCGGCCCTGGCTACTCACAGTACATAGGAATCGTTTTGTTTATCTAAACTTTACCTATTATCTAGATACAGATATTTTTACCTTTAGATAAATTCATTTTTTACTGGGTACTATATTTTAAGATAATAGGTGTTCGAGGAAATATCCGATACGCGAATATAACTCTCGAATACGTATGAGAAGATAAACAGTATAGCACGTTTAGATAATTATAGCTGAACTAGATAAAAGTATCTTTCTACTAACAAGCAACAGATACGCTAGATACTTTTACCTTAGGTACAAATATCTTTTACCTATTATCATTTATCTTTTACCTAGATACCAAATCGCTGAACACTGATGCGTCATCAAAATTCGAAATTTTCTCCAGCGCGCCGCCAAGTGAGGCGTTTTAGAACGTATGTCTACGAGCGAGTAAGTCAATGAGAGAAAATTGCGCCAGGATATAGACCAAATATAGGCTAACGTTCTTGTATTGTAGTCTACTACACTATAGTGAGACTAGCTCTCAGTACAGGTTACCCGGATAAGATTCGTTATAAACTTATAATACCTACATGGAGCCTTGTAGGAAAACGAAAATTTTAGGTAGGGCCAAGGGCTTTAATTTGTTTTTCTCGCGAATTTCTAGGTAGGGCCAAACCAATTCTAGGCAGGGCTGCGCCCTACCGGCCTCCCCCCTGGTGACGGCCCTGGGAAAGTATGCCTTGGGGAGGGAAGGAAGTTAAAACCAACAAATAACGCCTCGTAGAGAAGAACGGAGGAACTAAGTAGCACTGGTCAAAGTTAGTGTACTTTTTGATTTTTCGTCGTTCTGTGGAGATGCTATCGCCATCTACCTACGATATAATACCATGGACTAAAAAAAGATCCAGAAAGGCGTCCATAAATAGTCTTTTATGTGGTCGATCTCTAGTCGAGCATTCATTAAACCTTTAGCATACGAAAGTACAGGGATTGTCACACTGTTGGTAATTATGTCACTTTTGCTGCTGGTATAATCCGTCGTAATATCCTCTTTCGCTCTCCTAAATTAATCCAAACGCTCTACTTATTCTCCCCAGGCCCGTAGCCAGGATTTTTCAGTTGAGGGGGCCCGAAAAATTCCTAAGGGGGCACGCTCAGTGGCGTACCGAGGGTTTGTGGTGCCCGGTTGAAAATGTGTATATGGCGCCCCCAATTAAAGTAAATTAGGAACAAGTATTCTTTACACACTACTTTAATTATATTGAAATATAAATGATTTAAACACGATGAATTTACGTTAAGACATTTTCTACTAAAACACTTTTATTTAAAGTTAGGAACTCTGTCAATAATAGTCCTGTTTTTAAAAATTGTAACTTTTTTTATAAATAGGACTATTACTGACACTGTTCCTAACTTTTACTGTTTGTTGTATTTTACCAAAACTAACGTGAAAGACTTAGTTTTTTTAATTACTAATATGTTGAATAGTTCTACTATCATAACTTTTATAATAAACGATAATCATGTAACAACAGCACAAATATAAACTTACTTTTCAATCGATTGCCCCAATTAATTTGGGTTTTGTTTTGATTGTTTGTTACAGTGGCGTAGCTGATGGTCCGCAGGTCCCGCGGTGCGGGGCTCGAGCTTCAAAGGGGGCCTCGAGCTTCGGGGGGGCCCCGCTAACCTTAAAAAAATTAAAAAGGGGGGGCCTCATAGAGATTTTTGCGAGGGGCCTCTCAGTTCTCAGCTACGCCACTGGTTTGTTACGAACTTTAAAAATATTAAGTAACAGAAACTGACACCTAATAGATTAGTACCTATAATTATCTGCTGAATTCTTGATAAAATTCTTTATAAAAGTAAGAGACTCCTTCTGTTAAAGTCTGTTAAACAACTAGATATCTCCATAATGGCCTTTCGATATAGACTACATTCTAAATTGATAAAATACGCGAAAAAGTAGATTAGTCCATAATTAAAAGGGATAATATATCTAAATCCTAAACAAATTTGAAGAAATTAAAAAACTTACTAATAACTCATACCGATAGGTCTTCGAGCGAATCTCGGATCAAATAGATCTTCGAGTAATAAACTACATAAAAACTAAATAAAATAGCCAGAAATTCCAACGGTAGACCGGTTTCGTTCTATTTGGAACTCATCAGTACCACGGCCAACTTTGATTTCGCGCTGCCGCTAGCGCGGCAGCGCGAAATCAAAGTTGGCCGTGTCAGTACCGTTCGGGAAATCTGGCTGGCGACTGTTATATCGAAAAGAGAAACTAAGCCTAAACATTAAAAATTTCAAAACGCGTTTTTATGTAGTTTATTACTCGAAGATCTATTTGATCCGAGATTCGCTCGAAGACCTATCGGTACGAGTTATTAGTAAGTTTTTTAATTTCTTCAAATTTGTTTAGGATTTAGATATATTATCCCTTTAAATGATGGACTAATCTACTTTTTCGCGTATTTTATCATCCTTCTCACAGTCCATAGGTGGTCTCTTCTAACTTAACTTATCGTATATTATATACTATTCTCCACCACACTCCCCCCTTTTCGGCTTTCCGTTGCTATGCAACGCGTTTTGAAATTTTTAATGTTTAGGCTTAGTTTATCTTTTCGATATAACCATAGAAATAAAAATTAGACTAGAAAGCACTGCTCTTTCCGCCAATCCCAAGGGAAACAGGCGAGCTAGAAGGCTGACATTTGGGTGGAATCGCGATATACGCGCCATCTGACAAACGCATTAAACATGGTCGCCATGGCAACGACGCGAATTTTGAAGAGGGAAAAAAAGACGATCCACTGCGCTGCGGCTGTCTTTTCGTGTTTAAATTTTTGCGTCTAAAAGCATATCCGCATAAATGGTTAAAAACTGCGCTTTTTCACATTGTAAAGAGAGATCTGGGAAAGAAATAAAATTATCATTTCATAAGTATGTAATATTATAGTAAATATTTTTCAATAATCTCGGAATAAGAGATTTTTTTTACACTAAGATTTCCTCTGAGAAATGCTGAATTACTAGGAAAATTGGACTCCATCTAAAATTACTTCATAGGACTTTGTGTGTAGTAAACATTTTCTGCCGGATGAAATTTACTTTCAAAATGGAAGGCACCATTTGAAAGTAAATGCTGTACCTACACAAGTAAAAATTACCCTATACATTCTGAAATAAAAAACTAACTGAAATATGAATAATTTCTTTATTAAAACAAGAATTTGAAAGAGCTCCCAAAAATATCTATTCCAGAACAAAGCATATTTACATCTTCTAGAGTATGCCAATTTATTGATTTTAGTAATTGTTATTTAGTTTCCTTATTTATCAGAGGTTATTTCAGAAAACTTACGGAAAAAGTGAACTACCGGAAACCACTCAATTTGACTAATACTGATGATTGTTTAAAAGACACTGAAACCAAGATTTTGGAATCTCATGTAGGCATATTCTAAACCACACTGAAATAATTAAAATTTAGTTAAACTGTGATGATTTGTGGTATTTCAGACTTACAATGATTGCGCAAAGTTAACGTGTGACTTAATCGGTGACACCGTAGATATTGTAGATTCTTGAGATTTTTATGATTTTCCTAAAGCTGTTTAAATAACTTAATGTCAGATAAATAAAAAAAGTTTTTAATACGTTGCCTACGATCTGTTTTATGTTATTCCACGTGACCATATTTACTTATTTAGTTTAAATTGTTTCTATGAGATGGCGCGATTATCGCGATTCCACTCTGATGGCAGCCTTCTAGCTGGTACGTCCCCGCCCAATCCAATCGTGCTTCTAGTCTAATTTCTATTTCTATGGATATAACAGTCGCCAGCCAGATTTCCCGCACGGTACTGACAGAGTCCAAATAGAACGAAACCGGTCTACCGTTGGAATTTCTGGCTATTTTATTTCGTTTTTATGTAGTTTATTACTCGAAGATCTATTTGATCCGAGATTCGCTCGAAGACCTATCGGTACGAGTTATTAGTAAGTTTTTTAATTTCTTCAAATTTGTTTAGGATTTAGATATATTATCCCTTTTAATTATGGACTAATCTACTTTTTCGCGTATTTTATCATCCGTCTCACAGTCCATAGGTGGTCTCTTCCAAGGAGGATACGTCTCTTCTAACTTTACATTCTAAATTGACGATTTCGACTAATTTATCATCAAACAAGTTGCTTTTCTTCCTTACTTCTTACGTCGTTGGTTCTGTTCTACCGATAATTTAATATTATATACTGATTAAATTGCCAACGAGATCGAATAACGATATGTCCGTTCTTTGACAGTGTTTTTTCTTGGAGGAATAAAACAAGTATACAGGAGTTGCGGAGAGCTGCGAAATCGGTTACGTCAGTGACCGTGAACTCAAGCGAGACGGAGGGGTTCAAACGCGACTAGCGCCAACGGCATTCGGAATTTTGCAACTATTATCATTTTATAGCATTGTTTTCACGTCGTCTGGTTTGTTTTGAAACATTTCTAAATTCTTTGCGCTTTTTTCCAAAATGACTCTTATTTGTTTGGAGGAATAAAACAAACCAGACGACGCGAAAACAATGATATAAAACGATAATAGCTGCAAAATTCCGTATGCAGTTGGCGCTAGTCGCGTTTGAACCCCTCCGTCTCGCGCGAGTTCACGGTCACTGACGAAACCGATTTCGCAGCTCTCCGCAACTCCTGTATACTTGTTTTATTCCTCCAAGGTTTTTTAAAGCCGTTGTAAACTGAGAACTACGCTGAGGGAATAAAGTTAAATACGCCGCCATTAATAGTTGGATAACTTGGATACAACTGAATACACGACGAACACGACCATTAGCAGTTAGACAACAGTGCTACGGGAAATTAACCTTAGTTAGTATAGTCAAATCAATATTTGTACCAGATTACGTCCCTATATTATTGTTTCTGCTACAGCTTAAACTTTCAACTTGGCGCACGTGGAAGAGAACTAATATAGTAAAGTGAGGTACACAAAAGGTAATAATAGCTGAAAACTATTCGTGAGTTCTGAACCGTTCAACCAGTCCCCATGCGCACTATTCGGCAAAAAAAATGCTAGAACTACCCAAATGCAAACTATTCGGAGACAAGAACCTCTTGTTGAACCGTTCGGAACCGTTCTAAATGGTACCTGCTCAAGAGCAAGTACTGGTCGGAACTCAAGGTTGAAATTTCTAAAATTCGTCTGCACATCGGGCTGCGTACGTCAAATCGTACGAATCACAACTATTCGTACAAAAGTTCTGAACTATCCAGAACTTTTGCGTTTAACGGTTCGGAACTCCCGAATAGTTTTCAGCTAGTATATTTTGTACAGTTGGACTGAACTAAAAATAATATGTAAATAGGACATATTTTATTGATTTTGTTTACTCACTTTGAAATTTTTCTAGGGGCACAATAATATTTTTAAGGGGGCACCGAGACTTTTTAAGAGGGCACCACGGGGCACTCTCAAATTTTTTTGAGGGGGCACAACTATATTCCGAGATCAGTATAAAATAATTCCTATAATATTACACATGATGAGCATTTTATTTCTTACCGAAATCGGATTTTACAGAGCAAAAGAAACGCAATTTTTTATAATTTTTAATTTTCCCGCTGTTATGCAAAATTTCCACCGTAACCATGGCTTGTCCGATGGCGCGGATAGCCCGATTCCACCCTAATGGCAGCCTTCTAGCATCGAGTTCCTCTAAGCTTCTAGTTTACCCGTTTCATTTGCGATTGGCGGAGAGCGCAGTGGTTCTAGTCTCATTATTTCGATTTCTACGCTAGTCAGGGGCGTAGGAACCGGGAGGGGCAGGGGGGGGCAATGCCCCTCCCTAGAGTTTTGCTGGGAGGGGCAACTAATGTTATTGCCCCCTCCAACCTTTGGTCAGTTGAAATCTTCAAAAGGCTCAAATTATCATTTTAAAAGCATATACAGTTTATAGAACCTCAACTGTGTTTAAATTTCAGTCTTTTCCCGCCAATTTACATAGTAGTAACAAGTACACATGCATTCGGAGAAGCTACACTCCATTAAAAATTAAAAACCATTCTCCAGACCCCTTTTCCTGTATCTTTGCCCCCTCCAACTTCTAGAACGTTCCTACGCCCCTGACGCTAGTAACCTAAAAACGCAAAAGGTTTATAATCATTCTCCCTCATGGTATAAATATTACCATAAGTATATAAGTTTGTTACAATTGGAACAATATTATAGACTTATGATAATACCAACACATGAAAGCCTGAAAATTACGTAAAAAATTATCCCTGACATTAGAATCAATGTCGGGGAAATTGCTCGACTTTCGTGTAAACGTAATTTTCAGGAGTTGTTGACACTCCTAACAACCTTTAATTGAATTATGGAAAAAATAAACCAGAAATTTTGTTTTATTAAACAAAACTTTAATTGGGGAAAAAATTATTTTTTACAACTAATTGAAATTTTGCATAGAAATATTTTTTCAGTGAAAGATCTTCTAGAAAACACATTGTATAAAAAGTTTATAAAAAACTTTCTTGACTAAAAAAATGCATTCCAATAAAGTGTCCTATAAAAATTTAATTTCATTTATTTTTCATCAATGCTAATTTACTATAATTAAGAAAATCTACTCTAATTTTCATTATACAATGAATATGTTTTTCTTAAATTATAGATTTTTTTTTGTAAATGTACAAAAACTATCATAAAAAAAAATCTTTTACAATCACATGTATAAAACAGCACCGAGAAACATATAATCTGGAATGAATGGAAGATTGGATGTGGCAAGAATTTTTGGAAAGAAAAATGGCTTGTTTTCCATTTCTATTTCTTCAAAATCTTTTTGGCAGCTTTGATTAAAGGTGTTAAAGTAGAAAGACTTTCGGCTTTCAATAGGAAAGGATGTTGCAGTAATTCCTCAGCGCTGGCCCTATTATCCACGTTCACTTCCAGGCACTTGTCCAGAAAATTTTCTAGATCTGAGGATCGTCTCTCATTGCCTTTCAGAACAGGCTTTCCATTATTGGCAATAAGATAGAGGGCTTTTAGTGGGGTCTCATTTAAATAAGGTGGTTCTCCTTCGATCATTTCGATCACCATTATGCCCAAACTCCAGATATCTATCTTATTGCCATAATGTTTCCGAGTTACTACTTCGGGGGCCATCCAAAACGGGGTTCCAACCTGAAAGAAAGTAAAGAATTGTAATCTAATCTTACAACTCAATAAAACCCAAATAAGAATTAATCAAAAACTTAAAATTCTATTAAATTTTAATTAGCTAAATCACGGCCAACTGTGATCTTGCGCTATAGTGGCAAACCCATTCACCGAAATTCAGTGAGCAAGGCTATAACGAGCGTGGCGCTGCACTCATAGTTTTTTATATTGGCTTCAATGCAAAAACTATTCTAAAAATAATATTCCGCTAGGCGCACTCAAACCATAGATATATCTTTTGCTCGTAGGTTAACATAGGAACTTCAACGAATGGGTTGGCCGTGGTTAAATCCCTTTACGCTTACCATAGTTTTACGTTTTTCATTGGGTTTAATGTGAGCGCAAAAGCCGAAGTCTGTAACTTTAACAGAGCCATCCATCCCCAGAAGGACATTGTCACTTTTGATATCTCTGTGCAAGATTCCCTTTGAATGTAGAAAAGCAATTCCTTGTAAAGTTTCGCGGCAAACAGCGGCTATCTGTCCCTCCCTCATCACAGTTTCAGTCACAACATCAGTTAATTGTCCACCTTCCAAATACTCCATGACTACCCACAACTCATTCGCTACGATGAAACTATCAACATAGTTGACTAGGTTAGGATGCCTGGAAAGATACACGAAATAAAAATTTTAGTAATCATAATCTCCAAAATAAGATGAAAAAAAAAACCAATTACTTATTCTCTCTCATGACTAGAATTTCCGTGATAATCAACTCCTTCTTAGGCTGTTCCTCCAAGTTCATTGTTTTGATTGCAACCTTTTCACCGTTATCTTTATCTATTGCAGTAAAAACAACACCGGAAGCCCTAGAATCAAAATTAAACAAAATTGTACTAAAAGTCTTATGTAACTCTTATACACAAGTTAACTCATGTCCACTAATGTATATTAAAATGGGTTTTTATTTAGTTTAGTTTCGCTAACACATTTGGGAGTATTATCAGGACTCAACTTATTTAATTTATTTTATATATTCGTAACAAAAGTATATAAAAACAATTGCAATATACCCAGAGCCTATTTTCTTCAGTAAAGTGTATTTATCCTCAGGATTGGCAGGGTTTACGATACTTCCTAAAAATAATACAAATAAAACATAAACCTTATTAATAACACTAAGAGTTTAACAACACTTACTTAGCCTTCTCATAATTTCTTCATCGTCAATATTATTAGGGTCATTCTTGCTTTTGGCTCTAAGGGTTGTTTTAGGTTCGATTTCTTGTTGAAATTCCAAATCCACCCCTGTATCTTGATTCTTTACATTACCATCGAATATTTCCAACTTTGATAATTCATCAATATCTGCCGCTGTGAGAATGTCATGTGCAGCAATATTTGGATCTCCAATTTTACCATCATTCGCAGGTTTGGTTACTGTTGGTTTCTTAATATGATTGTCTATGCCATTTTTATCATTTCTGCTTCCTTGAGAGCCGTCCTCTGACTCTTCAGTCATGACATCCTCAATTTCTTTCGATTCCTCATCAGCGGTGACATCGGTTATGAGGTATTTGGTTTCCCCGGGTTTCCTTTTAATGGAATGGACGTAATACTTGAGGGCCTGAAGAACAGCAGCAGGGTTCTTATTCTGATCCTCTTCGCTGATATCGGAATTTTGAAGTAGTCGAACCCACGCATCTGGTAGCCCCACAAATTCCCCAGTTTGGGAATCTACACCAACGTGTATTAACTTTTTAACTGAAAATGGTGTGCCAATTTCGGCTGGTGCGGTACTTTGACTGGCATTTTTCTTTGAATTCTTCTTATTTGGTCTAAGTTTAGACAAATTTAGAAAACTCATTGTTGCGTATTTTTCTCTCTGCGGCTGTGTTGGTTAAACCCCATCAAAGAAAACTAATAGAAGTTCTGGAACTAATTTGTATTCCTGTAAAAAATAGCAGGCTTTAATGAGATAATAGTTCCGGCTGGCTGATTTTGTTAGGCTTAAAATTAAAGATATGAATATGATACAGATACAAGAGCGTAATCAATTTTTCTGAGGAAACAGACGGTAAAAAACTAAAGTAATTTAAAGACGTAATTCCTAATTAACTTACGGTTTTTTGTGATTAATACTGCTTTACCCATTGCATTATTTAAGCTAATAGGGGTAGATGGCAAACGCGGAACAGAGCAAAATTATTTTAATACTACTTTCTAGTCAACTAGTCCTACCCCAATTCTACGAATACCTTGAGCCTTGGGATAAAAATGTAGGGGACCGGAAACAAATGAGATGACGAATATTGATATAACAAGAGGGTTACGACTTCCTTACGCTAATTTCACTCTTTGTATAACATTTCTTTCACTAAAAACCGAAAGTCACGACGGCGACAAACGTATGAGTATTGAATTTCTAACCCCTTTTAAAAGGGAGGTTCAGTGCCAAAAAAAGAAAAGGGGAAAAGAGCGTTTTTGTTGGTTAAGTATAGTCTCAAAACTCTTTCGAGAATGGACAACTGCGATGAATAATTTTGAAAGTTGACCTTGTATGCTGAAAATTATTGCTCAAACGGCTCGAGCTTTATTAAAACAATGAATGTATTCTTTCCAACCATAGAGATATGATTTCAACCATGGATATCGAACTATATCATTACCCTTTCTATCATTCAAGATTCAAGATTTATTTATTGACTAGCTGTAGAGTTACAGCCCTTTTGTAACAGGGTTGTTCACCAACAGTGGGAGCACGATCAAATTAAAACTGTTCTAAAAAAACAAGTTTATAAGCTTCAAGGATAAGAATTATATAAAGAAAAACTGGAACAAAGGACTAAAAAAACTAAAATACAGTTGAAACATTGGTGTACAGCCAAAAGAGAGATAAAAAATGTCACTAAGGTAAAATATTGTAATAGACACTACGACCTTGGAGGAGAGAAGTATACTCATCCACAGTCCCAGAATAAATTTCACGATTTTTAACTCAAAATTATGACTCGTAAAACATAACAGCTCTTCTGTAGGTATATCGAAGTCTTCTTCCTTCATTCAGGAATTCCTTCACAATACTCAAGTGCGGGACACACCAGAAGGATGTGGCGTATATCCTATAGAGCATTGCCTCAAAGTTTACAAGCCGGTGAGTAACCCAGGAACTGAGCCTGGCGCTGACCGCTCAGGAGTGCCAGGGCCGGCCCTACCATAGGGTGAACGGAGCGGCCACTTCAGGCGCCAAGTCTCAGTAAGCGCCTCAGTGGTAAAGAAAAAATATTTTTATATTAGGGGCAAGCAAAGGGGGCACCATAATCTCCTGGAGTGCACCAGATCGTGCATCGAAGAAGAGACCAGTCTGCCACGTTCCGTCATAAAATGATTCAGGTGATGGGGATTTTTTAACGTGGTATGTGGCCAGGCTACGATTTTCCTTCACTTCAGCGACCCACATCCTATCGGCAGTTTCCCGAACCTCTCTTGAAATTGTAGCAACAAGTGCCGAATTAAGGACTAGGCACAGGCCTATGGGCCCTCACCAATGACAAAAAAATTGTGTACTGAAAAATCAGTGGACTTTTACTGTTTCACTGGTTTCACTCACTGATGAAATCAATGGATTTTGCACTGATTCGGCTTAAGAGAAAAACATATCAGGCTTGTTGCTTTATTATTTGAAAAATCATTATTCTTGTGACCATTTGTGACATAAGTTCAGCTTCGGGACCTGCTAGTTTTGCGATTTTATGTTTTCCGTACATAGGCCCCCACCATAGACATTCGTTATCTTTATTTGTATAGACATATGAAATAATGATAAAATAGATCCCCGATTTTACACGGAGATCGTGTGCCAGCAAGACCAAGCAACCGTGAGGTAAAAACTGTGGAAAGCGCCTTCTATCGATGACCAGATTAAATAAGAAATTATATAATCTCACGTGATTTCACGAAGGTCATGGGGTAGAGAAAATTATTATTTGGTAATCTGATGAAGGTGCTATTTAATTTTAATTATGAAAATAAATAAATTAATTCGTAGAAAATTAAAGGTAGACAAATCGTAAATTATATTATTTTAAAATAAATTATGATAATTAAATTAAAATAAATATTAAAATATAAATTTAAAATGTAAGTAATATTTTACCGAGGCTTAAAAAGTAGGTTACTACCAAGAACTAACTACTTACTAGGTTATAGTAAAATGATATTTCAACTATAAGGTGGAATATCCCTTTATTTTCCCCCTTTGAAATATTAGATATGTAAAATGCAGTGATTGTAACAGCTAGGAGCAACCATGGAGAAAGAAGGAAGGAGAGAGATATTTAGGAAAGGGGCGACGTAAACTCGACGGTAGAGAGAAGCTCGTACACTAACGCGCATCGAAGTTGTGCATCGTCATAATATGCTTACCTGGATATATCACTCTAGCGCAGCGGTTCCCAATTTTTTTTTTGCTATGGAACCCTAAATTATCCAGCTAATTCTGGCGGAACCCCAACTCATTTTTTTTTACTTATCTTAAAAGACTCTTGACACAAACAAAGATGGCCGCACTGCGAATCAGTTATTGTGTGTGTTCTGGTGTCTAAGGCCTCGGGTCGACACCGATGTTTGTGTATCTCAAAAAAAAGGATAAGAATTAATCACTTTATCTTTTTTTATCCGAAAAATAAAATTATTCTTGTAATGTTAAATCCCTTTCTATCCGTGGATAATATCTACATAATAAAACTCTAAGCCCCTTTCGTCGCATTTTTTTCTGACTCTCATTCGCGACTCTAACGTGGCATCGCCGCAGGTACACGGAGGTACACACCTAAGGTATCCCTAGCGCTTCGCCTTAATACTAGGTCATCTACATTATTTTTTTCTGAATTTCATTCGCGCCTCTAACGTGGCGTCGCCGAAGGTACACGGAGGTACACACCGAAAGTATCCCTAAAGCTTCGCCTTAATACTAGGTCATTGAGTATATTTCAGAAATAGGGTCTAACGTGACATCGTCGAAGGCAATTTCTCTGTGTTTCACCCGCGGTCATTGCGCTTCGCCTTAATACTAGGTCAAGTCTATTTGGGTCATTAAGTTTGTTTTTGGAATTTCGGATCGGATTTCGCACTGGCTCGAATTTCACACTGTAAATCGGGACTTAAGGACGAGCGTATTTTTATTTGTTCGTCATGAGAGTAAATCTGCCATTGGATACAGGGGGTTTAAAGGAGTACAGAGAGTTATTTTTGCGGTAAAAGGGAACCACCGAAATTCTCGCATGGGAAAAGGGGAGGGGAGTACCACTGTAACTATCACATGGGAAAAGGGGGGAGGGGAGTATCACCGAAATTCTCGCATGGGAAAAGGGGAGGGGAGTACCACGGTAACTATCACATGGGAAAAGGGGGGAGGGGTTAACACGGAAATTATCACATGGGGCAAAGGGGGAGGGGGTACTGTGGTTATTATCACATGGGAAAAGGGTAGAGGAGGTACCACAGTAATTATCACATGGGGAAAAAGGGGAGGAAGGGCCTTACTGGGGTGGTTCTACTATGGGGAAAAAAGTACCATGGAAATTATCCCCTGGGAAAAAGGGGAAGGAGGCCTTACTGGGGGGGGGGAGGTTCGACTATGGGGTAAAGGGGTCCACGGTAATTCTCGCATGGTAAAAAGGGGGAGGCGGCCTTCCGCGTTGTTTCGTATATGGGGAAAAGGGTGCCTCGAAACACACCACTAGCTGAGGGCCCGCCTGTAAGGCGGGCTTCTCAGCTAGTTATCTATAAATAAACAGTTAACAGCAATTTTTATGGTTAATCGATATTTTGGCAGTTAATTTATCTGTTTTTCCCACCTCTACCAGAATTAGATTAGGAGAAGTTACTACAGAGCCTGAAATTCTGGAAACACAAATGTCTTACAAAAGCGTGGGGGGGGGGTAAGTTTCTTTCTCGCTGAAAATTCCATCCCCCTCAAAAGGAGAGAAGACTCTCGAGGGACGCTGGGTAACGATACCGCCATCTAACGAGAGCTAACGAAATTAAAATATCGTCTGCTATATCGTACGTTTTTCAACTCAAGACTTAGATATTAAGTGTTGTTAGGCATGGAAAGGGGGGACTGGGATGACACCTATTTACATAAGCTACTAATATATTTAAATTAGATGAAAGTTTATTTGTTCAGTCAAGAACTGCGCTATTTAATTTTTTATATATCTTTAATGTCAAAATTCCTCAATACAAATTTACTTACTTCATAATTTAATTCTACACAATTAAAATCGGTTATCTTTCAAATATCACTAATGTCCCAACTACTACTGATTCTGTAAGGGTGGATTCGTTTTGATGTCCACATTGGTTTTGTTAGCTTTGAATCGTTTTTCTCTTTTAAGCCTACGTCGAATTCCGCGATTGTTCTTTTTCTATGTTGTTTTTAGCCATCAGTAGATAAGTTTTTATAATTTCGAATTGTTATTTCAGATGGCGCTTTTTACTGAATTTACCTCACTCTTGCTTGCATGTTTATTTTATTTCATATGTCTATGGCCCCCACCAACGTAGTGCCTAGGGCCCCACCTTCAGTAAATGCGGCACTGGTAGCAGCCCTTTGTTGTTGACCCAGTCAATGGTTATTCCGTGTAGGGTAAAAGCACTCGTTGACTCATTGGGACCAGAAATTAATACTTTGGATTTGTCACTACCAAAGCGAAGCCCACCCTCTTCAACGAAGGAGGTACAAAGATCAAGGAGACCACAGAGTCCCCCAGTAGTAGCACATCATCTGCAAAAAGCAAGCTAGAGATGCGAGGGCCAGAGTTACCGTCAATAAATGTGCCACATTTAGAAACCTGGAATTGGTCAGCCAATACATTGACGTATACTAAGAAGAGTACTGGAGAGAGTGGGCAACCTTGGCGAAGACCAATTGATATCTTTATAGGCGGGGTATTAATCTCAATGGCTTTAACATAAGCCTATCATAAGGTGCCCATAAGCAAAGGTCTACCATAGGGGCACATGTTAACGGCGTTGTCCTGGAGATAAGAAAAATGACGTACGATGATAGGGCAGTAGCGCCATCTTCGTTTTCAAAATTTTTACATCTAAAATATTCTCTTAGGTGACCCACGATATCTGTGCTACGTGCGGCAAGGATCATGCTTTTGATCCGGACGCTAGGTGCACGGCCATCGAATACTGTGTCAACTTCAAAGGGTCGCACAGCTCGAAGTCGGCGGCCTGTCCCACGCTAAGGAGAGAAAAAAAGGTTCTAGAGGTTCGTCGCACAGAGGATGTTACTTTCCGGGAGGCAAGAGCGATAGTTCGGCAGGGGACATATGCTCAAGCTGCCACCGCCAAAGGAGTCAAACCCCTCGCCGTCTTCCCAACCCAGTGGCAGAGCCTGCCGTGTCCACTGGCGCTGCGGCCCGGTGTATCTAACCGCTAGTGACCTCTCTCTACTCATCGTCCAGTTGGTGGCTAGTGGCAGAGCTCTGCGAAAAACTTCATGGGCAACCCGACAAAAGGGAAAAGTTGAAATCCTTTGTGGCGGACTATACTCACAAACTGATGGCGGCTCATTCGGCACCCAATGTGTCAGATTTCCCGCCGTTGGCGTCTTCTAAACGGCCCGCTGATGACTCAAGTTCCTCTTAACGTTCTCCAATGGAACGTACAAGGTGCTCGGGCGAGACTTCCATACATTCTCCATATCTTTGGGGAGCTACATCCTACCGTTATAGCTTTACAAGAAACTTTCCTCCCGGCTTCTGCCACAATCAACTTCCACCTCGGCTTTTACGACGTATTTCGGGCGGACCGTCAAACTTTCCCTCCTCCGGCGAACGGAGACCGTGGTGGGGTGGCGGTCTTGGTTAATAAGACTGTTCAGGCGATTCGTCTGCCACCTCTAGTTTGCGACGGCGTTGAATCCCTAGTTTTACCACTTCTCTTCCCTTTGGGGTGGATCACGCTCTTCAACATTTACGACCCCAGGGGTAAGGCACCCAAAGCATTTTTCGATCAGCTTTTTCGTAGTGTGGACACTCCAGTTATAGTTCTTGGGGACTTTAACGCTCACAACTGCCTTTGGGGCAGCAATAAAACAGACGCCGCGGGCCGCCGCATTCAAGCTTGGCTGGAGGAAAATGACCACATGGTCCTTTTTAATTCTGGTGAAAGCACCCGACGCCCGTGTGCGGGCACGGAAGGTGTGCTCGATCTTGCTTCCGCTAGCCGAGATATAGCCTTACACCTCCCTTGGATAGTTCTGAAAAGTGGGACCAGTGACCACCTCCCAGTATTACTCGGACAAGTTAGCAGAGATTCACTCCCGTCCCAAAGAGGACCAGCCTTCTGGAAATATTAAGAGGTGGATTGGAAACGTTTTCGCATCAACCTGGATGCCTCCCTGGGCGAAGATCCCTTAACGGTCGAATCGGCGGAGTGTCTCCTCTATCAGGCGGCGTCAGAAATTATCCCCACTATAAGGGGGGGTTGTCCCCTCGACCCCTCGCCCCCTCCTTGGTAGGAGTCCTCTTGTGTGACCAAAGCCAAGACTGTCCAAGCCGCTCGTAGAAAGGCTCAGCGCTCCGGGTTCTCTTTTGATCAGATTTCGTTCAAGAAAGAACGAGCTCTTTTTAAACGCCTCATCAAGGATAAAAAAAGGACAGTTGGAGACAGTACTGTGCCAGGCTTCACGCTCACACTCCTCTGACCCAAATGTAGTCTCAGGTTCGCGGGCACAAAATGGTGTCCTTACCTCGTAAACTTCTCACCCTTAAAACTGGCGCTGACTCCCTTACGGACCAGAAGGAAGTCGCGGAGTTTCTGGTTTTGACTGCCTGCTCTGACATTCATCCTCCTCCGGCGCTTCGTCCTGACCAGGAGTATATCTCGGCTTCTTTCCTGGCTAGCCTACCTACCAGTTACAATGCTCCTTTCTTCGAAGAATAACTCTATGGCGTTCTCTCCGGTCTACACAACACTTCCCCAGGGGTGGACAATGTATCTAATCTGATCATAAAAAACTCTACTCCGGCCTATCACTCGGCACTCTTGGCGCTCTACAACCGCCTCTGGGCTGAAAGGGTGATGCCTTCGAGGTGGAAACACGCTATCTTACACCCGATCTTGAAGCCGGGGAAATCTGTTACGGACGCTACCTCTTACAGGGATATTGCTCTTCTCCCAAATCTGGGGAAAATCTACGAGAAACTGGTACTTGGTCGGTTAGTCTGGTAACTCAAAAAGGTGCTCCCTCCGGAACAATCGGGTTTCCGAAAAGGTCGTCGTACCACTGACCATGCGATTCGTCTCGCTTCTGCGGCCAGCTGCGCTCTGGCCTCCACTAAGCATTGCCTAGCGGTGTTCCTGGATCTCAAAGACGCATTCGGGAGTGTCCACCATCGCGTGCTCCTCTACAAACTCCAAAGTTTTGGCCTGGAGGGCAACCTGCTTCGGTCGGTTGAAAACTTCTTGATTCAGTGTCATGCTGGATGGGATTCCTCCGCTCTGCCCCAAGGCGGTTGATCACGGGGAGCACGCTGATGACATCGCCGTCTGGATCAGCGACTTTGACTGGGGGAATCCTTTTAGGACTATGCAAATCGCTCTTGACAGGATCACCGACTACGGCGCAAACTGGGGACTAAACTTTCAACCTCTCAAGTGCAATTTTATGACCTTCTCTCGCTACACTGACTTTCCGGCAGCCCTCACTCTCACACTGGGCCATCAGCCACTCACTAAGGTGTCCCCCTACAGGTACCTAGGTGGTCTTTTCGATGACCATCTCTCTTGGATTCCCCATATCGAGGATCTTGCGAGCGGTTTCGGGTACCCAGTGGGGTGCAGGTCGTAAGGTTTTGCGGCTTCTGTATACACACCTGGATATACGCTCCAGACTGGATTACTCTAGTCCTCTTTACGCGTCGGCGCCCGCTTGTGCCCTCAAGAAACTAGATAAAGTTCCAAATGCGGCCCTTCGAGTCATCCTCGGGACTCCACCGTCTTCTCCTATCAGTTTAATGGAGGCCGAAGCGGCCATTCCGCCCTTAAGCAACAGGAGAGACTATATGGATATAATCACCCTTGCTCCATGTGGGGTGGCGGACACTCCGGACTTCTACCGCACTCTCCTGCGCCGGGACCTTGCTTCCTTGCAGATTTTGGAGCATCGCTTCCAAAAGAACAGGCTGCCTTTTCTACTTAGAGCTTGGCGCCTGGCTCAGGAATGCAATCTTGATTGGCTTTTCCACGTTACTAGTCGACACCTCGTCACTGCGGTGACCCCACCATGGACCCGTCCGTCACGCTAGCTCACCAGTCCTAAGGATGACAATCACTCTGAACCGTTACGTCAACTGTTTTTAGCAACTCTCGAACCTCACGCGAAGGACGCGATGGTTTTCTACACGGACGGTTTGGCGTCCCCCGATTCAGGGGTCGTGGGTGCTGCCTTCGCAATTCCCTCCCTCAACATTGGTGCGGTTAATTTAGTAGACTCCGGTCATCCTATTAATCGGGTCAAGCTATTTGCCATCCAGATGGCTCTCTCCTACGCGTCCACACATCCGCATTCGCCGGTAGTCGTCTGTTCCGACTCTAAAAGCGCACTCACCCAACTGCTAAGTCGGTCGATGGATCCGGTGGCCATCTGTGTCCAGGACCTTTGCGATAAGTACCCGCATACCGTTTCTCTAATCTGGTGTCCAGCACACATGGGAGTTCCATGAAACGAGACGGCCGATCGTCTCGCTTCGGTCACTGGGCTCCAGCGCCCTTCTAGAGTGGACTTCCTCCTCCCGTCTACTCTTGTACACATAAAGAGTGCGTGTCGTCTGGCTCTCACACAAAACGCGTCTAAATCTCAAATATGGAAAATAAATACCTTCAGAAACCGCAGTTCTCTTATTTCTAAAAGCCAGTTTTATGTTCTGATGAATCATTTTGCCGCGATAAGTGTTAATTTTAAGTTTGAAAGTGATAAAATTGGCTACGGTGCTAAGGGCTCGCGTCGGAGATTTCTCCCGCGTGGTTCTAAGTTTAAAAACGTTCGCGCACACCTTCTGCGCAATCATCATGCAACGCGCGAAATTCATTTGGGGAAATGCCTAGTTGAGGATGTGGCCACCAGGAGGTGCAGATTTTGAATACCTACCTCTTAATAACGGGTATGTGATCGTCAAAAATTTTAACTAGACCTTTGCTTATGGGGACCTTATGATAGGCTTATGGCTTTATATATACAGGTGCTGTCGTCGATATAAAGCCGCTCCAAATTGGTGACCATTTCCGAACCGATGCTTATGTTGCGTAAGGCTTCCCATATCTGCGTGAGGCGGACACTGTAATACGCCTTTTGTAAGTCTAAGTTTATACACTTCAATAAGTTGGGTCAATACAAATAGGTTATCTGCTATTCTCCGACCATGTTGAAAGCCATATTGAGCTGCATTGAAGAGCCCATTCCGTTCAAGACACGTTGACAGGCGTTCTTTATACAAGCTGGCGTAAACTTCATACATAACAGCATAAGTAACATAATAACATAAATATGGCACTTCCTATTCACCCAATGCTAATTTTTTAATGATAGTCTGTTTCGCCAATAACGTACCGACGGATTAACAACTCTCCGCGAACTGCTCGTATTTCTCGCCATCAAACTAACCAACTATTTGGCCAACGGAAAGAATTATAGGAAGGAATGAGTTTCCTGTTCGGAAACTTCCTATTTCGCAATCACTCCACCACAGATTATCATTAACCGAATTCGTTCTGTGCCATACTTAACAATCTATATAAGTTATTTATGATAACAATTTATATAAGTTATTTATGATAACAATTTATATAAGTTATTTATGATAACAATTTATATAAGTTATTTATGATAACAGTTTTATTAAGTTACTTATGATAACAATCTATATAAGTTATTTATGATAACAATTTATATAAGTTATTTATGATAACAATCTATATAAGTTATTTATGATAACAATTTATATAAGTTATTTATGATAACAATTTATATAAGTTATTTATGATAACAATTTATATAAGTTATTTATGATAACAATTTATATAAGTTATTTATGATAACAATTTATATAAGTTATTTATGAAAACAGCAACGTTCATAAAAATGCTAAAACAGTACTTATAGCTATAGGCAGGGAGCACTATAGCTCTGTAGGATTCCGGCTCTGAGCTCATCTTCCCCCTGTGAATCATGCTAATCCCATAGCTATGGGGGATATTTCCGGATCCTTGAATTTCATCATCTTAGGCTTAGCAGGGGCTCATTAAGCGGCCTGAGCTTGATAGATGCTTAGTTAAAAACTGCCACAACAGGAAAAGTGAAAGATGCACTATTTAATATTATCCGAGGGCCAGGTCACTTCCATTTGGGTGCGTCTAAATCATAGTAAAATGATTAAATCAGGGTAATCAAGATTAGAAAATCTAATCACGATTTAATCAATCTAATCATGATTTAAACGAGATTTAATCATTCTA
Organism: Leiobunum rupestre; assembly: GCF_980474605.1. Taxonomy (NCBI): domain Eukaryota; kingdom Metazoa; phylum Arthropoda; class Arachnida; order Opiliones; family Sclerosomatidae; genus Leiobunum; species Leiobunum rupestre. The sequence goes on along the minus strand of NC_143384.1, from coordinate 73,903,056 downwards.
ATCAGGATCTAATTTTGTTAATCAGGATTAAATCATATAACCAGATTAATCATTTTAATCGCTCGAATCGAGATTTTATAATTAAAATCAAAACTAAAGTACGATAATTTATTATTAATATTGATGGTTCTATCGCAAATGTATTTGATTGAAATGATAAAAAAAATTACTTATCGCATTTTATTTAAAACATCCGAAAACATCACAGCTTTGTAACAAGTTATCACAGCTTAGTTACACGAGTTATCACAGCTTAGTAATTAAGGTAACATTGTAATAGGAACTACTTTTTTTCAAGTAACATTATTCTAATCCGCTAGTTCTAATCCCGTACAATTATTATCATTCCAATCACCAATATAATCATTCTGATTCTCGTTCAAATTTATAATCGCGATTTAATGATACTAATCATTAATAAATCGTTTCAATCGGGATTTAATCATTTTAATCAGATTTTTTCATTTTATCATGATTAAATTAGATTTAAACATTCTAATCGTGATTAAACGTGATTTAATCAACAGAATCATGATTAAATTGAATTTAATCAAAATAATCACGATTAAATTGAATTTAATCAAAATAATCACGATTAAATCGGATTTAATCTTTCGAGGGGTGCGTTAATCAAGGAAGTGAGCTGCCCCTCAATATTATCAAAATAATATAATTATTTTTGATATTATTAACGAATTCCACATGTAAACGAAAAATTCAAAAAAGCCTCGAAATGTTTACCACTAGGGGCCTTTACTACTAAGCTTAATCTTCCTCTGGGGCTAAGATGGGCGGTGCCTTTCTACTTTTTATGTCATTACTTAAACCAATCAGGAGACAGTGTTTGTCATTGACTCAAATCTCGATCCACAAAACGTTTCCGCGATTGCGCGATTTACCCGGCGAAGAAAATGACTCGTGATTCTTAGAAAAATACCTGTATTTTAACAAATTAACTTTATAATCATAAATAAAAGGTATTTATTAATATTCTTACATATTTTCGTTAGATCAAAAAGATGTGTATCAAAATTTTAGAAGCAAAATTTCGCACTCAAAGCTAGTCAAGTTTCAAAACGTCGCCGTTCAATAAAATTTTTGAGCTTCGGCGCGTAACCAACGTCATAATAACTAAGCCCCTCCCATCCTAGCGACTGAGACTACCTAATGCAGTTTGATTATTTCGATATTCACGGTGGAAATGACTTCTACGATTTAATAAAATATATGGTTGCTGTACTGTCTAACAGTACCGGATTTACTAGGCAGATTTTGTAAGGAAAGCATAAAAACGCCAAACTCGCGTGTCTCGAGAATAATTATTTTTCAAATAATAAAGCAACAAGCCTGATATGTTTTTTTCTTAAACCGAATCAAAGAAAAACACATTGTTGTCATTAGTGATGGGGACCCATAGGCCTGTGCCTAGTAGGCCTAGTCCTTAATCCAGGACTGCTGCCCAAATAATATAAAATTCACTAACAAAATGAGTCTAAGTGACGCCGAAGTTTTCTCGCTATTCCTTCTGTGTAGAGTTACTCTATCGTAGCCCTTCACTATAAGCTTCGTGCGTAGTTTAAACTTTGGTCAGAAGTATCGTCGCCTACCGACTGAGTTTTAAATCGAATGGATGAAAGCTGTCTGCTCATTCAATATTATCTCGATATTCAAGCTGAATGTTTCAGTTAAAGAACATTCTTTTTCAAAAGTCGTCTGCTATTTCTTCGCATATTTAGTTCCCAGGTATTAAAGTAGATGGTGCTATCTTTTCTAAGCTCGAAGCCTATGCTTAAAATCTAGAAATCTAGACTCTAGATAGACGGTCTTTCGTTTTTCGTCAGCTACTCTCCTTGCTTTAGACCATGGTAGATGGCCGCCGAAAGAGAGCCTCGCGATAGCGTTTCCCATTTGGCGGCAGCTTTCGAGAGTTACTATAATACTAGACATAAGCCTATCATAAGGTCCCCATAAGCAAAGGTCTAGCATAGGGGCCCATGTTAACGGCGTTGTCCTGGAGATAAGAAAAATAACGTACGACGATAGGGTAGTAGCGCCATCTTCGTTTCCAAAATTTCTACATCTAAAATATTCTCTTGAGTCTTACTTGGTAGAGTGGCCACGCTCGGGTTGATAAATGCCACAAAACGCGTCTAAATCTCAAAACCCAGTTTTAGGTTCTGATGAATCCTTTTGCAACGATAAGTGTTAATTTTAAGTTTGAAAGCGATAAAATTGCGAATAAGCCTTGGCTACAGTGCTAAGGGCTCGCGCCGGAGATTTATCCCGGGAGGTTCTAAGATTAAAAACGTTCGCGCACGGCTTCTGCGCATTCATCATGCAACGCGCGAAGTTCATTTGGGGAAATGCCTAGTTGAGGATGTGGCCACTAGGAGGTGCAGATTTTGAATACTTACCTCTTAATAACGGGTATGTGATCTTCAATGGCCTAGACCTTTGCTTATGGGGAACCATTTTCCCGCGCGGTTTGAGCGATCCAGAAATTATAAAACTACAGCATGGCGCCGTTATGTCCAATAAAAATCACCCCTCAAGTTAATCATCACCCCAAGCTTCACAACTGGCCCAATTCCGCAAGTCTGGAAGTGTCCCAACATCACCCCAATTTTTAAATTGGCTCGAGGACTGCCCCCACTAACTATCGGCCGATTGCAGTTACGTGAATGTTGGCCGTGTCAGTGAGCGCCTAGCTAACGGTCAATTGCACACTTTCCTGACAAACACTGACTTCTTCCATCCCTTTCAACATGGCTTCCGCTCCAAACACTCATGCACTTCCAACCTGCTATCAGAAACCAACCACTGGACTACCAGGTTGGATGACGGAAAGCCCGTTGATGTCATCTATTTAGACTTTCGTAAAGCTTTCAACACCATCCCTCACCAGAAACTCATCGAAGCACTACAAGAGGCTGGCGTCGAGGACATGGCCTTTCTCTGGCTCTCCATATTCTTGACGGACCGCCAGCATTCTGTCGTCCTTCAAGGCCAAACCTCTGGTCCTCATACCGCTCTTAGTGGAGTCCCTCCAGGTTGCGTGCTTGGACCTGTTCCGTTCTAAATATTCATAAACTCAATGCATAGCGTTGTGCAACATAAATGTAATTTCTTATTTGCGGATGACTCTAAATTGGCTTTCCCTGTTGCATCGCCCTTAGGCCAAAGTCATCTAGTGACTTATATTGCAATTAATTCAGGTGGTCGGGTTACAATGCGTAGGAGGGTGGTGGAAAGCACTTATATAATAATCAGCTAGGCTAATACTCAAGGCACCACCTTAGGCCAAAGTCATCTAGCGACTTATATTGCAATTAATTCAGGTGGTCGGGTTACAATGCGTAGGACGGTGGTGGAAAGCACTTATATAATAATCAGCTAGGCTAATACTCAAGGCACCACCTTAGGCCAAAGTCATCTAGTGACTTATATTGCAATTAATTCAGGTGGCCGGGTTACAATGCGTAGGAGGGTGGTGGAAAGCACTTATATAATAATCAGCTAGGCTAATACTCAAGGCACCACCTTAGGCCAAAGTCATCTAGCGACTTATATTGCAATTAATTCAGGTGGTCGGGTTACAATGCGTAGGACGGTGGTGGAAAGCACTTATATAATAATCAGCTAGGCTAATACTCAAGGCACCACCTTAGGCCAAAGTCATCTAGTGACTTATATTGCAATTAATTCAGGTGGCCGGGTTACAATGCGTAGGAGGGTGGTGGCAAGCCCTGCATGCCACGCGTTCGAGCCAACACTAACTATTACCGTTAACCTCAACAAGTTTTTGTGGAAGGGGAAACCGAAGATCTCGGGGGAAAACCCCTTAAACCAGTGGGGAGAGAACTTGCAAACTCTACGCAGAAGGAGTTGTTCCGAGTGTTCACCCAGTGCCACAAGCTGGGATCGAACCCGGCTCCTCTTGCTGCGAGGCGAAAGTGCTAACCACTCCGCCACCCCACCTACAGTGTCATACTTAATTGTTACTTCTGGTCATACGTTGAAAGCGCGGCCCACTCTGAACGGCCTTTAAAAACGCCAGAGGTGAAACGGGCGCGTAGACCTCTATAAACACGTGGATTTACAATGTTGCAAATTGCGGGGGTCCGTATACGCTGCCCAAAAAACCTTACTTAGAATTAAATTTAAGGAACGTTTTTGCAATTCTAGGTTATATGTAAACCACAGCTATTCAAAAATATAACTTTCAGGAAAATCGGACTTAAATTAAGGAACTGTATGTAGATTTTTAGGCGAAAATATAAAAACACGAAAATTGGGGCCCCTTAAATTACCCTGAAAACTATACTTAAATTTAATATTTACTGATATAACCGAAGTTGTAGGTCCACTGAATCCTAACCTATCCAATAAATGTTTTTTAAACGTTATCGGACTTAATTTTAATGAAAATATCTACCACATAAAGTGAAATCACCGAAAATAGTAAATTGGGCAAATGCCCAACTTCTTGGGCTCCGATTTGAAAACTTTATGAAAGGCTATCAATGGCAATGTATGTACATTCGAACGAGATATCATTGACTCTTCTAGTTATAACCGTTGAAGATTTAATGTGGTTCACACTCGACGGAAAATATGCCGGAAAGACGATAATAAACGCCGAGCTGAAAATTGATTCCCATTCGATATACCGCTAACGTTCAACTTTACGCTGCTAATTTTCCGTCGAGTGTGAAACCAGCTTTATGCGTGACACGGCGCCATCGGCATCGGCGGCAACGGCTACACTGTACGTGAGACTAATACACACAAATCCTTAGGATTGTGTGTAAAAAACCGTAAAACTACTTTAAACGTCACGGTTATCGCCTCGAGGTTTAAAGACGTTCTCGTAAACGTGATTTTCTAGAGTTACTGAAACCATAGACAGTATACACTATCTAATTGGCGACTGAAAGCTTTCGCTACGCCCTCTTTGGGTTGCTATCGAAATCTAGATAGATAGCCAGTAGCGAATAGACCAATTCTGGTACGCATATTGTGATCGATGAAATAAATGCTACAAAAGGTTCATATTTGCATTTTATTATACTTTTACACAGCTTTCTGTTTCCTCTATAGTAACAGAGCAATTACCACGCCCCGAATCAGGCAGACGCTAAGAATGAGCATAGCTAGCCTCAGTCACCGCCAGACTTGGAAATAGCGGGAGTCCTGGGGCCAATGGCTCTTAAAAAAAAATCAGGGGCCCTTATATTAAATCATTCGAACTGGGGTTGCGGGTCAACTGGGCTCAGAAATTAAATAAAAATATTTATTAAAAATTTAACGGAAATTTCTGAAATATATTTTTTACGCCGTTGCTGAAACGCTGTTTTCCTACCCTAGTCAAATGCGAAATCTAGCGTTAAAGTTAACGTTTTAAAGTCAATAAATGTTTACGTAAGTAACGGAACCAAAAGTTGATCCACTTTTGACGTAACCAATTCTTATTCTTGTATTTTCTCTCCCTATTTTAAAATGTTTTCCCCCATTTCACTTCCCCTGGGCCTTTGGTCCTCAATAAAAATAAACTTAAAGGGGGGGGGTCGGGAGCCCGAAGGGCCCCCGTTAAAAATATCACTATTTCCAAGTCTGGTCCATAGATATAGGAAACGTATATAAAGGTCTAGATAAAATATTTCAAAGGGAGTGAATACGGAAGTGACAGCTAGCAGAAACGCGTAATTTCAGCAGGCTAACCTTATAAGGCGCTATCTATCGGTAAGAAAGCTCGTGCTATCGTCGCGAGAGCCATTGTCTCCTGCTTAAAAATTATACTAAAAGTCACCAACAGATGGTGTCTAAAGACTACGGCCTGTGGAAAGGTCAAGCATTTAGTACTAAAATGCTAAGAGAGCTCGCGCTCTTGGTCACGTGCCTTCCTCGGTGTCTGCTAGGTGTCAATTCCGTATTTTATGTTAGGCTTAGACGCCCCGAAATTTATCTAGACCTTTATATACATTTCTTATATCTATGGTCTGGTCACCGCTCGTCCATGGCTCGTCGGTCCATCAAAAGAGCGTGGCGCAACAGCGCCAACTAGACTCGTTTTGTCGCGATGTTCGCCCAAGGTTCACCCAATGAGGTAGAATTAATCGAGATCCAAACAAATCAGGGTTTCGCGGGACACGTTTTATTTGAGTAGGAGAGTTAGGCTTAAGTTTCCACTTTATCCAATCGTGTTGGCTCCATCTGTTTCTATAAGCAGACACTTTTGCTAAATATACTAAGGTTTAGTTTTCCAATAACACGATAGATGGCGCCAACACGATTTGATTAAGTTCATTTACAACACTTTTCCCCAGGTTCTCGCTAGAGGACTATTTAGTCTATTTGTTTAAATTTCCTTAACGGTTTTATAGCTGTACAATTTCATGAACCTGTATTCAAATGTTGATTTTTTCTTTGAAAAGATCCGTTATCAATAAACAGATTTTCTAACAATTTACAACCATCGAGATAGAAAAGAAATAGAGGGAAGATTACCGCGTTAAGGCACCCCTGTTTTTGACCGGGAAAATTCATCCCCCCCCCCGCACGTATGTATGAAAGCGGAGATAGGCAGAATTTGCAACGCCATCTATCCTTCTATTGTTTACATCAAATGACAGTTGATTTTCCAAAAGGCATGATGTATTTCATTTCACCGCGCATCGATGGCGCCACGTAATCTGCCCATCTCATGGCTTCCTAGTTCCTACATTGGCTAAAGGGGTCGGCACTCGCGGTCAACTTCGCCAGATACAATAGTGCCTCTATTTCTTTTCTATCTCTATGTTTACAACGCCTAAAGCTTGGTTTCCTTAATGGCAACACTGTCTTAGATGCCTTAATTGCATAATATTCCCATGGACCCATTCTTAGCATTACCACTATTATTCCTTACCCTCCATCCGGGTATCCTGTACCTGGCTACGTCACGACTACGCAAAAACTTCTAAAATGGCTGCATAAGTGTGGCATCGTTTTAAAACAAAATAAACAAATGGATTCTGGGAACTGTCATCCGGAAAATAAGATAATAGTAAGCAAATCCCAGATGACCAGCAAAGTTTCCGAGACAGAGTCCCCCGTGAAAAGATTCGGCCAAATCGGTGAACAACTATTCACCTTCCCGAATTTGCCCGGACTGCCCCCCGCCTCTTTGGCGCTGGACGACGCTGCTGCAGTAGTTGGTAAGGCGGAAAATCAACGTTTAATAGGCCTTGGTCTCAACGTAAGATTAGCAACTAGCATGGAAAAGGTCTCCCCTCCCATTGGGACGCAACTGAATGCTGATCGGATGAAGAAAACCCACAAACATAGTAGTAAGGAGCATTATTCTAATCAAAAGAAGCGAGAAAGTCATCAGTCTGACCCCAGCATTGAGAAAAGCAATTTAAAAATACCGACTGTTGGAAAGGAACGAAGCCATTCTAAGCTCGAGGGTATGATGACTATAAATAAATTAACTTAAAGACTATATTTTAATGGGTTATTTTATAATTTAATTAAACAGGTCGTGAAGAACATCGTAGCCACCATGGCAAGAAGAAACACAAAGAAAAGAAAAAAGAAAGACACAAAAAACATGAGAAGAGTCACTGTAAACACAAATCACCATCGAGAGAGTCCAAAAACCATCAACAACTTGATTCAGATATTGTGAAATTGACTGTTAATGGCAATTCTAATGTCGAAAAGCCTCAGAAAATAGAATTTCCTAGAATATTACCTTCTGGTTTCGAAATAGCTACTTTTCCTATTTCTTTTCCCACTGAGAATAACCATCAGGATAATTTGGATTTGTCCGAGGAAGATGATCTATCTTCACCAGAATCTCCACCACCGACACCAGGTGCTGATTTCGAAGATATGGATGTAGAACAACCGGTTACTTCAAATTCACCATCAAATCACAAGAATAACAATGAAACTGTTACTAAATTATCAACTACCAACTTATCAAATGAAAACAAAACTACTGAAGTGTTAAAATTTGGCGAAAAAATTGCCCAGAATCCCGAATCACACTCAAAACAAACAGATTCAATCGTACCAAATTCTGTGTCAAATGAAAAAGATGTAGAAGATTCTAAAATACCTAGAATGAAGACGGAAAAAAAGGTCATATCTTCTGAAAATGTGAATGATAATTCTGAAGAAAAGTTTGCAATCATCAACGAAGAATCTAAAACTCCGCATTCCTCTAAAGTTGAGAACAAAATTTTGGGATTAAAATCAACGAGTGACTCAAGGGGGTTGCTACCAATTAAGGAAATTAATAAATCAGTCCTTATAATTAAGTTTGAACCTCCAGTGAATAATTGTCAAAAGAAAGCGGTAAAGCAAGAAAATGTGAATAGTAATAAGATCATTGAAACAAAATCCACGGATAAACTGTCAAATAACATAAATATTGTTACCACAAAACCGGATACAGAGGCTGGTGCAAGTATTATTTCGGTGAATTCAATGTCGGATATTAATTTGTTAACTCAAATACCGAAGAAAACAGTATTATTCGGGTTGGATGGTAAATTGAGAGAGACCATAGTCCAGAATAAAACTTTGGAACCATCAACGTCAAATTCAGACTCTAAAGATCATACATCCAAACAAATCCCAAAAGGCTCTGCTAGTTTTGTTAAGTTACCAGCTAAATTTCAGATTAAAATATTGAAGAAAATTAATTTAAAGCCTAAGGAAGCTCTTTCTGATTCCCAAAATGAAATCAGTAAAGCCCAACTAGTTGAGAAGTTGGGTAAAACCACCGATAACCAACTTGAGAAAAGTACCAAGGTTTTTGAAGAGAAGAAACTCCACAAAAATGATGCTGTAAAATTACCTGAAGAACCTGTAAAACTAGGTAACAAATCTGAAAAATCACTCGAGGTAATATCAAAAAAATTCGCTCAGCAGTGTGCGATGGAAGTTCCCTCCGATATTATTCATTGTTCTGAAATGTTGCCACAAATATCGGAGAAAAAGCATTCTGAAATATCATCAGACCCAACGGAGCTAACTGAAATAATTGAAAAATCTGAAGAGAAAACTGAAATTATTGCAGAAAAAAGCGAACAATTGGAAAATACTGTTGGAGAACCAACTATTGAAGCAGTCAATGTTGAACAACTTGCAAACAGAACTGAATTTGTGGAAAAAACTGATATTAATCTTGCAGAAGTAGCAGTTAAAATGAATACTTCAATAACAACAACCCAGAAACCAACAGAAATAGTTTCAAAACCAATTGCTCTGGAAATTAGTGTAAAAACTCAAATGGTTCTACCTAAAGATAGTAAAGAAATAACCAGTTTACTTGAAAATAACGTTTCACCAATAACCCCAACTGAAAATACATTAAAACCAATAACAGAGACTATTTCAGAATCAGTCATTAAAAAAGAAAATTCATTACAGCCTATAATTAAACTCGAAAATATATCTAATATGATACCCACCAACACTCAAAATTTTGAATTTAATTTAAACCTGGCTAAAAGTGAAAAATCTGAAAATAAATGCGAGACCAAGAATACAAAGGTTAAACTTGAAGATGCAGCGAAACAATCGACTTCAAAATCATCCCACACCAAAAAACAGAAAGAAAAGGATAAAATTGTCACTGCATCAATCAAAACTGAGGATAAATTGAGTCAGTCACGCCGATCTTCAGACTCTTCCAATGGAAATACCCAAAACACGCCAAGACTTTGTTCCAGATGCAAACGTCACACAACAAAACGTCACAATGTAGGAGTGCAATGCCGAAGAGACCGTCACAATTTGCCATCAGCGAGTTCAATGTTACAATCTAATAGCATGGCATCTGGTAAATTAAAAGATACAGTAGCCTTGTCTTTGAAAACGCCGCGATTACCAGTCTCACTCTCATTCAACGAATTCCCTCAATATAAATTTGGTCACCTATTCCGACGCGAAATGTATCCGAATGGTGGAGCATGGATTCTTCATCTTTATTGGGATGAAATCTCCCATTTCAGTGAAACGGACATGAATATCTTATCTTTGGAGTTCCTGAAGGAAACCTTTTCCGAATCACCAACGGGTGTTGCTAAATACGTCATGGGGATTGTTCACAATTCAGCTAGTTATATGCCAGATTTAATGGAACATATGTCTGAGAAATATGGCAATTTAACTGTGAAAATGGGAATTCTAGGCAGACAGTCAGATATTGAAACTACAACGATGGAAAGATACCGAGAACAAGTCCATAAAACTTATGCCAAAGGTACTTTCCGTACAGGTCCTCTACATCAGATAAGTCTTGTTGGAACAGTTCATGAAGAAGTTGGAGGATATTTCCCTGATTTCCTATCTTTGCTGGAACAAAGCCCATTTCTTCGATTGACAATGCCATGGGGCAAACTTGCAATTACTCATATGATAAACCCTCAAGAAAGCAATGACGGACCAATCTTATGGATAAGGCCTGGAGAACAACTAGTTCCTACTGCCGAGGCAATTTCTGCAGCTTCAGCAATGGGGAAATCACCGCTCAAAAGGAAAAGGGGAGGATTTAACGAGTTAAGAAACTTGCAATATCTACCTAGAGCTTCTGAACCCAGAGAAATCATGTTTGAAGACCGAACCAAATGTCACGCTGATCACGTTGGTCAGGGTTTTGAAAGATTGACCACAGCAGCTGTAGGAGTTTTAAAAGCAGTGCACTGCGAGCAGTCGTAAGAATTAATTCATAAGGCAATGGTTTCATTGGAGTGCCTGATAGAAGCCACTGTCCAATATTTTTCAATTATCGGGTTATTGATTAACTTGTTTTTATCACGCAGATATGGTCATAACCGAGTAACCAAAGATGTGGTAGCCTTTCACGCTGCTGATTTCCATGATCTAACCAACAAATTACAGTTAGATTTGCACGAACCTCCAGTTTCCCAGGCATGTATATAAAAAAATTCTATTCATACGTTAAAAATCTAAGAATATCGGTGGATATTTTTCAGTGTGTGCAATGGATTGAGGATGCCAAACTAAATCAACTTCATCGTGAAGGTATCCGCTACGCAAGAATCCAACTAACAGATAACGATATCTATTTCCTTCCCCGGAACATCATTCACCAATTCCGTACCGTAACTGCGGTAACCAGCGTAGCTTGGCATGTCAGACTAAAGCAGTATTACCCAACTGGTAGCAATTCCAGCCATGACAACGAGAAGAGAACTTCGAAAGAAGATAATAAAACTACACCTCATAAGCATCAAAATTTGGATAAAGTTAAAACAAGTACCCCGGTTAAAAAGTACCACGAAAGTGGCTCATTAGAAAAGAAGAAAAAACTTGACTTTTCCTCAACTTCGGAATCTCCGTCCAAAAAATCTACCAAAAGCATCGTGATGAAAGAGGATAAAGACCACAGCAAGATAAAAACTGATTCTAGCAAAGGAGAATCTTCTCAAGTTCGCGCTAAAACTAAATCTCACAGTAAACATTCGGAATCAAGGTCTAAATTTAAACAAAGTGAAACCAAACAGTTGGTAGAGTGCTACGTTGAATCAACAAATACGCTAAGCAAAGATCCAAATGCTGAAAACCGGGTTCAGCTAGTACTAGATTCTTTAATAAATGCAGTGTCTAAAACTTTTCCAATCAGTAAAGCAACTGATAATGCTAAGAAATCACTTTCAAAGTCTACAACATCATCGTCTAGTGAGTCCACCAAAGCTCTTTCTGACAAAAATGGTTCCCCAAGAGACATCTCTTCCACTAAAGGGACAAAAAGAAAGGCGGAAAAATTAGAAGATCGAAGTTTGATAAAGAAACTAAAACCGGACATCTCTGAGAAAACAGAGAAAAATCAGGCAGACCATGATAAAGATAAATTATCGAAAGAAGAGAGAAAAAAGCGAAGAAAACTGAGAAAGGAACGGGAAGAACGGAAGAGATTGAAAGAGAGCAAAGGCAGCAGTGGAGAAGAGAAAAAGGAGAATAAGATTTCTGAGAAAACGGATAAAATTAAACGCAAGGAACATTCGAATGAGGGCAAAAAAGAGAGCAAAGAAAAAAAAGGTGAAGAACTAAAGAAACACAAATCGAATACAAGCCACAAAGAATTGGAAATTAAGAAGATAAAGTTGGACGATAGTGTATCTAAAAGTTCCAGTCAGAGAGTTAAACTAGGTTCTTCTACGAGTGATAATCCCAAAAAGGACAAGAGCGAACACAAATCAAAATCAGAGAAGCATTCGAGCAAGACTGATAATTCCGGAGGTAAATCTAAGGACGGGTCATCATCTAAATTAAAAGACTCCAAAACTTTGTCATCGTCCCAACATAAAAGCAAAAGTGACAAAAAGCCGCGTGATGGTAAATCATCATCCGGTGATGAAAAAAAGAAAAAAATTAGACTGGAAGATAAACCTACGAGAAATAATAGTGTGCCTTTGGGAGAAGAAAAAACATTTTCCACAAACTTGGTTAATACAGAATGCCCATTAGCTGTTGAAAAAATACCCGAACTGACAAATATGAAACCTGATTTACCCAAAATAACCGAAACTGTCTGCGAGTTAAACCGAGAGCCTGAAACAAATTTGTATGTATCTGAACTACCTTCAGGCACGAGAGCATTAACCACAAATGAAGATAAAAATGCTGAAAATGGTCGGGAAAGGACGCTTGAAAGAAGTATATCGCCCCCTCCATCGCCATTGCTAGTGCCTAATTTAGACTGCTCGGAAACCCAGACCCTTCCCAAAAACCAAACTGCAACATGATTGTTATTTTTATCATTAAATGTAAATATTCATTAAAAAATAACATCCAATGATTTAAACCTTAAATCAGTTCAAAAGTGGTTAATTTTTATCATCATGGCCTTTGTAATAAAACACAAAAAATCTTAAGAGATAAAAATCCTACGTATGCTTTCTCAAAAATTAATATAAATATATTTTGATTTTCATCATATTCATTGTAAATTATTTAAAAAAACCTTAAAAAGAATTTTATTTATGCCCTTCACCCGGTTTATTGTAGAAATTTGGTTTAAAGTAGTTATACACGGGTTTTCTTTTGTTGACTGGTAGTGTAGTTAAACTTTTCCAAAGAAACATGTTTTTGTTTTAAATTGGCAAAAAAAATGTAGATTTTGTATAAAGACTTTAAAATATGTACATAGAACATATTTGAACCATTTTTAAAAATTCAATGTAAATATTAAAAATCGAATTTAACTGATATTAATTTTGGATTTATCAAAAAAATGAAATTGGAAACATGTTTAGTCTGATAAACTATACATTTTTGTACCGAACATTCATTGAAATGCTATTGTTTTTATATGAACTGAGATTGTACTTCTCAACTTTTTTTTATCCCAATTTTATTGTTAAAGCAAACTGTTAACTAAAGTTTCTGTAAACCCTGCTGGTAGATTATGGTATTTTTTCAGACCTTGCATTTAAATATTACTTTTAAAAACTTGATTTTTCCTAGTTCCGACTAATTTAATGTCAACACCTTCCGTAAAAATTATCGCAATAAAATGTACCATTCTTTGTAAATAAGAAAGATACTTTTGAAGAAAAATAAAAATATAAAGTTCTTTCAAGTATTTTTATTTTTTATATGATAGCTTTATAGTGGTTTCTCTTGATTTCTGGTTTGAAAAAATTACTTTCCGTTGTGACTCTTGTGAGACGATTTTGAAGTTTTTGAACTTATAGTTCTTTTTATAAAGAAACGCGGCCTTCTTGTTTAAATGTTGCTCTTACGTCACAGTCTCTTACTTTCACAAGGCTACGAACAAAGACTATATAAACAGCGTATATATAGCAAGGAGTTAACCTCCTTGTATATAGTCTTTGGCTACGAGCGCGCGCTAGTCTCCAGTAATATAGGTTTTTTTAGCGCGCGTGCAAATCGCTCGTGCGCAAAATATACTAATAAAGCTGTGTCTTGTGACGTAAGAGCAACATTTTAACAAGTTGGGCAAGACCACTTTTTATTTTATAAAATCAACTATTAAAATTGGGAACCGTTGCTACGTTTCGTCGCAACAGATGGTGCATAGGCCAGTTTGATTTTTTTTTCATAATTTAATTCCAGACGTGTAGGCGCTTAAATAAAACATCTTCAAGCAAATCGCCTAGAAGTAACATATCCGAGAGCCAGGACCTGCAAGTTACTGCTTGTTGAAATAAAGGAAAATTTTCAAATGCAAACTCTACCGTCTAAAAGACCCTAATGTTTCTACACTTACATGTTTTACTCTATGAGGTAGAATAAATAGAGATCCAAATCCGCCTTCCAGGACCTACCGTTTCGCGGGACAGTATTTGTTGAATTGGAGAGTTAGGCCTAGTAAATGAACTTAATTGTGTTGGCGCCATCTATCGTGTTATTGGAAAACTAAACCTTAATATAATTTGCAAGTGTCTGCTTATAGAAACAGATGGCGCCTCGCTACCCTCATTCGACGAAAACTCGTCATTAAGCCTAGTCATGGTTATTATATTATTAGCTTACCTGATTATCTCTTTTATAACCATACAAATACCTGAAATTAGGTATCACTACACTTCTTTCGCGAAGAACATTATAATTACTTCAAAATATTAAGTACGATAACAAATTGAGGTTTTTAAATCCATTGTTTTATAAGCCTTTTTTGCGCGGGAAGTTCGCCTATTTGTTACTATGACGACGCATTCTTTTCGCGTCAAACCTCGAGCCAATGAATTTGAAATGTCGTGTTACGTCTTACGCTTGACGTAGTTAAGCCCCGCCTTTTTCTCGACGCGGTTACGTATCACCGTCCAAATGGAACCTTAGACATTCCAAGTGTATACCTCTATAGTTTCCTGGTTTTACTATATTTATTCGCGACCGAAACGAGTCTAGGTGGCGTAACGGCGCTATCTTCTCCGAGGTAGCGCCTATGATCTAGCGTCTGCTACAGACAAATTAAAAAGTCATAGGAACATTTTTTCTTAAATAAACTTATTAAAATATAAGCCAATGATGCAAAAAATTAAATTAAATTATTAAAATGAAAGTATCATTATTTATAAAGTCAAATTTACGAATAATGATGATAAAAAACTAATAGCGTCTGCTTTAGCGATAGTTTTTGGTTGCGAATATACACTTATCTCGCAGTTAACTTATACAAATTCCCATCATGGTAGATTGGCCCTTATATAAATAAAAACGACGAACCCATCATTTTCATGTAGCATTCACCATATTGACCACAAACGCCATTTGTTTAGAATAGGCCTTTCCATAAAATAAGCTACGCTTGCTGGGGGCCTATTCTGTAAATATTCGAAATCCAATTTTCGATCGAAAACTAGATTTCGAACTTCGAGATCTCAACGAATGGTATTCGGTAAAGATTTCGAATAAGCATAAATCAATGCAAATTGTCGAAGTCGATTTCGACATGGTATAGGGTATCGAGATCGAATTCCCATTCGATTTTTTACAGAATCGCCCCCTTGAACTTATTTTTATGTAGCTCCAGCCATGGGCCATTACATGGCCCATGCTCCAGCGTTGCCAGTTCCCGAAACTCAAATTATCGTACCATAGCCAAAAAATTATCGATTTCAAAAATGCATTATCGTACTATCGAAAACTGGCGGTAAATTTGAATTTTCTGTGAAATACTGACGTTAAACTTGTTAAATCAAAATTTTTAATAACACTTTAAAGTTCGACGGATTGAAAACTTCCGTTTGAAATTCTAATTTTTTCAGCCAATTTAAAAATTGTAGTACATTATCGAACGCGCAAGCAGAATTATCGTAAAATGCGTACTATATAGTACGCCATTGAAAATATCGTACGTCCCAAAATTATCGACGTGTACGATAATTATCGTACGTCTGGCAACTCTGTGTAGCTCATTCTTTAGGAGCTACGTAGAAGCGGTGTTGCCAATGTTTGAAAGTCGAAATTCCCATTGCTGGATAGTAAATTTCCCACGAATTCCCACACTCCTATTTAGCCCCGCCCCCAACGAAAACTCTACGGAAAACATGCCATTATTTTAAATAAGTTTGGAAAAGGAACTTTTTAAAATTAAATTTGATTGATTTAACCATTTTTTTTAAACATTTCGGTTGTTAGGACTATGCATTGATTGCTTGTAGTATTACGAGGCGCCTCCTTTAAAAAATCCCAAGATTCACGAAAATACACTGCTCTAGAAAATTTTGAACTATGTATTGATAGTCAAATTAAAAAAAAACATAAGATAGATAGCGGCTGCCGCTGACGCAAAAATTCCCACATAATCAACGTTTTTAAAAATAAATTACCTTTTCCCCAGTCTGGCAACACTGCGTAGAAGTTTACTAGTTCAGTTCAGTTTATACCAATTTTAGTTGGGAATAAATAGAGGTACAACTAAATCTGGCTGGCGCGGGACCAATTTCGTTCAATAAGGAGACTTAATCAACTTTATCGTTCTACCGTGGCGGCATCTGTCTCAAGTGGGGGAAACTATATTGCAATTGAATTTTTTCGCGAATCTGATGCGAAATTGAAATGTATTACTGTGTAATGTGATACTCGTAACAAACAAACCTTTGAAGTTGCTTAAAAATAATTTTATTCTGTCAACACGATCCTTTTTAACTCAAGTTACGGTGAGTTAGCTAATAATTATTTATTTTTGGCCATATAACTTTACAAAGTATAGATGGCGCTACCGCCTAATTATAAAGATGAATTGCGTAGTCTTATCAGAACAGGTCCCGCGTAACCATGGTAACCGAACTCGTAATTGTAATTCTAGCAGTATTATTCCCAATTCAATGGCTTATACCATGTTTATACTTAGAAACAGGGTACCTCGTCAAATTTACCCTTATGTCTAAGGCTTTTTGCAGTAAAACGTCATCGATACGTCACCCATGACGCAGCAGCAACATCAAAACAAGAAAACCAATGTTACTTTATAGAAAAGCTAAGAATGGACGTTTTCGCATTGGGGCAAACATGGACGAATCAACTACGTTAGTGATTCGTCCATGGGGCAAAATTCAATCGGTAATGGACAACTGTTACACTAACAGTTAGGCTTAACATTATTTTGCTAGTTATATAGTGCGGGAAAAAGTACTCATAGTTTCTTCAATTGACAAAAATGAATACAAATTCTTCTCCAACACATGATGCAGAATTTAAAAAAATGCTTGAAGATGAGCGAGTTCGGTGCGAGCAGCACAAAAAACATTACACCCTTCTTAAAATAGAAAACCAAACCCTGCAAGAAGAGTACGTAGACTTACAAGACAAAATGAGACAAATTTTAAGAGAATGTAAAGAAGTAAAGGAAGCTAGTGAGAAATCTATAGAAATGGCCAGTAAGGCTTTGAATCATAAACAAACAGAGATTGACAATTTGCAAAAAATGGTATAGTTATTCGGTTTATCCTATGTATAAAATAATACCTACATAAATCAATTAATTATTTGATTAGATGGCTTCAAATTCTCCAGAAATATTGCGTCACTCCATCAAAAAAGAACTCGAATGTGTAATAGAAAATGAAATGAAAGAACTCGAGGAAGATCTAGAAAAAACACGTTTCAATCATCAGCAACTGAGATACGACAATGCCCTTTTAAAAACTCAGATAGAGAGCCTAGAGTTAACGAATCGTAGAGCTTTTCAGGAGTTAAAAATGAGACACGAGTTAGAAATAAGAACTTTAAATGAAGCTAAAGATCAACTAACTAGAGAATTAACCTTAGCTACTTCACCCTTAGAAGATAAACGCTTAAAATTTTTACAGAAAGAAAATAAGCAATTACAAGCAAATATTACAAGCCTTTCTAACGAGTTAGAAGAAATAACAGAACAGAAAGAAATCTTAAAACAAGAAGCTGAAAGTACATCCCGAAATATGGCAAAACAAATTATGGAACATTCAATGGCAATTCGAGAATTAGAGGTAGAAATTTCACGCATTTATTTAATTAATTTAATTTTAAACCTGTATTTAACATTTTTCAGTCAGAAAAAACAAACTTATCAATGCACAAAGATTCCCTCCAAAACAAACTGGACCAAATACAGAACGAAAATTTAAAATTAACGAGTCAAGCTCAAAATTACAAAACCGAAATGCTCAAATTAAAAGACAAATACCATAAATGCCTTCATCAACACAATGTTGAGATATCAGAAGCCAGGATAGAAAATGCGTATCAAAAAGTCGAAACTGAGAAAGAAATTGAAAAAGCTAGAGCAAAACTTTCTTGTAAATTTGAAATAATTTATTTGTATCTTGTAATAAGGAGATATTTAAAAGGTATTATTACAGGTTCGGAATTAAGTTTGGAAATGATGAAAGAAAACTGCGAGAAGCTAGAAACCACAGCCAAAGAGAGGGAAACTTCTTATAAAAGCACAATTCAAAGTCTTCGAAATCAAGAGAAAGAATACAAACAAAAAATGTATGTAAATAAGACAAAGCCAAAATATATCTGTGTTTTGTTTTAGAACTAATATATAGGGGTGTGCGAGTCTTGTTTTTAAGGTTTCGAGTCGAGTCCCGAGTCTTAGAAATTTAAACTCGCTAGTCTTCTGAAATGGATTTTAACTCTTTATTGGAAAATTTGAACTCGAAATGGCCTCTATTCTTATTCGTGCCCTAAAAAATTTTATCTTGACCGTTTAAAATCAGAATAAAATATTTTAACTAATTATTAAATTTAGATTACTAATTTGAAATTTCCAATTGGTATTAAAAAATTACAAACATTCTCAAAAACTAAATTTTATAATCACTTATTAGTGATTTATTGCTACTGAATAAAAATTATTTGTGGGATATTTGGAAGCAAAGCAAAAAAGATTCGTCGGTAATAATAGATTTGCCGGGTATTTTTCATTTTATTTATAAACTCGAGTCCACTTAAAGTAATTTTAAAGCCTTGACAAAGCAAACTGGGTACCCAATTGAATACTAGAAAAACGATTTTAGAGTCTCGAGTCCTCGCACAACCCTACTAATATATTTCAAATAATATTGGATTTTAATCAGTTATTCTTGGAATTAATTTTTTTATATAATACACAGATTTGATTTTGAAACTACGTTAAAAAACCTTTCCGAATCGAAAATATTACTGGCAAATGATTTAAAATTGAAAGAAACCCAATTGGAAAACATCCTCAAACAATTAAAAGAAAATGAATTAAAAACAGAGAAGGAAGCAAACCAAATTCGGTAATCAAAACCGAAACAATTCTAGTTTTAATTATATATTGCTAAGAGAGCGTTATTTCAGAGTAGCCAATCAAAAAATAGTGGAACTAAAGAACCAGTTAGAGCAAAGCAAACTAGACGTGCAGCTTTTAAATGAGCAATTAATCAAAGAGCAATATAAAGTGTCAGAAGGAGAAAAACTAGAGAAAGAACTTCGACAACAACGCGAACGTTTAAAAGAAATGGCAGCCAAAATGAGTGATGAATTAGAAAAGAACAAAGATCAGATTATGAAGGAACGAGATGCGATGGAAACATTATTAAATGATAAAAAACTCCAATGGGAACAAGAACGAAACTTTCTAATAAGCAAGATTGAGAAAGTTGAAAGGGAAATAATAAATGACAATATTAGTCACAGTAACGAGCTTTCCGAATACAAAAAGGTTTAAAACAAAATGTTTTTTACACTACATTTATTTTTAATTAAAAAATATTATTTTTAACAGAAAATGTCCCAATTGAGTAAAACTGCCTCAAAATTCAAGCTTAAAGTTGAACAGTTAGAGTATGTATTCGAAGGCTTATGCTAAGTTTTATTTATGGTTACTAAACAATGAGGCTATTCTCATCCAACAGAAAAAATGTCCCAATTAAAGTTCACGAGTCACTTCAACATCAATTAGAAGAATTTCAAAGAAGGCACCAAGAATTTAAGACCATCCTATTATCAAACCCATTACCAATCAACAATAATCTATAGCATAAACCCTCAAATTTTAAATAAATTTAATTTTTTCACTTACATTACTAAATCCCATCTCTGTCTCTCGGTGGGTTTGGGTCACGATACTTTTTTTCAGGTCTAAATTTTAAGGATAATATTTAGTTATCATAGAGCTGTTTTTTTAATGTGAATCAATGTACTTTTTTAACCATCTATGTTTGGTTGTGTATGTTAGTTTTTGTAATTCTTCATCAGCGGGACCATCAGTATTATATCTGTTCTTGTCATCTAGTCGATATTGTATTTTAAGAACTGAATCTTCTTCCCTGAGCTCAGGTTGAAATTCCGGTAAAGGCTACCAAATTAAAAACTACAATAAATGAAAAACAAACAAACAATTGATGTACAAATAATTACCTTAGAATGTTCATATGGAAATGGGGTTTCAGGATGCCAGCATAAAATGGTTTGTCCATTGTCACTTAATACGACCCAAGAGTCCCTGTTACAATAATCACATTTTAGGTCAAATATGTATTAAGAATTATAAATGCAAAATTTGTTATTGTCCATGGTTAAAAACTATATTTAGTAATTTAAAAATAAAAGAATTACACATGGAAATTAGAATTTAAAAACCTTTATTAGGTTATTATCGTAGGAGCTTTCGAGCTCGAGGCTCTTTATCAACTGCCTCGAGCTCAAAATCTCCTACGATAATAACCTAATGAAGGTATTAGAATTATATATAGAATCAATAGTTACTTTTGTTTTAACAGATTTTCAGCTGATGAGGTGCTACTCGCGTTTCGTATGACATATTGTTTCATTAAACCTAAAAAAATTACATCAATTGTAAACTTGGTTACGTTATGCCTTGGCAAAAGTTATTTTCAACCTTATTTGCTTCAAGTAATTAACCATAAAACATTATTTTTTAACTTATAATAGCTATTTATAATTAATTAAAATACCACATTTTCTTACTTTTAGGTTCAATCGAGGTAAATTTATTTAAATTTGGCAAATTAACTAAACGACTTATTCGAAAACGAGCCAACATCTTAGCAGAATACTTAGCACACGATTCGATTTTTTTTTTTGACATCCACACATCGGTGTCGACCCAAGGCCTTAGACACCAGCACACAATAACTGATTAATCAGGGTGAGATATGTGTAACGGCCACGCCAACGGGGGGATACGTGGGGACAGGGGTGGGGACACCCGTGGCGGAAGTATTCCGACCACCCGTTGGGGGATTGGTGGTCGTCCTCACACGGCCATCCACAAACTCTGCCTCCCGGACGCCTGGGATTACAGGAGTGAGCCACTACTCCCGGCAAAGAAATTAGACTAGAGCCACGATTGAATTGGGGCGAGATGTACCAGCTAGAAGCCCGCCATTAGAGTGGAATCGCGCATATCCGCGCCATCTAATAAAAAAAATTGAAACTAATAGCGTTTTCCATTTGACTGCTCTCGAGCGTTCTAGATCGCTCATATCAATATTTTATGTTCCATTTGCGTGCTCGGATCTGCTCCGATCAGACTTGGAAATAGCGGGAGTCTTGGGGCCAATGGCTCTTAAAAAAATCAGGTGGCCCTTAAAATAAATCATTCGAACGGGGGTTGCGGGCCACCGTGGCTCCCAAATTAAATAAAAAATATTTATTACAAAGATCATGGACATTTCTGGAAATTATTTTTTTACGCCGCTTCTGAACCCCCCTTGGGCCAGTGGCCCTCAATAAAAATGAAGTTATGGGGGGTTGGGAGCAGGCTTGGAAATAAGCGGTGGTCACTGGGTCAAAGACCAGTTTATTAATTGCTCGGACCAGTTTTTTTATTCAAAAGCTAGGGGTTCACTGGTCCAGTGGCCAGTTTATTAATTCAAAATTATCTACCGTATTATCAACCAACTGGTCTACGTGACCACTTAAATAATTCAAGAGTTGGGAGTCACTGGTCAAATAGACCAGTTTAGAAATAAACCTTATTTCCAAGCCTGGTTGGGAGCCCGTAGGACCCCTGTTAAAAATATCACTATTTCCAAGTCTGGCTCCGATCAAGTTTCGCGTGTTCCATTTCCAGCTCTTGGGTGCTCTGATATCGCCCAAAACCAAGGATAATAGCTATTATCCTTGCCAAAACCGATCTGCCGATTTCGACAGATCAACGAATCGAGATCGAGATCAAGATCGGAGCAAATTTTTGCGTGTTCCTTTTAGATTTTTTGGCAAAATGGCAGACCAAGACGCGAAAATTCAAATTACTAGCGGACGAGAAACAAAACAAAACGGGAAAATATGTTCATGGAATGTTCCATTTTCGGTTTTACTCTAGTCGTTTGGGGCGAGATTTATGACGTCAGGGACAGATTCGGAGCGAATCTTGAGCAATCAAATGGAAAACGCTATAATTATGATACTTAACGTCGTCTGGTTTGTTTATGTTCCTCGATCGGTTTTCGACATTTTAGAGTTGTAAATTAGACATATTTATTATTTCAACGACACTATATAAGTTATTTAAATAATTATCAAAATCATTTCGTTCGCAAGAAAACATTACCAAAATTTCAGTTTTGTAAACGTTTTAAATTTGCTGGCCTTGAAATAAAATAAACTTAGAAAGCTTATGTTTAATTGATTTTCCTTTCATTTCTAGGTTTTTGTCTGTGCAAATTTTGTTCAGACGAGCTTTGGCATGTAACAATTAGTTTTCTATTGCAGGAATCCATACCTCTACTTGGAATGCTTATCCTGCCGTAACGCGTATGGTAAGAACCAGCACCGTAACCAGGATTTGATTTCAGGGTGGGCACGCAATGGAAACAAATAAAAAAAATAAAAAATTGTACATACAACCATACGGTCCAGGGTGGGCAAGGCCCGACCGCCCCCCCCCCCCTTGTTACGGCCCTGGTAAGAACACTCTGACGGCTTTGGCCCCGCCTACGAGATAAAAAATCCGCTCTGCGCCCTCTTCCCTCTCACGTTGTTGTTTGTTAAGTTAACCTAAGCGAGGTTCACACTTACACCTAAAATCGCTTCGTTTTAGATAACTAGTTTTCAAAACCAGCGTGAGAAAATCAGAAATCGCTTCGTGTTGGTTCTGGATGCAACTCGTCCAAGTCGGTTCGCTTAGAATCGCTTTCAAAATGACAACCTTGGCGGGGAAGTAAAATTGCTAGGGGGGGGCTAAGTATTTGGTTAGACCAAATAATTCGATCGAATACCAAATCGAATATTCGATTCGTCGAATCGAATAGCACTTGGGAAATTTCGTGAATATTCGATTTTCTTGATCAAATAGTCGAATATTCGAAAAGATAGGAAAAAAGTATGTTGTATTTTCGAATAGTTTGAAAACTGGTCGAATAAACGCGGGTCTTTTTCTAATTTGTTGAGTTTCAAGGCCATCAGAGGAGATCGCTTTGAAATTTCCGAACTAGTGCTTATTTCTTGCACCTCTCTTTAGGCCACAGCGGCAAGGACCATATAAAGAGTCCTTGCACGTCCATTATTCATACCGTGTGTATTAAAACTTCTTAGCGAAAGGCAGAAGTTGTTTATTCTAGCGCGTATTGGCTAGATTATTCGCGTGTTCTTTGTTATGGAATTTTCTAGAATAGCAAAGTAAAACTAAAACGTAAACCCAGTTCAAAACAAAACTAATAACTGTGAGAAAGTTTGAAGTAAGTAACTTTTTGGATTTTTAGGTTTTGAATTTTTGAGTTCACTAAATTATTGGTTTAAAATTATTATAAACTAAAGTAAATTTTATTTTTTATTTGTAATAAAAGATCTGCTCCTTCGTGTTTTACATATATTTAAAAACTCGAGATTTTAAGTGTTTGCAAAGCATAAAAAATATAGCAGATCCTTTGAATTTAATTGTAGTTAGTAGTTACTAGCTGACTTGGACGTGGGGTAGTTAAACTTTAATTTTTTTTTAATTTTAAATTTTGTTTGTAAAAGTTTTCTTTGAAAACGTTTAGTATTATAGTTTAAATTTATGAAATAAAATAAAATAAAATATAAATTATACCTACACTTGGTTTAGTATTTTATTATTGCAAGTAAAACGAACAGTGATTTCAATTACTTTTTTATTTATTTTTTGACAAATATGCAAACTATTTGGTTATTAACGTTATTTCAAAACCAAATACGTCGAATTATTTGGTATTCAAAATACTATTTGGTATTTGATCAGTTAACTGGCTTAAAATTTTGCACTTAAAATATTCGACCAAATTATTTGACGTTATAAATATTCGATTTGGTATTTGACGTGCTTTGAAAAAATATTTGATATTCGATTCGATCACCAAAAAATGGTATTTGCGCACCTCTAAAAATTGCTCGTATTTTCAAAAATAATGGGAATAAAATTCTAAATAATGTCAAATAATATTACTGTATGTATAGTAAACCTGATTAACTAATTGTTTTGGGGTATATTTTAGTATTTTAAAAATTCTGGTCATAATTTGAAAGGAGGTTAAGCCTTGGCTATAAACGAACCGGGGTGAAGCGATTTCGCACGTATGAACAAAGAATTATCGTCGGTGGTCAAAACTCGCATTCAAACCGACCTAAACTGGGTTTTAAGCTCTAGTGTGACCGTGGCTATAGTGACGTCAAAAAAGCCGTCAGCCAAATCGAGACGAAAATCTCCCGCGATAAGCATTCCAAGTAGAGGTATGGATTCCTGACTATTGCGATGATGTTAAATGCGCTTGTCAGATGGGCCTGATAGCCCGATACCACCGTAATGGCAGCCTTCTAGCTTGCCCGTTTCATTTGGGATTGGCGAAAAGCGCAGTGGTTCTAGTCTCATTTCTATTTCTATGGTTTAAACAGTGTTGGTATTTTTATTAAAATAGGCTTCGCGCTTAGGAAATATAGCGCCATCTGCCTTAAATCCGTAAACTAAATATGTGAAGAAATAGCAGACACCTATTGAATTTCTAGGTTTCCGGTTGAACTTTCAGCTGTTATGCGGAGATAATTTTGAAAGAGCAGACAGCGGGTGGCAATAGCCTCAGCCTTCAATTTAATAGCGTTTTCCATTTGATTGCTCGAGATGCGCTCCGAATTTGTCTCTGACGTCATAGATCTCGCCCCAAACGACTAGAGTAAAAGCAACAAGTCGGCCCAGGCCGTGGCCGTAATATTAGTTCCACATCGGTGTATTCGGGTGGGTAAACCCATACACCCTTAAGGCTGGTTCACACGGGCAGTGTTTTCCTGATTTTCTCTATTTTCTCGTTTTACCACCTTTTCCCGTTGTTCCGGCGCACGGGAAAACGACTGTACACACGGACAAAATTTAACGGATTTTTCCGCCGTCAGCGCTGCCGGTAAACGAGAAAACGGAGAATTTTTTTAAAAAATATCTCTACTTTATTTTCCCGGTTTTGAAGCTCTTTGAGTTCGACTAATCAGCGAGCGTTTCGCTGTCACGTGATATAAGGAGCGATTTTGAAAGTCTTTAAAAGTAGGCCTAAGAATTTTTGCGTCTACCACGTGGCGGCATAACGCTCGCTGACTGGTCGAGCCCAACGCTCCTCAAAAAAAGGTTATCCGTTTCCTCGTTCCCCGGCAGCACTCGCTGTGATAAAATCCGGCAAATTTTGTCCGTGTGTACAGTCGTGTTCCTGCGCGCCAGAACCACGGGAAAAGGTGGTAAAACTAGAAAATATAGAAAACCAGGAAAACACTGCCTGTGTGAACCAGGCTTTAGTAGACACCGGTAGACAAACTAATACAAAAGCTGTTGATGCTACTTGATTTCTTATCGTTTGATATATAAATTTCCATCCTAACGACCTCGAAATGGATGTCAACATGAACATGGGCGTCGCCGTCGAAGGCCGGACGACTCGGGTCGTCGTGAACGGAATGACGATAATAAATTGAAATTAATGTTATGAATTATAAATTTTTAAATAAATAATAAAACTTTGAAGAAACGACCAAACAATTGTTTTAATTTTTGTAATGTTAGTAACTAAACCTTAATAAGAAAAGTGAAACAGAATTTAAAAGTAAATCAATTACAAATATCACGCCCAAAATAGAAAAAGGGGGCTATTGCGCCCCCTGTTTACCTGACAGAGCTGAAATTTGCACACAGTTTAGAGGTATAGAAGTAATATAGGTGTAGTAATTTTTGAAATAGAGATGCGGAAGGGTATCGTTCAGCGCGAAAAATGAGACTTGACCCTTGGAGGAAAGAAGGTGTCCAGCCTGTGGAAGCTATGATGACGAGATTCACGCGTCAGAAAGGTCGCCTTTCGTTGGTTCCACGTGTTTGCGGGGTTTTTCGTCCACTTTTAGTTTCGTTTTGGAGGAAACATCCGGGGATAAAACTCAGCCCTTGACATTGGCTATAACGAGGGCAAATGTGCTTTGGACTGGGTCACAAAGAGGAAACACTTTAATTAGCACCATACTGGCGACGGATTTGTTTTATAGGAAATAGGAAATCAGTTGAAGACACGTCAGTGCGATGATTTCATCGCCATTTTTAGGGCGTCTTACAATTTTCGAGGCGTACGATATCGTACCATTCGGTCACTCTCCCTTTAAGGGGGTTGGTCGGAGGGGGCGGAAATTAACGGCACTGCGTGCGCGTCAAAGAGTTCTATCGAATGAGACCAACTCGTTTTTTCGGTCACTCTCCCTTTAAGGGGGTTGGTCGGAGGGGGCGGAAATTAACGGCACTGCGTGCGCGAATATATATATTCGATGTGAAACTAAAAATGGAACGTTCCATGAACATATTTTCGCGCTTTGATGTTTTTCTTCTGCTAGTAATTTAAATTTTCGCGTCTTGGTCAGCCATTTTGCCAAAAAGTCTGAAAGGAACACCCGAAAATTTGCTCCGATCTCAATCTCGATCCGTTGATCGGTCGAAATCGGCAGATCGTTTAGGGCGATCTCGGAGCACCCGAGATCGCGAAATGGAACACGCGAAACTTGATCGGAGCAGATCCGAGCACGCAAACGGAACAAAAATGTTGATCAGAGCGATCTAGAGCGTTCGAAAGCAGTCTAATGGACAACGTTATAAAACTAGGTCGGTAGGTGGCGATACTTATAACCAAATTTTAAATTACGCACAAAGCCTATAAAGCCGCAAAATTTTAAAATATATTTTCATGAACCATAATTTTTAAATAAATTAAAGGAAAAGTCCAGGTTGGGTAAAACTTGGGTCTATTTGAAAGATCATGTTTAAATATACTCAAAAATATCAGTCGTAAAATTCCACAGACCGCACGCGGAGCAAGCGCGCGCAGGGAACAGAGCGCTGTTATAGCGCGAACAGCGCGTGATTAAAGTCTTAAAACGTGACCGCGAAACAAAATGGCAGATCGCTTGGCGGGTAAATTTCGCTCGTTTAAAAATTAATTTCTCGTCATTAAAAAAAGATACAATTTTACGACTGATATTTTTGAGTTTTTTTAAACGTGATATTTCAAATAAATCCAAATCTTACCCAACCTGAACTTTTCCTTTAAGCATTTATTTTTACCTCTCCGAGGGGACTTTGTACCCTAGGAGGGGTTATACAACCACCGTGTCTGTCTGTCTGGCCTGCGAACGCATTTAATAATAATAATAATAATCAGCTAGGCTAATACCCAAGGCACCACCTTAGGCCTAAGTCATCAAGCGACTTTTGAAGCCTTTAATTCAGGTGGCCGGGTTACAATGCAAAGGGTAATAACGGCGTACCCAGTTTCTTAGAATCAGGGAAAAGGTTTTTCCAAAAGCGCCCTCTTTTTGTCATTGTGTGTAGTATAATTTTTTTAATCGGCCGGGATTCGAACCCGAGCCCTCTTGCACGACAGGTGAGCGTTCTACCGCAGAACCACGGATACAATTACGCTTCACTGAAAATTAAAAACTCTTCCGAGGAGAGGTATATTTTGGTCTTGCCAACTTGTTTAAATATAATTTATACGCGTTTAACATGTAAAATAAAAATCCAACGTGCATTGTCCATTGTCAAATTTTAAATAAGCTATAGCTAAACGAACGGTAATAATATTTAATTAAAAATCAAGTTTCTTGATTTTCATTTCTCCAGGCAATAACGGATAACACGAATCTGCTCAAATGAGGAAATAAAATGGCGATAAAAAGCGACCCCTGGGGTGACATAATTGAAACTCCCCTCCCAGGAAAAAAACCATCGAATCAATTTAGAAGTCATTACCTCTTCTAGTCCCATCAATGAATGTTACAACCAATTTCGCGTCTTCCAACTCAGGACGCATTTATTTTTAATACAATTAGATAATTTTTTTGCTACGACCCGGTACATGTAGTTGTTAAATTGAAGTAAGAAAAATAGGCATATGGATTTTGGTAGTAGTACAGGACGAAGTTTGTTCAGATGGCACGAAGAGAAACCAAACCATATTATTAAAAACGGCATCGAAATTCTCTTTCGCGACAAATGAAGCACTGGGAAATCTCGCGATAACTAAACCGCAAGTAATAATCTAAAATATCTTCTAATTAAGAGATAATTTTTTCAAGTAATTGGTAACACTAGACTTATATTATGAATCATTTACTGTTATTTACAAGCATTAAAAGAAAATTAGGGTGTCAAATAACAGATTATATCTGATGAAAACCACGTACTAGCTAGGAAATTGATTATTACACGCTGATGATGGCAGATTCTAAGGAGCCCACGATGGTGGAAGAAACGAACCCCATATCGGAGGTTACGGACATAATTGGTGGTTCTGGAAAGTGGCAGCTGTTGGTATTCTCCATCGGTAAGGGGTTCAATGTTAGTCATCCATGGTAAGGGCCATCTCGACTAATTTCAAATTTAAAAGTTTTCTGTAGCAAGTTTTTCGGGGCTTATCACAATTTCGTGGGGACTTTCACGGCCCCCAAAGTC
Organism: Leiobunum rupestre; assembly: GCF_980474605.1. Classification (NCBI taxonomy): domain Eukaryota; kingdom Metazoa; phylum Arthropoda; class Arachnida; order Opiliones; family Sclerosomatidae; genus Leiobunum; species Leiobunum rupestre. Next base: position 73,874,171 of record NC_143384.1, on the reverse strand, counting down.
GATCACTGGTGCGCCCAGCCCAAAGTAGGACCCTGGTCAAATTTAACCGAGGGAGATTGGAAAAACGTAACTGGCAAATGTATCAGACCCAAGGACGATTCCTTCGACGACCGCTGGTCGGAGACGAACAATTTGACCGAACAAACTTGCGGTAGATGGGAATATGATCATTCGATCTTTTCGTCGACCATCACCGAACGAGTACGTACAAGTATATCATGTATCTCTTACAGTGGCGGCTTAAGATGGCTAGATCCCCGGGGTGGCAATGTTTCGTTGGCGGGGCGGCCTCCTCGCCCACCCGTGCTTTGCTAAGGCCCGCCACCCCATACTTAACTTTTTGACAGGCAAATGACACCCCTAGCTACCCTGGCACCCAGGGCACAAGGTGGTCTCGACCAAGAAGATGTTTGAAAAAATATCTGTACGAGTTAAAATTGATGACGTCACCCATATGAGCGTCCGTTGATTTTCAATACGATATCATCTGGGTGACGTCACGATTTTACATAGCAACGCGAAAGCCGTAATATTTTGATAAAAACCACGCGATCGAGGCAACCTTATAGTTCCCTTTTTACGAACCTTGCCCGGGACGGTGCACCCGCCCTCCCTTACGCCGCCACTGATCTCTTATAAAAGACCTATAGAGCTAGCCACGCTATAAAAAAAGAAACCTGAAACTTCGTAGGTTCTATAGGCACTGTCAGAAGTAAATGAACCGAAGTTATCGAAATAGCGCTCAGAATCGGAGGGCGTTTTACTGATGAAAATGAGGAGAAAATCGAGTCAAATAAAAGCTAATTTCCATCCCCGTCTTTTGACGCGATAAATTGCACTGTTGAATTGTTGGTATAGTTAGTTATATCCCCGTATGTTTTTTTTTTAAACTCAGCGGGTATCCGTGACGCACCCTATAGCCTATAAAATCGAGCCATAGCGATTGAAATAGACTGAATAATCCATCTATTTTCAGTGGGACTTGGTTTGCGAAAAATCGTGGATGAGTTCCATGTTGCGGACCGTTTACATGGCCGGGTTTTTGACCGCTTGCCTCGTACTGGGAACATTGGCGGACAGGTTAGATCTACTACCTGTACCTCATGGTACCTTATAAGCCCAATGTAAAATTATTTATCCATGATTGCAATCTTACTCGATAGGTGGTATCGTGGTATCACTGTCGCTGTTTCAATTTGCTGCAATAGGCCTTTCTATAATAGATGGTTTCTTTTCGCCTGTTCTCGAACTAAAAGTGTACTCTTTTTACCCGAAAACGTTTTATTCGCCTGTTCTCGGAATAAAAGTGTACTCTTTTTACCCGAAATCGTTTTATTCGCCTGTTCTCGGACTAAAAGTGTACTCTTTTTACCCTAAAACGTTTTATTCGCCTGTTCTCAGACTAAAACTGTACTATTTATACCCGAAAAGTTTTATTCGCCTGTTCTCGGAATAAAAGTGTACTCTTTTTACCCTAAAACGTTTTATTCGCCTGTTCTCGGAATAAAAGTGTACTCTTTTTACCCTAAAATGTTTTATTCGCCTGTTCTCGGACTAAAAGTGTACTCTTTTTACCCTAAAATGTTTTATTCGCCTGTTCTCGGACTAAAAGTGTACTCTTTTTACCCGAAAACGTTTTACTCGCCTGTTCTCGGACTAAAAGTGTACTCTTTTTACCCGAAAACGTTTTATTCGCCTGTTCTCGGAATAAAAGTGTACTCTTTTTACCCGAAAACGTTTTACTCGCCTGTTCTCGGACTAAAAGTGTACTCTTTTTACCCGGAAACGTTTTATTCGCCTGTTCTCGGAATAAAAGTGTACTCTTTTTACCCTAAAATGTTTTATTCGCCTGTTCTCGGACTAAAAGTGTACTCTTTTTACCCGAAAACGTTTTACTCGCCTGTTCTCGGACTAAAAGTGTACTCTTTTTACCCGAAAACGTTTTATTCGCCTGTTCTCGGAATAAAAGTGTACTCTTTTTACCGGAAATCGTTTTATTCGCCTGTTCTCGGACTAAAAGTGTACTCTTTTTACCCTAAAACGTTTTATTCGCCTGTTCTCAGACTAAAACTGTACTATTTATACCCGAAAAGTTTTATTCGCCTGTTCTCGGAATAAAAGTGTACTCTTTTTACCCTAAAACGTTTTATTCGCCTGTTCTCGGAATAAAAGTGTACTCTTTTTACCCTAAAATGTTTTATTCGCCTGTTCTCGGAATAAAAGTGTACTCTGTTTACCCGAAACGTTTTATTCGCCTGTTCTCGGACTAAAAGTGTACTGTTTTTACCCGAAAACGTTTTACTCGCCTGTTCTCGGACTAAAAGTGTACTCTTTTTACCCTAAAACGTTTTATTCGCCTGTTCTCAGACTAAAACTGTACTCTTTTTACCCTAAAACGTTTTATTCGCCTGTTCTCAGACTAAAACTGTACTATTTATACCCGAAAAGTTTTATTCGCCTGTTCTCGGAATAAAAGTGTACTCTTTTTACCCTAAAACGTTTTATTCGTCTGTTCTCGGAATAAAAGTGTACTCTTTTTACCCTAAAATGTTTTATTCGCCTGTTCTCGGAATAAAAGTGTACTCTTTTTACCCGAAAACGTTTTACTCGCCTGTTCTCGGACTAAAAGTGTACTCTTTTTACCCGAAAACGTTTTACTCGCCTGTTCTCGGACTAAAAGTGTACTCTTTTTACCCGAAAACGTTTTATTCGCCTGTTCTCGGGATAAAAGTGTACTCTTTTTACCCTAAAACGTTTTATTCGCCTGTTCTCGGAATAAAAGTGTACTCTTTTTACCCTAAAATGTTTTATTCGCCTGTTCTCGGAATAAAAGTGTACTCTGTTTACCCGAAACGTTTTATTCGCCTGTTCTCGGACTAAAAGTGTACTCTTTATACCCGAAAACGTTTTACACGCCTGTTCTCGGAATAAAAGTGTACTCTTTTTACCCGAAAACGTTTTACTCGCCTGTTCTCGGACTAAAAGTGTACTCTTTTTACCCTAAAACGTTTTATTCGCCTGTTCTCAGACTAAAACTGTACTATTTATACCCGAAAAGTTTTATTCGCCTGTTCTCGGAATAAAAGTGTACTCTTTTTACCCTAAAACGTTTTATTCGCCTGTTCTCGGAATAAAAGTGTACTCTTTTTACCCGAAAACGTTTTATTCGCCTGTTCTCGGACTAAAAGTGTACTCTTTATACCCGAAAACGTTTTACACGCCTGTTCTCGGACTAAAAGTGTACTCTTTTTACCCTAAAATGTTTTATTCGCCTGTTCTCGGAATAAAAGTGTACTCTTTTTACCCGAAAACGTTTTATTCGCCTGTTCTCGGACTAAAAGTGTACTCTTTATACCCGAAAACGTTTTACACGCCTGTTCTCGGACTAAAAGTGTACTCTTTTTACCCTAAAACGTTTTATTCGCCTGTTCTCAGACTAAAACTGTACTATTTATACCCGAAAAGTTTTATTCGCCTGTTCTCGGAATAAAAGTGTACTCTTTTTACCCTAAAACGTTTTATTCGCCTGTTCTCGGAATAAAAGTGTACTCTTTTTACCCTAAAATGTTTTATTCGCCTGTTCTCGGAATAAAAGTGTACTCTTTTTACCCGAAAACGTTTTACTCGCCTGTTCTCGGACTAAAAGTGTACTCTTTTTACCCGAAAACGTTTTACTCGCCTGTTCTCGGACTAAAAGTGTACTCTTTTTACCCTAAAACGTTTTATTCGCCTGTTCTCAGACTAAAACTGTACTATTTATACCCGAAAACGTTTTATTCGCCTGTTCTCGGAATAAAAGTGTACTCTTTTTACCCTAAAACGTTTTATTCGCCTGTTCTCGGAATAAAAGTGTACTCTTTTTACCCTAAAATGTTTTATTCGCCTGTTCTCGGAATAAAAGTGTACTCTGTTTACCCGAAACGTTTTATTCGCCTGTTCTCGGACTAAAAGTGTACTCTTTATACCCGAAAACGTTTTACACGCCTGTTCTCGGAATAAAAGTGTACTCTTTTTACCCGAAAACGTTTTACTCGCCTGTTCTCGGACTAAAAGTGTACTCTTTTTACCCTAAAACGTTTTATTCGCCTGTTCTCAGACTAAAACTGTACTATTTATACCCGAAAAGTTTTATTCGCCTGTTCTCGGAATAAAAGTGTACTCTTTTTACCCTAAAACGTTTTATTCGCCTGTTCCGGGGATGAGAATTACTCCGGCCCACAAACTATTCGCTTGTTCCGGAGTATTAAGGGCAACTCTTTTTGCTCCTTCTGAAAAGGAGGTGTAAATGAGTAAATAGAATTTTGTCGTCGGCTAGCCAGAATTTATCTGCTAAAAAGGCTACAGGCAGCCATTTTAGTATAACGTTTTTACTCCGTTTCCAACTATTATCCACCACAGAATCGGAGTAAAATGACGTCATAGGGTTACTCTTAATAATGATAATCAGCTACGATAATACCCAAGGCACCACCTTAGGCCCAAGTCAACTATCGACTTCTAATGCCTTTATACACCTATTACGAACAACCATAATTATTTTGGTTTATACATTTTGCCCCGAAACAAAGTCCATAAGTGTAGAATGCCGGTCAGGATAAAATACGTCTTTCACTAGACTCATTAGTTTCTTTAATTGTATATTCTCATCAAGCGAAATTTCACTTACAATTGCTAGTATACGAGTTCATTTACTTGCAACATGATTTATGATAATAGGGGTCTCCCCGGTGGTGGTTGAAGAAGGCAGAGCCCCCAACGCGCAAAAAAGCTGCTATGTTGCTCATTTTTCCGCAGAAAATGTTATTCGGAACCGAAAACTATCGCTACGCCCCCTTTGGCTCGCAATTGAAACCTAGATAGGTAGCGGCTAAAGCAGACGCTATTAATTTTAACCTTATTGCTATTCGTAAATTCCACTTTATAAATAATAATACTTGCATTTTAATATAATTTTTGCATCGTTTGCTTATATTTTGATAAGTTTATTTAAGAAAAAACGTTCTTATGACTTTTTAGTTTGTCTGTAGCAGACGCTAAATCATAGGCACAATCTCGGAGAAGCTAGCGCGGTTACGCCACCTATAGACTCGTTTCGGTCGCAAATACACTTTTAGAATTGTCATTCAATAAAAGGAAACTCCGGCCTAATAAAAAAGACACAGACTGTTACTTCTACGCACTTTGTAAATAGCTCCAAGAACAATTATATTTATCTTATGGAATGGCGTGCCATGGTAGAAACAGCAGTTGTATACTTTTCGCTTGTTCTGGAATTTCGGACTACAGTAAGAAGAGTAGCCCTATGAGTCATAGTGCAGAATGGGGGAAAATGACGTCATAGTATGACGTCATTTTCCCCCATTCTGCACTGGCGAATAGATCGAGACGGAGTAACAACATTTTCCTAAAACGACTGCCTATAACCATTTCAACACAGTGGTGTAGCAAATAGCAAATAGGAAACAAGGGGACAATTTACCCTGCTATATTTTCAACTAGGGGATAACACCTGGGTTAGTCCCCTCCTGAAATATTGTGAATTTGTTTTTACAACCATTATGAAAAAGATAAATTTGTCGTTACAACTTTTAACAAAAAAGTAGGAGCGAATTCAAATTCAACTTTTGATCAAATTTAAGTAAAATTTCTAAGTATTTGTCCACATTTATAATATCATATATCATATTGCTTCGCTCGCAATGGAGCCCCCAAACTCAAAAACGTTCCTACGCCTCTGTTCCGCCAGATAAATTCTACACAAGCAGACGTTTTTATTAGTTTACTCCGATTGGGTAGTCCATGGACCAAGAATTTAAAGGGAAACACTACTCACAATATTTTGACACGGTAGGCGCGGCCTAAATCGGAAGGCTTACTGAGGTACATCAGCCGCTTTGAAGCGCCTCAAGAATTATGTTCAACCATCACTGCGAGTTGGGTCTTAGGAGACAGTACGTTCGAGAAAGTTAGGTTAGGCTTACAAGGAGAGTACCCGAGGTGTTTATTGCCGATTTTGTTCAAAGTCGGCCGTAATGTAGACCTATATGAGATATGAAATTTCCCAAAAGGAGACGTTGCACTACCCATTCGATTTGCTATGGCAACCGAAAATGTTTTTGATCACTTAAAACAATAAAATCTCCATTTAAAAAAGCATGGGATTTTCTCGGTTTCACAGCTACGAAAATTTTGAAAATTTTTGAAAATCACGAAATGTGGGTAAATTGAAACATTTGTAGGGTAAATTTGTAACAAATTTTGGGTAAAATAAGGAAAAAATCTTATTTTGGTTGTAAGTGGTCAAATTGAAAATTTGGTCAAATTTAAATTTAATATTTAAAATTTATTTAATACATCGGGGGGGATTGTGTGTACTTAAATTTCCTTGATATATTGTTTTAGATTACGTACGTTTTGCATCTCCCCTCGGTGCATTTCGAGGTTAAAATATTTTAGTCTTTGAAAAATGGGAACAGCTTGAAAACGATAAATACGATTGTTACAATTCGCCAACGTTGCCTAAAATTAAGCTTCGTATTGCGAATGGAATAAGCGTAGATCAGCATTCCAGTTTCTAATTGTGTTACGACGTCTTTTCTAAACATACGCAGTATTTTACAAACCTTGTTTTCTAAATGAACGGGCTAAATGGTCTTAATGCAGGTTTTCACTTAGGCAAAAACGCTGCGGCGACAAAAAATCTCGTTAGGCCTGTTACAATTTTTTTGCGTCAGGTCAACCATCGCAGCGGCGTTGCCTAAGATATTATAAAGAGCCGTACACGCCCAACGGGGTCTCGATCGAGAAACGGTTTGAAAGAATTTTTGGATTGCCTCCAAAATTCGTCTGTTGCTGACGTCACCCAGATGAGATACCATTGATTTTCAATAGGATCTCATCTCACTGACATCACGATGTTCGTTAGCAACGAAGTTACCAACCTTAGCCCTTAGCAACCACAGCGTATCGAGGCAACCTTTTATAGCCTAAAATTTACTAACCTTGGTAAACGCCTCCCGACAAGGGCATATAATTTTTTTTTTGAGAGTCACACGATATGGTGCCGGCTAGAGCCTTAGACACCAACAGGGGCATAGAAATAGAAATAAGACTAGAACCACTGCGCTTTCCGCCAATCCCAAGCTAGAAGGTTGGGTTATCCGCGCCATCTGACAAACGCATTAAGCATTGTCGCCGTGGTTACGGCAGAAATTTTTAAGGCGGCTAGCCAGTGCGCATCGCTTCGTGGGCAGTGACGGTACTTTTGCGTTTTTCGCGTCTAAATTCTATAAGCATAACCGCGGAAAATATAAATGGTAAAAAATTGCGTTTTTTTGCTCTGTACTTACCAATTTCGGAATGAAATAAAAAATTCTCATCATAGGTAGGTATGTAATATTATAGGAATTATTTTCAGCGAGCTTCAAGACCATATGTATGGCGTTTAGTTGGGGATGGACTATCATATCAATAGTTTAATTAGAATTTTAGAAATATAATTATGTTTTACGCCAAAGTTCACCTGAAATAAAAGGGAAAGTAATTAGACAAAGCTTTCTAAGCTTATTTTATTTCCAGGCCACTAAATTTTAAACAATTATAAAACTGTAATTTACGGTAATGTAGATTCTTGTGGTTTATTTTCGCTGGTTCCGGAATTTCGGAGTAGGGTAAGAAGAGTAACGCTATGACGTCATTTAACTCCGATTCTGTGGTGGCGAATAGTTCGAGTCGGAGTAAAAACGTTTTTCCAAAAGGGCTGCCGGTGGCCTTTTTAGCAGATAAACTCTGGCTAGAAGACGACAAAATCCGATTTACTACTTTACACCTCCTTTTCAGAAGGAGTAAAAAGAGTAGCCCTAATACTCCGGAACAAGCGAATAGTGTATGGGCCGGAGTAATTATCATCCCTGGAACAGGCGAATAAAACGTTTTAGGGTAAAATTATTACACTTTTAGTCCGAGAACAGGCGAAAAGAAACCACCTACTATTGACTAGGGCCAGTGGCGTAAATAGCGCCCCCGCAGACCCCGCGTCGCGGGGGGGGGGCATGATCTAGGGGGCCCCCAAACGTTTATGGTTAAAATCGGTACTATTTAAAAGGGCCCCGAGTCGTTTTTCGCGGGGGGCCAGTGAGTTCCTAGTTACGCTACTGACTAGGGCAGGAATCCATAACGCTACTTGGAAGTTGGAATGAATAGGTGGGTTTGTTTCGCCTGTTCTGGGTTTTTCGAGAAGGTTAAAAAGTGTAGCCCTATGACGTCATTTTACTTCAATTCTGTCTTGACGAAAAAAACGAGTTCGAGTAAGAAGGGAGTAGTTAGAGGTTAAAGGTTATTTATAAAAAGTTTCCCGTCATGTTTTCGTGAAACGAAATTTAAGCAGACGACAAAGCTAGATTACTTCCTCTACACCTCCTTTCGAGGAGGAGTAAAAAGTGTAACCCTAATACAAAATTCGGGACAGGGTAAATCTTACCCCGAGAACAGGCGAATAAAACGTTTTAGGGTAAAAAGTTTACACTTTTTGTCCTCGGACAAGCGGAAAAAAAAACCACCTACGGCTCCTCCTCTCATAAAACCACGTGACTAATGTGTCGTTTGCTCTGTCGTCTGCTTGCTCAAGGTCATTGGAGATACGCTAATTAATATGGCCTTTGGTAGAGTTGATTATAATGTTATAAAGTTCTGAAAGACCGAAATATTAATAAGAAAAAAAGTTATAAAAGAACTTAAAAAACGGTTGAAAGCAGTTGTTTCGGAAATCAACATATTTTAGAGAACGGCATTTTTAATAATCCCTCTGCGCCGGTTTAAAGACCGTGTTGAGTTCATACAAGGAAAAGACCCAATGGTTTTAACACTTTTGTGCCAAACACTATGGAAAACATGTTTGAAATCCTATCATGAAAGGATTAAATTTAATTTGTGGGATGTTATGATAACTAACAGGATTTTTATAGCAATTTGCTTCACTCCAAATCATGAATTGCTTTTAATGACTCATCTATCGCGGATTCTAATACCGGAAAAACATGTAAATAAACTATGCCGAAATTGCCGATGGGTTCTGCCATTTTTTCCCGAAGATAAAAACTAGCAGACGACTAACAAAAATCTGTATATTTTTAATAACGAATCAAATGCTAGAGCTTTCACGTCACCCAATTTGACGTCATTTAAGGTGGTATAAGCGTTTTTGGCTCAACCCATAATGTTCCGCCACAATATACCACAGGGGGTATGAAGATATATTCATTCCAAGTAGCGTTATGGATTCTTGACTAGGGTTATTAGGCTCATTGAGGGGAAAGATAGTACACATTGCTTGGCCCACGCATGTCTCCAGCAATAACGGCTCTCATGGGGACGACGGCCTTAATTTTGGTTCAGATGTAAACTAGGAGGATTCAAGTAAACCTGGAGTGGTCATCTCCCGTTTTAGGCGGGGCAGTAAATAATTCACGGACATAACAAGTATCGCCATCTATCGTAGAACCTTTACACTTTTAATCGGCTTTTCGTCTGCTAGTTTTTCTATTTGCTAATTTCTAGTCCCGTGTTTTTAGTAGGAATAGACAATGAATTTTAATATTCGAAAACTAGCAGAACTAAAGGTGGCGCTAAACTCGAATGTGCGCGATTCTGGCTCGCGCTGCGTTGCCGTAGAGAGAGGGAGAACACACTTTTCTATTCCAGGGTACCGAGTTTTCATATTCCTAGATGTAAATATATCCTCGTTTCTTCAGATGGGGACGGCGTCCTATCCTGATATTCTCCGGACTGACCTTCGTCATAGCGGCGACGGCGAATGCCTTCGCCCCGAACTACGCCCTCTTCGCGCTCACCCGATTCTTGGTGGCCTTTGGACGCACAGGCGTCATGAACGCTTCCTACATTTTAAGTAAGCAACACCAGATCTCACTACACCGGGTGTTTCAAAGGGTGATGCAAAAATTTGGGAGTTGTAGGGGTGAGTTGAGAAGTATGCCTGTTTTTTCCCATTTTCCTACGATTAGTTAAAAGAGCGCCAGAGAGCTCCAAAGTGTGGCCTACTAGCCCCGGGAAGTAGGCTGCAAACAGCGCCAAACCAAGCAGCAGGGAAACGCGAACATTAAGGTTTGGGTTTGTGTGATAGGTGAAAAAGGACTTTGTACACAAATCGAGGTAACCAGTGTTAAAAAGTGAACTTAAACGGTATTTAAAGTCCCTGCTGCTTGGTTGTGCGCTTGTTGCAGCCTACTTCCAGGGGCTAGTAGGCCACACTTTGAAGCTCTCTGGCGCTCTTTTCACTCATCGTAGGAAAATGGGGAAAAACAGGCATACTTTCATCCCCTACGACTCCTTAATTTTTTTGCATAACATTTCGAAACACCCTTGAACCATGAACCTTCGCAAGCTTCCGCTTCCGGGCAAATACACCCATAACCAGGGCTGGACATAAGGATGTTTATTTTAGTAGCCAGCCTGACTAGTGAGCCTCCTACCTTAATTTAATTTAATAGCGACTGACTAGTGGGGGTAAAAAAGGGGATATAAAAACAAGAAGGACAGTCAACATTTTGCTTCACCCGTCAGAATTAAAATAGGTGTTTATTATCATTTGAGTTACATGATGTGATTTTTTTAAATAAAATGGGATTGATAAATGCTGAATTTATGGAACACCATATTGGCCATTATTTATGAATATTTAGGTACATTTTTCACTAGTCAAATTTGACTAGTGAACCCCCAGATTTCGATTAATTTTTATAATTTTAGTAGTCAGAGCATTTATTTTAGTAGTCAAATGCCGTGACTAGTGCCTTATGTCCAACCCTGCCCATAACATTATTTTTTAAAAAAACAATAGGCGCGTAAATAAAACATTTTCAAGGAAATAGAAAAGTATTATTTCCGCGAGCCAGGACCTGGAAATTACTGTTCATATAGATCGATTTACAATATTTAACGGGCAAAGATGACTTTAAAGGGGTAAAATTCATCCGAGGTAACGTGGTGATGGCGTTATTTGTTAGTAGATGGCACTCTGATAGCAACATGACGTCATAATTTTGATTTTCAACGATTGGTTGAAAGTCTTAAGTTTTAAGTGGAGAACGGTTTTGTCGAGATTTAAAATACCAAATTCTCTTCCCTGATTGGATAGTTGAAAATCGTATTATAGTGCCATCTATGGCGGAGTGTTAACTTCTGTTAAAATTAATTGTTAATTTAAATTACAAAAATTATATATTTTTAATAAGAATTTAAAGTACTATAATTTAGTAATTAATTAATAACTTTTTAAAAAATTTATTTTTCATAAACTTAATAGTGTCGCCATCTACCTCAAACATTATTAAATAGGAAGGTACCTCGGGTGGATTTCGCCCCTTTTTGCATATTTCCCTGTAGGCAATATGTGAATGCGTGAATAGTGCTTGTTGTGAAATAATGGAATCTTTTCACCTGTACGGTACGAAAAGTGTTCCCTTTTAACCAGGTAGCTTTTTTGACGTAATTAGGCTTAGCAAAAACACGACGTTCCGTTTACAGATAAAAAGTTTCCATTAATTCAACAAGCACTAAATAAACAGTAACTTGCAGGTTCTGGCTCTCGGATATATTATTTATTGGCGAATTCTTTTACGATGTTTAATTAAAGCGCCTTTTAGACGTTTCAGTTTAAATAGACCTATAAAATGCGGGATTGCCGTCTACTAAGCAGCCGATAAAACACAAATCATCTGCTTACCTAGATTCGAAATCACTGGCTCGCGCAGGCGCGTAGGAACGTTTTGGATTAAGGGTGGTACAGCTTGGATGCTAAATTTGGCGCGCCCCCCATCGGCAGGCTTTTTGCGCCCTTCCTAAAACAATTTGGCGCCCCTTTCCAATTTCAAGTAGGGTACATCGTACCCCTGTACCCCCCCCCCCCCGTTCCTACGTCAATAGTCTCTTAAATAAAACATTTTCAAGGTAATCACCAAGAAGTCGTATTTCCGAGAGCCTTCAAGTTACTGCTATTTAGTGCTTGTTGAATTAATGGAATCTTTTCACCTGTAAATAGGACGTCATGTTTTTTCAAAGCCTTAATATGTCGAAAAAAAACTACCCGGTGAAAAGGAAACACTTGTTGCACACCGTACAGGTGAAAAGTTTCCATTATTTCAACAAGCAGTATATAAACAGTAACTTGCAGGTCTTGGATCTCAGAAACATTATACTTCTTGGCAATTTCCTTGAAGATGTTTTATTGAAGCGCCTATAGCGTTTACCCACTTCCTGCCGGAACTCCGAAATAATTTGCTCCATTGTTACCATGGTAACTACTTATGGCTAGCGCCCTACAGAGGTCACGCGCCGGTAGTGGGTAATCGCTACGTTACAAAACCGTCAATAAAACAAAGCTCTTTAAATTCGAATCTAAGGTATGGAGTTCTATATTATAATAATCAGCTAGGCTAATAACCAAGGCACCAATTTAGTCCTAAGTCATCAAGCGACTTTTGAAGCCATTAATTCAGGTGGCCGGGTTAGACGAAGTAATGCACGCAGTGTTGTAAATTCGCTTCTATAGACGCTTCAATAAATCATCCTCCAAGGAAATCGCCAAGAAGTAATATTTCTGAGATCCAGGATCTGCAAGTCACTGTTTATATGGTGCTTGTTCAAGAAACGGAAATATTTCACCTTTACGGCAGCAACAAGCGTTCGCTTTTAACCAGGTAGCTTTTTTGACGTATTAAGGCTAAGCAAAAACACGAAGTTCTGTTTACAGGTGAACAGTTTCCATTATTTCAACAAGCACTACATAAACCGAGAGGTCGGACATTTGTACAAAATCCCGTACATTTCTCAAGAAATCTCCGACGAAATCGCGAAATCCCTGACGAAATCGCAAAATCTCTGACCAAATTTCAAAATCTCAGACGAAATCGCAAAATCTTATGAAATCCCAAAATCTTTGACGAAATCGCAAAATCTCTGACGAAGTCGCGAAATCTCAGACGAAATCGCGAAATATGATGAAATCCCAAAATTTTTGACGAAATCGCGAAATCTGATGAAATCCCAAAATCTTTGACGAAATCGCGAAATCTCTGACGAAGTCGCGAAATCTTATGAAATCGAGAAATCTCTAATAAAATCGCGAAATCTGATGAAATCGCGAAATCTCTGACGAAATCGCAAAATCTCTGACGAAGTCGTGAAATCTGATGAAATCGCAATATCTCTGACGAAATCGCGAAATCTCCGTCGAAACCGCGAAATCTCCGACGAAATCGCGAAATCTCTGATGAAATCGCAAAATCTCTGACGAAGTCGTGAAATCTCCGACGAAATCGCGAAATCTCCGACGAAATCGCGAAATCTCTGACGAAATCGCAAAATCTCTGACGAAGTCGTGAAATCTGATGAAATCGCAATATCTCTGACGAAATCGCGAAATCTCCGTCGAAACCGCGAAATCTCCGACGAAATCGCGAAATCTCTGATGAAATCGCAAAATCTCTGATGAAATCGCGAAATCTCCGACGAAATCGCGAAATCTTTGACGAAATCGCGAAATCCCAGAGATTTCGAAATTCCGTACGCTTTTTTTGGGAATGTCCGACCCCTCGACATAAACAATACCTTGCGGGTCCTGGCTCTCGGAAATATTACTTCTGGGCGATTTCCTGGGAGGATGACTTATTGAAGCTCCAATTGAATATTTTGCATGTTTAATTTCAAATTTTATTCTGTTACGACTGACCTTCCTGATTCTTTAAAAAGCCATGGAAGTCTACGGGAACAAGCAACGGCCCATAGCTGGTACGATGGGCAAAATAGGTTTCGTCTTGGGCTACATGAGCCTACCCGGCATCGCCTATCTGCTCAGAGACTGGTTCCAACTGCAACTAACCATCACGGCTCCAATATTTTTAGTCTTTTTGGTCTTACTGTGAGTACTAGTTTCTGCCGTCTTGGACTAATTAATGTATCAGGGTTCGTACACGACCTGGAATATCTGGAAAACCTGTCAGGGAATTTGAAAATGTTTCCAAAAGGTCAGGGAAAAGTCAGGGAATTTGAAAATGGTTCCAGGGAATAGTCAGGGAAATTTAAAATGGTCCGAAATAGTAAGGGCATTTTAAAATGATCCCAAAAGCAAATCCGGCAAATAAATTTTTGAATAATGTATTAAAAATACATAATTAACATTTTTTAAGATTATACCTCAAAACATACATTTATTCTACAAAAATGGTCAGGGAAATTTGGCAATTTAGTCGGGTAAAACCTGGAAATGTCAGGGAATTTAATTCCGGAAATTTTGTACGAACCCTGTGTATGGACTTTTCGACTTCATTGAATTTGTTTAACGATCGTAAAAGTCTTATTTCTATCTAGAGTTGTGAGTCGGAAAATTTTCCGTATTTTTCCGAAAAAAAGAAAAAAAGGTTTTAATTCCATGATTAACCTAATATTGTTTGACAAATTAAATTTCGCCGCAATCTTGCCTCATTTTGTTGAATCCAAAAATTAAAATGATTTGGGTACATTTGTTCAAATTTCATTCGTCCGAACGGTGGTACAAGCCTTCAAGTTGCTTGTTGAATTAATGGAAACTTTTCACTTGTAAATAGAACGTCAGGTTTTTTCGAAGCCTTAATATGTCGGAAAAAAAACTACCTGGTGAAACGATTTGGGTACAAATGTCCGAATGATCATTTGTCCGAATGCCGGAAAACAGGATCGTATGTCCGAAAACGTATTTCATTTGCCCGAAAAATTGATCACAACTTTTGTTGGTGATTAGTCGTTCAATTTATGTTCACTTTACTGGCGAATTTCATTTGTTCGAATAATCGTTTGTCCTAACCTAACCTAAAATATCCACAACATTGATCGATATTAATACGAATATGAAGTAAAATATACAATATATAGATATAGCAGCAATTAAGAAAAATAACTTGAACAAACAACGATATTTACAGTGTAGTTTTTTATTTTTAAATTCTTGCACTAAAAAAAATCCGGACAAAAAAAAACAGCATTAAGAAATACTAATTTAGCGACAGAATTCGGACAAGTGATGCTACCGATTCGGACGAATGAAACAAACAAGTTTTCCAATTCGAACAATTTAAACATTTGTTATTTCGGCGGTTCGGACGAATGAAATTCGAACATTTGTTCCACCGTTCGGACGATTGAAATTCGAACAAATGTACCTACCCCAGAAAAATAAACCTCTAAACTAGTCTAGAATAAAAATCCTTAAAAATTAATATATGTCAAATTTTTTTTCCGATTTTCGGAAAATATTCCGGAAATTTTTCTTATTTAATTTTTCCGGAAAATTAACAACTCTATTTCTATCCCTCTATCGGGGAAAATTGACGTAACTCACTAAAGACAGTATAGACCTCGTAACCTAGATTCGTAATAACTGCCTGGTGCGCAGTCAAAAGCGTTTACCCACTTCCTGCCGGAACTCCGAACAAAATTTGCTCCATTTTTACTATGGTAACCATTAACCAACTATAGACTCTTAAACGCGCCTTCCCAATCGACCGCCATTACTTTACAGAGTACGGGGAGGGTGATGAAAAAAAACGGTTTTGGGGGCATGAAATTTCTGCGGTAGAGGTCTTGCTAGTTGGTTGTCTGTACGATAATGGCGGCGCCCAGTAAACGTTTCTAAAAAGAGTGTATAGAAAGCCAACCGATGAAGCTCTATTTTTCGGAGGTAACGTGTCGGAAGTGGATAAACGCTTCGTTACAAAACCGTCAATGGGAAAGCTCTCTGAATTCGAATCTAGGGTACGGAGTTCTATTCTATCTTTGAACTCACCCAGCGATAATTTATGACTTGGAGCGGCCATTTTTAAACATGGCAGAGTGAGTTACGCATTTTGTATAGACGCATTCACATATTGCCTTCAGGGAAATATGCAAAAAGGGGTAAAATCCACCCGAGGTACCTTTCCTATTTAATAATGTTTGAGATAGATGGCGACACTATAAAGTGTATGAAAAATAAACTTTTTAAAAAGTTATTAATTAATTACTAAATTATAGTACTTTAAATTCTTATTAAAAATATATAATTTTTGTAATTTAAATTAACAATTAATTTTAACAGAAGTTAACACTCCGCCATAGATGGCACTATAATACGATTTTAAACTATCCAATCAGGGAAGAGAATTTGGTATTTTAAATCTCGACAAAACCGTTCTCCACTGAAAACTGAAAACTTTCAACCAATCGTTGAAAATCAAAATTATGACGTCATTTTGCTATCAGATCGCCATCTACTAACAAATAACGCCATCACCACGTTAACTCGGATGAATATTACCCCTTTAAAGTCGTCTTTGCCCCTTAAAAATTGTAAATTGATCCATATGTGAGCGTGATCGGAAGCGGTGTGTTTTACGTTTTACGGAAGTCCAAACGTCCCTGAATTAACAAGTCCAATTTGCCATATCTAACCGCTAAAAACGTTTTACAAAATCAACCATATAATATAGAATAGCACCAGAGTCACCTCGATGGCTAATAGCCAACGGAAAATTGGACGAAGCCGCTAAAGTACTTGCAAAAGCGGCGTCCTGGAATGGACTGCCTCTCAAGGACCCTGAAGAGACCGTCAAGCTACTGGCTTCCAAGATTGCCAAAAATAAAGTAACATTTTTGTGAATGTGGCCAGGATAGTTACTATCATTACATATCCCATTTCATCATGAATTATATTTGTAATATAACGCACGCCAGGTTTTGCCAAGGTCCTTAGCATACATATATTTAGAGATATATATATATATAATACTTCTTTACTTGGTGCTCTAAGCTCGTGCTTATTTTGGTTACTGGTTAGGATTTTATGAATCATGCCTCAATAATCTAGAGAAAGAGGTTCTGTGGGTTGGCCTCGCAGCAAGAGGAGCCGAGTTCGATCCCAGTTTGTTTGCACTGGGTGAAAACTCGGCACAAATCTTTCCGCGTTGAGTTAAGGGGGGTTCCATAAAAGCTTGTAGAGGTTAAAGGTGAAAGTGAGTGTAGGGAGCTGTTGGCTCGCGTGGCATGAAGGCCTTGTCACCAAACTCCTACGCATTGTAACACGGCCACCTGGGATAAACGTATTAAAAGTCGCTAGATGATTTGGGCCTAGGGTGTGGCCTAGCTGATAACTTAATTGCGTTGTATGGAGGTTGGCAAACCAACAGCAGGTATTTTTCGTTCTTGACGTCGAAGAGTGAGAGATGTGATGTCATCATGCCGCTTCACGCGCGAAAAATACCCGATGTCAACCCATTTTTTGTAAATTCCAATTTTCTGGCTGCTCACGGAGACGCGTTGAAATTGTCTGGCATGGTTCTACAATCAGAGTTGCCAGATGTACGATGCAGATCGTATTTGTACGATAATTGAACCCTCGGTATGATATACGACCCGAAGGCTGGATCTTACGGCCAAAATACTAACTTACGATACAATTCGATCCAAAGTACGATCCGTGTAAAAACTGTTATATTCAGATCGAAAACCTTAAATTGTTAGTTGCACGAAATTTTAGATATGGATAATTAATAATTCATTAGAAAGAGGAAACATTTTATAGCAAGTACAGAAAATTTAATCAAAATCGGTTAAGCGGTCTTTTATTTATTATATAAAGAAGTCAAAATGGTGGAAATCGAGTTTTACGGCGAATTTCCAGACTTCTAAAATTATTTTCGGCACCCGTGACGTCAGAAAAAGTTAAACGTATCATTGGCAAATTGTCTGTAATACATTTCTTTTCATCTGGGATTAAAAGCTGGTTGATTTAACACGGAGGAAAAATCCTACGCAGTAGTAATTGACGGCTACGTAGTAGAAAAATGATATGAAACCGAAGGTTCTTCGCGCTTAAAAACGTCGGGTCGCACGCGTCGCGAAGCGCGCGCGTAAAAATAATATATTTTATTTCGATAATAAGCTTACTAACATGATTAAAAATCTCGGGTTTGAAAACTTTTGAAAGTAAACAGAATCCCTCCAATTCAGTTCCGTCTACTTGAGGAATAAAACTACAGCTTGAAAAATTCACGCAAAATATCTGGATTTTGGGGAGCGAAAAAGGTCAGTTTCGGACCCAAAATTAGTACACTTAGGCTTGGAAATTGGTTTCGACATTGATATTTTTGGAAAGATAACTCACAAGGCTTCAAAATAAGCCCTCATTCGTTCGATTTAATTACTATCGATTTTTCGTGCAACCAACACTTTAATATATTTCTACATATTGCAAAGGTTATCTCCCAGATTCCAAACTGTTTCTTATTTAAATATCTTTTGGGCATAAAAACTTGTAGAGGTTAACTGTAATAGTTAGTGTAGCTGTTGGCTAACGTGGCATGTAGGGCTTGCCACCACCCTCCTACGCAATGTAACCCGGCCACCTGTTTAAAATGCATAATAAGTCGCTAGATGACTTGGGCCTAAGGTGGTGCCAAGGGTATTAGCCTAGCTGATGATTATTATTATTATTATTATTGATTTGTTTTCAGCCGAAATGTGAAGTTGCCGATTTATTTTCCGCCGTACGATCCTTCTAAATCTAGTACGATCCAAATCCAAATTCTATACAATCATCTAGATCTTGGAATCTGGCAACCCAGTCTACAATGGCTATTCATGGTACAGGGTAAAGATCTGCCTGTTTACCTAGTTATTATTATTATATATTTTAGTATATTTTAGAGATACACATTTTGTAGGTCGACATCAAAATTAGGAAGGTCGCGATAATAATAATAATAAATAATAAAATTAGCTAGGCTAATACCCAAGGCACCACCTTAGGGCTATGTCATCGATCGTTAAACTTTAGATGGGAGAAGACCCTTTTACAGGGGTACCGCCATTGTGTGTAAATTTTTAATAATCTACTTGTTACTAGATGGCGCCAGCAGTTCACAATCAGAAATATCAAAAATTATAAGACCCGTGAAAGTCTAATTTAAATTGTGGTTATTTGAAAGCTGAAATTTTGTATAACTATATTTTCTAAAATATTTTATATAAACTTTCAGCTTGAAATAGCACCTAAATCATTATAATTATATAATAAATTAATTTTTTTTTTCAAATTTAGCGCCAAAATATACACGCTGGCGTCATCCATGGAACAAACTAACTTTCATGTACTCTTTATGCGATTGACGATTATCACTTCTGCAGCCACTATACACACATATCTTGGGTCTAACCATATTACCAATTTCTTAATTTGAAATAACGAAATTATAGATTATAAAATTAACGATTTGAAGTAAACGAGTACAATTTCTTAAAACATTCTAACAAAGACCAGGCTTAAAACAACACGATGGACAAAGCCTGTTAAGCTTCGCATAGCAGACGAACTTTTAGGCCACGTTCCCATATATAGCTTACGAAAGGCAATTGTAGGTGGCGTTATGATCGTAACAGTTTCCTTTTCGAATCACCAAATTTTGGTCAGGGGGAAAAAACGCGGGGAAGGGTTGTCAACGAACGCTTTTCAGAGGAGGTAAGGTAAAATGTACGGCTGAGAACCGTCCCTAGCGTTAGTTTGTTCCATGCGTCATCTAGTGTAGAAATACGAAATTAAAATTTTATACTCGATGGTGGTTTCTAAATGTTTGTTTCCCTGTATGTAATATGCGAATTGTTTTAGCTTCGTAGATAAAAACAGATATCATATTTTCACTTTCAGTAGTAGCATCAGAAACAGCGGCGGTGGAAGGTTTTCTTTTGGGGGTACCACTCCAGGACCAAGTCTTCTAGCGACTTTTAACCTTTAGTAACTACTAACTACAATTAAAGTCAAAGGACCTGCTACATACTTCATAGTTTGCAAACACTTAATTAAAATTTCAAGTTTTTAAATATATTTCAAACGTGAGGGAGCAGATCTTATGTTACAAATTAAAAAATTGCATTTATATTAATTTTAAATCAATAATTATTAATTTAGTGAACTCAAAAATTCTAAACAGAAAAATCCATAAAGTTACTTACTTCAACCTTTCTCCCAGTTATTAGTTTTGTTTTGAACTGGGTTTACGTTTTAGTTTTACTTTGCTATTCTAGAAAATTCCATAACAAAGAACACGCGAATAATCTAGCCAATACGCGCTAGAATACACAGCTTCTGCCTTTCGCTAAGAAGTTTTAATACAAACGGTATGAATAATGGACGTGCAAGGTACTCTTTATATGGTCCTTGGCGCTGCGGCCTAAAGAGAGGTGCCAGAAATAAGCACTAGTTCGGAAATTTCACTACGCTCTCCCGCAGGGCCGTGCTTAGGGGGTGGCGAGCCAGGCTGTCGCCCAGGGCCGCTAAAATCTTACCATAGGGATGTATATACCGGAGGGCCGCTACACTCAGTTTCGCCCATGCATTTCGCCCGGGGCCGCAAGACCTCTAAGCACGGCCCTGCTCTCCTGGGATGGCCTTGAACTTCAACAAATTAGAAAAAGACCCGCGGTTATTCGACCAGTTTGCAAACTATTTGAAAATACCAAATACTTTTTCCCTATCTTTTCGAATATTCGACTATTTAATAAAAAAATTCGATTATTCGCGAACTTTTCCCAGCGCTTTCCGATTCGACGAATCGAATATTCGATTTGGTATTCGATCGAATTATTCGGTCTGATTAAATATTTTGCACACCCCTAAAATGTATATATATATAACATTTTTGGGGTGTACAAATATATGCTTTGCAACCCCCTACTTTTGTTGTGGGACCCAATGAACCCTTGCCCCCCCCCTCCTATTCCGCCATCACTGATCAGATATTCCGTATAATATGAAATCAACTTATTTCGTTGTAGAAGCAAACTGGTAAAGGCATTGCTTTGGTACAGATTATGAAAAAGCCAACCATGCGAAAGAACGCTTTGATATTATTCTTACAATGGTAAATCTAGCTAGAACTAGCATAAACAATCAACGAACCCAATCATAATTGACGGATTAATCCCTTTGATAGGTTCGTCGTTGCTTTCGTCTTTTACGGGCTGTCCTTCAACGCGGGTGACATCGGCGGAAACCTCTTCATCAATTTCGCTATCTTCGGAGCTTGCCAGATCCCATCCAACTTAGGGGCCATCTTCACCTTGAAATATTGGGGACGAAGACCTACTTTATCCGGCGGAATGATCCTGGCTGGAATAGCGTCACTCGGCATCGTCCCCATCGCTAACAGAGCCGGTATGCTTACCAATAATTGATAATCTACTTCCGAAATTTCTTTAAGGACATGGTCGGATTAACATGGGAAAATCCCCCCATAACGATTTTGATGAAATTTTGCACAGATGATTTATGCATCAATGTAAGAATTCGTGCAAAGTTTTAGAACTGTCAAGTTGTTTTTCAAGAGAGGGGCGAGTAATTTAATTTTCAATGGGAAAATGGGAACAATAAAAGACTTTATTGACGCCTTTCTGGATCTATGGTATTATATCGTAGGTAGATGGCGATAGCATCTCCACAGAATGACGAAAAATCAAAAAATACACTAACTCTGACCAGTGCTACTTACCAAAAGTGTGACAATCCCTGTACTTTCGTATGCTAAAGGTTTAATGAATGCTCGACTCGAGATCGACCACATAAAAGACTATTATTGTCGCCCTTTCTGGCTCTTTTTTTAGTCTCTGGTATTATATCGTAAGTAGATGGCGATAGCGTCTCCACAGAACGATGAAAAATCAAAGAATACAGTAGCTTTAATCAGTGCTACTTAATTCTGCCGTTCATCACTAGGAGGCGTTATTTGTTTGTTTTAACTTCCTTCCCTCCCCAAGGCATACTTTCCTTCAAACTTGTATTTCGCTCGTAACATTCATTATGATATAGGTCCGATTGACATACTTTTGGTAATTATGTCACTTTTGGATATACATAATTAAATCCACTGTCAATGCCAATTACATGTATTATCTATGGAACGATGGTAAAATTATTCGAACCTGTATATCTTGAATTTTTTTCGTCAGTTCTAAAACTTTACACGAATTCTTACATTGATGCATAAAGCATTTGTGCAAAATTTCATCAAAATCGTTATGGGGGGATTTTCCCATGTTAATCCGACCATGTCTTTTGGTATCTTGACAGACCTTTTGTGGCTGAGGATAACCTTGGCCACAGTGGCCATGTCCTTAATTTCGGCCTGTTTCAACGGTTCGTACATCTACTCTTCGGAACTGTTCCCAACCGAGGTCAGGAGCGTTGGCTTGACCTCGGCATCCATTTTCGCCCGCTTTGGATCAATGCTGTCTCCTTTCATGAAAGAACTGGTCAGTATTTCTGGTGTCCTTCCGACTTAGGGCCGACATAATTTATCCGTTTACTGCAGGGAGCTAACAATCATTTCATGGTACCAATGGGCATTTTTGGAGCTCTGTCCATAGCTACCGGACTCGCGGTCCTCGCTTTGCCCGAGACCAAAGGTCAAGCCATGATGGAAACCTTGGAGCAAGGAGAACTTGTTAGGTTGGTTGGGACATTTGATCGTCTTAGCTAGGAGCAACAAACACCAGGAGAACGCGGCTAGCCTTTAAACACGCTAACCCAGTGTTGTGTACAAACTTCGGTGGACGAGCCTTTACGCTGAGCGTTTTACGGGCAGGGGGGGGGGGAGAAGACAATTTCCGAATTTTCCCCTTCCGACGGCAGCAGGCGCTAAAGCGTTTAGCCAATGAAAACTATACGCAAGAAAATGCACGACTTTTGACGGGTTGCGTTCTAATTGTGTGGGCAGTGTTGTGTTTGTTGCTCCTATGTGTAGGTCTTTACAACGTTTCGTGGCTTAATTTCGAATTCTTTATATATCATAGGAAATTCAGGAATTCTGGTAGAAAAAATGACGGTTTTTCGAAGGATGAAACGAGTACGAGAGGCTACACTGTCGTAACATTGACCGAGTTTCCTAAAACATGTTGAAAATGTTTTTAAAGAAGACAATAACCTTTCTTTTACATTTACTATAGACCGCTATTTTATTGCACATAATGGTCACAAAATGTTCGTTAGTTCTATTCAAGTTATATTAATATATAATTAATTTCAAATTTCAACGGAATATTCCTCGTGCAGGGGGAGATTTACGAGTGTTAAATTGAATGAACCGTTGGGTTTACGGATTTGGTTCCAATTAGAAAGTTATTGCTTGCCATATTTTTAGTTCGAGTGACTAAAGCAAATAAATACTGAATAGTTTACAACGGTTCAAATATGCCACCGTCGGCTACGATACATCCTTGAGCTCGTTTAACGACGGAGTTCCTAGGGTTATTCAACATTTCAATTAAAATGTAACGTAAGGCATTCAAACACTGAATTCATTAACCTCTAATTTCTCGGCTTCTGATTGGTCAAATTTGGTCAAATTAAATTTATTAGAACTAATAATATGGCGAGCAATAACTTTCTAATTGAAACCAAAGCCGTTAACTAAACGGTTCTCGAGATAGTTTTTGAAAGACCTTGAAGACATGGTTGAAGGTCATTCAATTTTGTTTAATTTTTCAGTTATTTATTTATTTTTTTTTAGTGGACACCCAGTATAATATAACATAATATATAATATACTTATGAATGAAGTATTAAGCTTGCTTGGAAGAGCAAGGTTATTTAAAGGGTTAGATTTGTCAATGGGAATATAAATAATTTTGTGAGCTTTTATAACTATTTCCTTTACTTGGTTTACTCACTTTGAAACTTTTAAGCGATTTTAATGCCCCAGATGACCATTATCTTCATTAACTTAATTATAATAAACGTTTAAACTTAAGCCACTGTTTTCCCTATTGACTGAAACGACACAATTAAAAGACCTGGGGTCAGCCTGGTTGTGCTAAGGTTTTCAATTAAGAACCATTTTTAGTACTATTCATTTCATGTAAGGTTAATTTGATTAAAGGTTTTCTAATAATAATGTTTTTATAGTTTTTTATTAGAAGTTTCTAAATATGTTAAACATATTTCGTCGTCTTCTTCTTAAAGGGAGTAGAACCCTCCTTGTTTGGTAGGGGGCGCCATAGCTTCTCTCTTTTCTCGCTGATGGCGCTAGTCTACAACGACAGTATAGAAACCCCCAATTCTTCTATTAAAGGAAGCGTGCCCGCCCTGAAGAGGTTTTCTCACTTGAAACCTTTGTTGTTTCATATTTAGTGTTTCTTTTTTAAATGCACCCTTCTTTAACATATAAACAACAATATCAGAGCTATCAATTAATTATTTTCATTATAGTTTGGATATTTATTCAAATATAATTTCTTAATAATGAGGTACGTGGCTTTAGGTACACGAAAGGCCTTCTAGTAGATAAGATAAATTAAAGCACTACCAAACCGGGGATACTTTTAGTGGGATAATTCCTCAAAAACCACTATATTTCACATTACGCATGACACGTGGTTAGAAAAATAAGGGGAGCGAATTATGTATAGCCCCAAATTCCTGAAAAGGTTATACTCCCTTTAATGACTGCACCAAAGCTGCCAGGGGCTGCTTATAAGCGCTCAGAGCGGTGACGTAAATAGTTCAGGAATATTTTTATTTTATTTTAAAGACACAGTCTTTTGAGGAAGGTAATTCCAGTTGGATATTGTTCTATTAGAGAAATGATGTTTTCGATATCATGTATTTACACGAGGCACAAAAGGTTTACGATCGTGCCCTCTAGTTATTGTTGAGGTTTGTCGCGTGAAAAAATCCGATTCTCGGAGTACACTTCGTCCAGATAAAATGGAGTACACCTCTCCTAATTCAGTTTCACCATGGCGATCCTCAAGAGTGGGTATGCGTAAAAAGTGTCGTTTTCTATGGAAATTTAGGTTCCACGTGAAACAAGTCTCATTGAAGATTTTTTATGGAAATGTAGGTTCCACGTGAAACAAGTCTCATTGAAAATTTTTTATGGAAATGTAGGTTCCACGTGAAACAAGTCTCATTGAAGATTTTTTATGGAAATGTAGGTTCCACGTGAAACAAGTCTCATTGAAGATTTTTTATGGAAATGTAGGTTCCACGTGAAACAAGTCTCATTGAAGATTTTTTATGGAAATGTAGGTTCCACGTGAAACAAGTCTCATTGAAGATTTTTTATGGAAATGTAGGTTCCACGTGAAACAAGTCTCATTGAAGATTTTTTATGGAAATGTAGGTTCCACGTGAAACAAGTCTCATTGAAGATTTTTTATGGAAATGTAGGTTCCACGTGAAACAAGTCTCATTGAAAGGTTTTCTACGGAAATGTAGATTCCACGTGAAACAAGTCTCATTGAAAGGTTTTCTACGGAAATGTAGATTCCACGTGAAACAAGTCTCATTGAAAGGTTTTCTACGGAAATGTAGATTCCACGTGAAACAAGTCTCATTGAAAGGTTTTCTACGGAAACGTACGTACAAGTGATTTTACCTAATGTGTTTGCCCAAAAAAATATATATATAATATAATAAAATATGAGATAGAATCAAAATTGTAAATAATTTTTACACATAAAGATAACTTTTTATTTTTATTCAATAGTTTTAAGTTTTTGTTTTGTTTTCATCCTTTTGTATACTATTTCTATACTGACGTCAGATAAGAACACAAAACATTTTTTATCTAAAAAACACCAGACAATTTTATATGGTTTTTTGTAATTCTAAAGTAGTAAAAAGTATTTTTTTTCATTAATATAATTTTCATTATAGACTAATATTTCGAGAATAATGGTATAGAAGAAGCTGATTAATATATATTGTTCGAATTTACATTCAGTAATAAAGCTATGTTATTATAATTTTTAAAATACCATTTTTTGTATTTCTTATGGACGCCATTTTTGATTTTTATGAAAGCAACGAGGTTAAATCCGCTTGTTGATTGGATTACGCGTCACGATCGTGTGACGTCATTTAAAGTAATTTAACGGTAAAGCTTACGCATTTCAGAGAGCCAATTCGCAACAAGTCATGACTAGAACAGAGATCACGTTATGCCAACACAGCCAATCGAAAATTGGGATATTGATGACGTTAAATTGCCCGTGGCTTCGGATTGGCTAACCTTTCTTACGTCACAAATACGGACGTCCAATCAACAAGAGTTTACCAATTTCACACCCTGTCGTCATAGCAACCGAAATAATCCTTCGCTAAAACTTGAAATACAGTTTCTTTCTGTAAAAACTAGCGGAAGAATTTTCAGAAACCGTCGGCTGCTACGACTGCGCCTGTTACTTAGACTACTTCAAAAACGCATTTTTTGTTATTAGGGACGGGATACACAAGTAGCAACAATGACGTATAATTGGAAAAAGTTATAGTTATGGAGGGAAAGAAACAGGAAGGTTTTTTGTTATTTCTTTATAAGGAAGTATATATTTCCGGTACTAACCGGTCGACATCTATCGGGCATTTGATCGGGCATTGGTTAAAACCCTAAGAAAACTTTTTTCGCCGAAAAAAAATAATTTACGGGTAACGAAATTGCGCTCTTAGGCCTTTGTAAATAAACGCTAAGCCTTGGCTAAAGCCAAGGCTTAGCTGACGTTCTCTACAAGCTACGATTTGTACACGTTAAGAGGACGGTTTCTTTTGAAAGTTAATTTTAAAGTCGCCAAGACCCCGAAATTAAATCTTAAATTATCGTAGTGACCGTTTTTGCATAATTCTTTTTACTATTTTGGTTTTTGATTATACTTGTTTATTTTACTAAGGACGGAAGATCTAGAAATTTTGAGCAAATTCCCGCTTTTATTTTAAACTCCGATTTTTTTTACGTTGTTGTATTTCTCTAATAAATTACGTTCAATTTTATTTAAAAGACTATATATAATTTTCTAGGGTATTTTTTTAATTTATTAAATATAAGAACGAAATTTTGACTTAAGCCTTGGTCGTATTAATATTGTTTACCCAAAGAATGAATATATTTTAAAGAGAGTTAGTTACGTTTAACGGGGGGTCAAAAGGTCACAAAATACGGAGAGTTTCAAAACTGTTTTTTAAATTATCTCCCGCTAATATTTACAAATATACGAGATGAAATGGGGATTTCAAATTCATACAAAATATATTAAAAGTTACAATGAGCAAATAAACAACTTCGGTTCTAAACGGAGTTATCGAAAGAACTTTTCTACTATGATATAAAAAACGCCTACTAAAAGGCGGGACGTACCTATAGCCCCGCCCCTTAGAAAGTTCAGCCAATAAAATGGCTGGATATATTAATTAACCCAACAGATCCTTATAAAAATGTATTAACGTATTAAGAAAGGCTAATTTAATTTAACAAACTAAAATCTTCCAGAGCAACTTCTCTTGGTCACTGACCTACCTAAACAAGTGAAATTTAAGTAGTTTTTCCAGGCTAATTTTACCCAACGTAAGACTAGATATTTATATGATTATAAATATATGGCATTAAGAAGAAATTACGAGTATTTTTTTCATCGATGCACCAAAAATGCACGCGAGTTTGTTTTAAAAAGTCACTCAAAATGTTTTTTTTTGATCTTTTTTCATGAGGTCGGAAGTTTCAACATTCTAAAATTTCACATTGTTTTTTGACAATTATATAATAATATTATATGACATAATATTATATGACATCCAAAAATCATTAGGGACGGAATTTACATTTTAACGATTCGGGTTTGAGATAAAGCAGATATCAAATGACACAATAATCGACGTAAATGACTGCAAAATCACTACAAACTGAATTATGGACCAAGAAATGTGTAGTAGGACTATGTGAGTTTTATTAACTGCATGGTTGGCATAGCTTTAAAGCGGAAGTTCTACTGTTACTGAATATTAAACCCATTTAGACGCTTTTTAGTATGGTAATTGACGGAACGTTTTTACGAAATGAACAAGATTTTTGCTTTCTTCCGTTAACTAGTGCTTTTCATATGTAAGCTCGTGCGTCCCCTTATAGATTAATTGGTCCATGGCATGACTAGGAGCCTTAAATCGATTTAGCTTTTGGGAAATCAATCGCAGTTTAACTATAATAATAGGGTACTAGTTTATATTAAAAACCAATATTTAACGGGGATAAACATCAAAATATAAAACCAAGAATGTATTAAAGTTAACCGAGAATATGCAGCTACATCTATAGCTTATGATTCCCGTAAGATATTCTCCGCCTACACGGAGAGGGGCGTCGTTTGTCTTCCGGGGAATGACGAGGAGTATGAACTTCCATGTTTATTGTGGATCAAACACTTTTACACCAGGTTTAACAGAAGCTAAGAATGACTAGCGTTAGTTACGTTAAAAACAAGCCGTAGCACGTGCTAGCAGATGATTTTTTTTATTTAGTTCATATTCCCTTTAATGAAACCATAAGTAATAAAATAACCATAAGTATGGCACTTCATATTGTTTTACCGGTAATTTTTTAACCGAACCTTTTGACACTGATACTCTAGCCCAGCTCCAACTTGGACTAACAACCGAACTGAGTGGTATATTATCGTCTTTGTTAGTTGTAGTATATTTCGGTTTGATATTTAGACACTAGAGGGCTCTGTGCCGAATGAAACTATGAATGCGCACAAACTCTGAAATCAATTCAGTTATAATTTATGCTAATGATAATGGTCATACTTATTGTTATAATAATACTTGTGATAAAACTTAATGCGTCATTAATATGATAAAAAGGAAATTTAAAAAAAAACAAGCGAGTCGTGTACGGGAAATATCAGTTTTGGCGAGACAAAATTTTCAATTAAGTAAAACATTTTTACATCTGCTTTACTCTCAACAGAAAAATCGCTAACCATTTTAAGTTCCGCTATACCCTACATTATTATTCTATTTTTTTTGGTACATAACGAGTGTTTCAACTTGGAAACGTTTGAGAAACTGAATAAATAAAACAATAACCCCAAAAATTGCACGAATGACATTTCGAGAATGGCAAGAATTCCGCGAAGCTTGGGCAAGTCGGACGGCGTTTTTTTCGTCTTCACCATCAGAAGTTGAAAAGACGAGTTGAGCTCTATCGGTAAAATTATCCCAGTTCACAATCTCAAAGAGAAAACCATTGTATACACTGAAAATTACCAAAAAAAATGGACGGTTCTTTGCCGTGATATTTATCACCGGGGTATTTTTTAAAGGTCAACGGTAAGATGTCGCCACAATAGCTTTATCAACGGTTAAGTTCCCCCCGTTTTTTTTAAATCGCTAATTTTTTCTGGGGTGAGAGGAATGACCTTTAAATATAGTATATCTTTTCGGGGTTTAAAGACCCTTTTAACAATCGAGTATATATTAATAAGTGGACGGTTGTAAGTCAGTCAAACTTTCGAGTTCCAACGCGGCCGCCTCGAGGGCGGCCTTGCACTCGGCCCACGGTTGCTGATTGTCGACGTCACCCGCCGACGTCACCAGGGAGGGATCGGGAAACAGCAGCTGATTGGCGGTGACTCCGCTGAAGACGGTATCGGCCGCGGTCAGCGAGGTCAAAGAAGGGACGTTGGGCGGCGCGGGGGAGGAAGAGGCCGCGATGACCGACTCCTCCAAGGCCGCCGCCGGGCTGTAGCGAGTGACTGGACAAGGAGGGACAGTGGTCAATGGAGGCAAGTTGAGCAAAGATTGGGAAAGACATAGAAAGTCGTTAATACCAGGCTGGTTAAAGCAGGCCCACCAGTCCGCCTGGCTCGCGGACACGGCGCCGGGGTGGGGGTCAGCCGCCTCGTTGCCGGACACGACCAAGTCTCCCACCACGTCGATGGACACGTTACTGGCCAATCCAAAATCGCTGGTCAAGTCGGCGCAGTCGACCACCTCTTCCGTCGTCGGGAAGAAATCCACCATGGTGGCCAGGGAAACGACGCTCTCGTTCGAGTCCCTGGTCGTCGAACCAGGTGGCGCCACTTCCACCAGACCGCTTCCGAAGTTGTTGGAGTCGTCGACCGAACGGTACTTTTCGAAAGACTCCAAGTCCAAATCGGTGTCGGTCAGGATGGTGTTCCAACAGAGATCGCTACGGAAGGTCTCGCCGAGGTCGTCGTCGTGGGCCGTCTGACAGGACAAGGGCCCCAACGGATCCAGCTGCAAGATCCGCTCCACGATGACCCGGGGGACGCTCTCGTAGCAGGACACGAAGTCCTCTTGGCGCGCCGGTGGCTGCGACGGCTCCATGATGGACGCGATGGCCTCTTGCGTCTCCGCGTAGCTCGAAGCGGCCGAGCTGGGCGGCGTGTCCCGGACGACCTCCACCTTGACGCTGGTCGTGTCCAGGGTGTCGTTGCGACAGGCCTCGCTAATGGTCTTGGCGGAGTGGATGGCGGCGGCGATGGCTTTGGACCTGGCCGTGACGGCGGCTACGGCGGCGGCGAGTCCGGTTTGCATTTGACCTTTGCCCCGGTCCTTCTTGGACTTCTTGGAGGTGGGAGGGCCCGTGATGGTGCCGCCCTGGCCGGAGTGGTTGCAGGAGGAGCTGCCGCGTTGGGTGGTGCGCCGTTTCTTGAAGACGCCGTCGACCAGCGACTCGGCGTACTCCGGGTCCAGTCGCCAAAAGCCGCCTTTGCCCGGTTCGTCTTTGCTGCGAGGTACTTTGATGAAGCATTTATTCAAAGATAAGTTGTGGCGGATGGAATTCTGTCGAGACAGGTACGGGAAAAGATCGGATGGAAAAATAGAAGAATAGAAAAATAATCGATTGTTAGTACGAAAAATTATTCATTGCTATTTTTATCATATATGTAACATAATCATTGATAAGTATGCCTCTGTATAACATTCCTATGGAAAAATTTCAATGAGACCTTGTTTCACACGGATAATTTTATTGTGTTTTTCTTTCGTCGTGGGTCCCACAGTACCGAGCCGTTTTAAAGAAGGCTGTTATTGTAATTATACCGCGCTAATCTCCGGAAATTGGGCTTGAAATCTGCAGAATATTATTGGATGATTTTATATTGTATTTCTTACTTCGTGGGTCCCGCTGTATCGAGTCATTTTAAAGAAGGCTGTTATTGCTAAAGTGTAAATTTTCGATGTAATTATCACGCGCGAACCTACGGAAATAGGGCTTGAAATTTGCAGAATATTATTCAATGATTTTATTTTGTATTTCTTACTTCGTGGGTCCCGCTGTACCGAGTCATTTCATTCTTATTTATTATTATTATTATTATTATTATTTCATTCTTATATTTATTGCACTATTAAAAATGTTACCATGGAAACAAAATCTCGTGATCGCGAGGAAAAATCTAAACTCTAAGATTGTCAAAGCTAAAAACGCGCGAGGAATTCTGGGCATTCTCAAAATCCGCTTCACA
Source organism: Leiobunum rupestre (assembly GCF_980474605.1). Lineage (NCBI taxonomy): Eukaryota > Metazoa > Arthropoda > Arachnida > Opiliones > Sclerosomatidae > Leiobunum > Leiobunum rupestre. The sequence continues at coordinate 73,842,836 of NC_143384.1, read as the reverse complement.
ACTTCCGTTTCCCATCTATAAAATTGATGGCGCGTTTTTCGTTGGAAGTGAAGTAATTTACGTCATATTTATGCGTTGTTATCATTGAGATGGGAATAAATAAACTAAATCTGGCTGGCGCGGGACCAATTTCGTTCAATAAGGAGACTTTATCAACTTTATCGTTCTACCATGGCGGCATCTGTCTCTAGTGGTGGAAACTATATTGCAATTGAATTTTTTCGCGAATCTGACGCGAAATTGAAATGTATGATTTATCGTAACAAACAAACCTTTGAAGTTGTTTAAAAATAATTTTATTCTGTCAACACGATCCTTTTTAACTCAAGTTACGGTGAGTTAGCTAATAATTATTTATTTTTAGCCGTATAACTTTACAAAATATAGATGGCGCTACCACCTAATTATAAAGATAAATTTCGTACAGTCTTCTCAGAACAGGTCCCGCGTAACCATGGCAACCGAAATCGTAATTGTAATTGTAGCAGTATTATTCCCAATTCAATGGTTGTTATGTAAATTTGAATTGCCAAGTACCCAAGCAGGCAATTTTCAAGGGGATATATTTTCCGGATAAAACTCGATTAAAATGACAATATTGTCACATTCAAGTCCCCAATTTTACAATTTTTACAGATTTTTGCCTGACTTTTTAAAGGTCAAAATTAGGAAGTTTTTAACTTTATATTTTACTTTTATCAGAACTGAATTAATTTATTTCAACTTATATTTGAATATGAAGTTGAGTATTTAGGTTATGTTATAGCTAGAAATCGTTTTATTGCAACGTTTGAAAACTACCAGAACGTTTAAGAAACAAAATAATAATCGAAGAATTTATCACATAATTTTTGTTAAATTAGATACACGTTTATAAATTTTAAAAAATCTTGGAATTTTCCGACTTTTTATAAATTCTTAAATTTGCTTGACTTTTCCCTGACTTTTTACAGATGCTTAAAATTCCTTGACTTTTCCCTGACTTTTATACATATTCTTAAAATTCCTGGACTTTTCCCTGTTTTTAACAAATTCTTAATAGTCCTTGACGTTTCCCTGTTTTTTAAAAATTCTAAAAATTCCTTGAATTTTCCGTTTTTTTTTTAATTCTTAAAATTCCTTGACTTTTCCCTGACTTTTTATATATTCTTAACATTCCTTGACTTTTCCCTGTTTTTACATATTCTTAAAATTCCTTGACTTTTCCCTGACTTTTTACATATTCTTAAAATTCCTTGACCATTTTAGGTCCATTTTTAATTTCCCTGACTTTCCCCCGATTTCTTTGAGCTGAGGCAACCCCGTATTTAGTTACAAATTCGACTCCATTGATCTACGCAATGAATTCGAAATACAGTTATCAATACAGAGAGTCCAGCTCGAAAGAATGGATCGAACGACGGCTGAATGATGACAGGAAGTCACAA